>NC_137817.1:3082935-3189067 GCF_963921795.1 Nannobrachium achirus
CCACCAAAATGTGGAAAGCCTTACCGAAGGCCATAAAGGAGTGTGGATCATTAGCATCCTTTAAAATTGCCCTGGAAAACCACTTGCAGGCAGCAGCCGTTCACAACTGGTAAAAAAACTAACCCAACCCTACCCTCCCCTGCCCCTTCTTTGTATATAGGCCTACTTACTGTTTGTTTAGACTTACTGTTTTCTTTTTTTTGTTCTCTCATTTATTTTTATTTACATATACTGCATAGTACTGTGTTCTATTCGTCTGTCATTCAATGTTATATGAGATAGGCCTACTTAAATGGTTTCCTGTGGAAATAAGCCTTAGTCTTTTAATGGATCTCCTTTAGTAGACCTTGTACCAGTGAACTGTACCGTCATGAAACTGTACCTTTTCTTTTCCTATGCAAAATTCTAATAAAGTATTCAATCAATCATCAAACCCAAGAAACCGTAGAAATGGGGGAAAAAAAGTAATTCTTAAAATAAATGTATCGTGCCTGTTGCCATACCTTAGCTTTTTCTGACTGACGCCACTGAGAGAGGGGCGTGGTAGTGACGGACCATAACTCGCCAGTAGAGATGGGATTTATGGTGCTTTGAAGTGAGCTGGATCTCTGGCATCCGTTCAGTTCAAAGAGCCATTCAAAGGACTCGCTCGTTCTTTAGTTACTTTAGTTAATTATAGTTACTTCGTAGATTTTGATTATAATTACAAATAACTTCAACCCTTTATACATTTCGGCCATATTTAGTCTACATCCATTTGAAGATAGCTTGTAGATCTGCTATTTTCAAATGACTTTTCTACATCTTATTCTTTGGAAACTTATGAAATGGGGCATTCTGCATAATGAGTAGGCTATTATTATTGGGACTGAGTTACTAGGGCCCAAGGTGGAGGGGCCCTAGTAACTGTGTATGTGAATATAGCCTATGTATTTTTTAAGCAAACATTTGTAACTGAAATTTTGCTTCTGGGGGTCCCTGGAACTAAATATTTTGAGATGTGGGGTCCGTGGCCAAATACATATCATCTTGGGGGTCCTTTACTTCACATGAACACGTTTGAGCACCACTGACATAGAAACATATAGGTTTTTCTTGCACACATTTTCAAGATTTTTCAAAAATAGCAGATCTACTAGCTTGTAGATCTGCTATTTTTCAATAGTTAACATTCATGGGGGGGCCGCAGTGAATCCTTGTACCCAGGGCCCAGAATTTGGTGTGACACCCCCAGTGGTGAAGTAACTAAGTACATTTACTTAAGTACTGTACTTAAGTACACTTTTGAGTTATTTGTACTTTACTTGAGTATTTCCAATTTCCAATACTTTTACTTCTACTCCACTACATCTCAGATCCAAATATTGTACTTTTACTCCACTACATTTATTTGAAAACTTTAGTTACTAGTTACTTTGAAGATTGATAGTGTTAATACAAAACATACATTAACCACTTCAGCCGTATACATTGGGGCATTTATCGCGACGCATTGTGAGCTTGTAGATCTGCTATTTTCAAATGATTTTTATACATTTGATAACTTGAAACGGGACATTCTGCACAATGAGTACTTTTACTTTTGGTACTTTTAGTACATTTTTGATACCAATAGCCTACTTTTGTACTTTTACTCAAGTAAATGTTGAATACCGGACTTCTACTTGTAACAGAGTACATCTACATTGCAGTATTGATACTTTTACTTAAGTAAAGAATGTAAGTACTTTTTACACCACTGGACGCCCCTGCCCATCGTTCATGTCAAAGAAAGAGCCGTTCAAAAGACTCGATTCGTTCGCGAACGTCCCATTCTCTAATCAGCAGCAGGCTTCACTCTGAGCGTCTGAACTGGACTGGAGCTTCTTCAACAATGATCTGTCACTGTCTGACGGCCTGCCCTGGTCCCCAGCTAGATGAATGGATGAATGGATGAGTGGAGGGGTGGAGGGGTGGGTGAAGAGTTCCTGGATGAATTCATGACTGGATGAATTCATCCCCCCTGCTGCTATACTCGCTGCCTCCTCAATGACACCGCGACTCCAGATGATCCCGCGGACCCCCTCCTCCTCCACCCAGCCTCATCAAGAAGAAGTCCTTCCTCTTCTTCAGCATGGACCACTGAACTGTCCCCTGCTGCGCTGCCATGCAATCACACTCATCATCATCATTTAGTCCTTCCTACAGCGTCCAACGGACAACGGACTTGCAGTTAGGAACCGTTGGAAGTAGCCTAAGCTGTTTTGGTGTGGACTGTGGAGAGTGGAGACACCTCTATACGCGTCCTGAATGATCTGGCTGCCGGCGATGCCACTTCTACAGTCCTTGGGGATTCTACTATACGACTGAGTCGCGGCTGATATCGATCGACTGATCGCTTCCATTGACCACCCAGCTGATGCATTGATTGATTGATGAGACTGTGATCCAGTTTCCCCGCTCACATGATCCAATGAAGATACTGAAGAGAGCTCTCCTGAAGCAAGGCGCTCTTATGCTGCAGTGTCTCTGTGGGAGACGGTCTAAAGACAGCACTTCTAACGGTGCGTGCGTGTGCATAGCTATATCCCTGTTTGTTGTGGATTCATTCGTGCATGTTGTTGGTGTGTGCGTGCGTGCGTGTCTGCACTTTAGAGTCAAAGTTGAGTGTAGGCTACAGACATTATTTTCTAAGGGATTTTAAATCACCTTTTCAATTATTTGAATAATTGAAAAGTACGTTTTTGTTTATACACTTATATACTGTTTTTTTTCTTCTTTTTTTCAATAATTGACTCGATGTGTCATATATGTTTTAATTGATTGAATAGGCCTACTTTATTAGCCAGGAATGTAAACAGCACGTGGTAGGCTACAGTCAGACATGAGGGCCCTGGCTAAAAGGAAAACAAAACAAAATGGTAGAAATGGAAACACAATGGCATGAAAAACTAAATGTAGCCTATATATTTCACTGGGTACTTTTTTCACCCTCTCTCTTGGACTGGCTGTGAACTGTGTGCTTGTGCGTGTGTGTGTGTGTGTGTGTGTGTGTCTATATTTATATATATATATTGTTGTTGCTTTTTGTCCTTTTTAGTTTTAAGTCTTAGGTGATGTGTGTGTCTGCTTATTGGAGACATAGCCTACTCAATTCAATTTTCAATTCAAAGGAGCTTTATTGGCATGAGAAAACATACGTTTACATTGCCAAAGCAAGTGTCACAAATACAATAAAAACTGTTGAAAATGGGAAACATACATAGGAGGGGGTACAGCATTGTGTAAACAGAGCTATGTCGCATTGTGACATTTTATATACAGGGTAAAGCTTTTGGAACAAATAACAGCATTATTTTTTCTCAATGCATTTAAAGGTATCCGCTCTGTTTCATACTGTATGTGCAGTGGGTCTAGATGTCAAGCCATGGTTTGTAGTCCTTAGGGTGGTTGTGTTTCTAGCCTTCTTTTGTCGCAACAGTTCACAAATCTTGCTGCTGTGTTCGAACATTGTTGTATTTCTCCCAGTAGGTATGGGAGTTTTACATCAATGGTCATGTTTTCAAACTCACTTTGGGTGTGTGTAATCTGTGGGAAGTATGTGTCTCTACTCAATGTGACCTTAGCGTGCTTTCCCCTCAGCATACTGTGCTCTCACACTCTGCATATCCAATGACTTTCTTTTGTCCATCTTAATGGAGAGAACAGGGAGGCCAGACGACCTTTCCTGGTTGACAGGTTGATCTAAGCCAAGGTAGGCTACGTCTTAATGAGCTTCAAGGATGAACAACCTCTCTCACCTGAAGCCACTGTCACAGGGAGAAGGGAGAAGCAGCCTGAGATAGAAAGGGATCTGTTTGCTTTGGTTTGGTTATGCTTCTGTTCTCTTAGTCCAGTTCAATATGTCCAAACATGAGGGCTCGTTCAAATTTTGGGGGGATTTGTAAAATTATACATTTTTGTAAACTTCAGAGTTTAACAAATCAGAAAATCCATGATTCCATTTGCAAAATGCCTAGGGGGATTTTTTGACAGCTGCTGAAAGTTGGGATACAAAGGTACACACAAAGTACAAAGGAAAAAAATACCCACAAAAAAATCTGCTTTAAAGCCATACTGTGTAAGATGCCCAACTAGTGGTCATTAGCCCTATAGCAAACCGCGGTCGCGTCCGCGTCTTTCGGACGTTTTTCGTACCTTCAGACCCCCGCGTCTGCCTCCACCTCGCTGAGATCTATCTTTTAAGGGGTCCCTTGTTCCTGTGCGTTCAGTAATTCCAGAGATACGGACTCCTTCACCCTGCCTGGTAGGCGAAATTACCTAGAGAAGGGATGGTACAAACGGGCGACAACAAATATGGCTGCCATAGCGACCCCACTTCAAGATGCGCTGTGATTGGCCGGCAGTTGTATAACCCTCGCTGTGATTGGCCGGTAGTGTGATGACGCAATTTTGGCGCGAGATCCGGTCCACGGCAAGGATCTCAGTTTACATACAGAGAAGGCTTTACAGGCTGAAATTCACGGCGCGGATCTTCTAAAACTTTTGTGATTTAATAGTTAGGAGAATTTTAAGATTTGTTTTATAAAAAAAGTTACATAGTACAACTTTAAGTAGCATGTGAGGGGTTAAACTAGGGTTTTTTAATGATTCTGAATCCATTGAAAGCATTTGTTTTGCACAAAAAACATTAATTTGGCTAAAAACGGCCCCAACACAACTATGGTTTAGTGATGAGTCATCACTTTTCACAGTCTTGTTGGGGCCTTTTTTAACCAAAGGAATGTTTTTCATGCAAAACAAATGCTTTCAATGGATTCAGAATCATTAAAAAAAAAACTAGTTTGACCCCTCACATGCTACTTAAAGCAGAATTCTTTGTGGGTATTTTTTTCCTTTGTAGTATAGTGTATAGTAAGTGGATGGGCCCCAACTTTCAGCAGCTGTCAAAAAATCCCCCTAGGGATTTCTCAAATGGAATCATAGATTTTCTGATTTGTTATACTCTGAAGTTTCCAAAAATATATAGTTTTCTTAATCCCCCGAAAATTTGAACGAAATTACACTAGCGACTCGACTATCTGGTAATGGCCTATTTTGTTGTGTGAGGTACCAACGCGTGATTCCTAAACCCACCAGGCTTGAGTTAAGACCCGCCTCGTGGAAACGCGAGGACTTCCAGGAGTGGCTGAAATCCTTGCCTGACACATGGAGGGTGGATAAAGTCAGAGGCATGAAGACTTGTACTTGAGAAAAGCCTGCATTTGCACAATGCACAACTATTCATTTCTCACTACAGTGCTCAAAATAAACTATGCTAAAAAAAATCTTGAAACTGACTTAACTGTACTGTGCTTAATAAAGGGAAAACTTTGTAACTTTGAGAGAAAAACGTACAGTACTGAGATAGCTATTAATTTGTCACTACTGTGCTCAAAATAAAAACTCTTACTGATTATCAGTTAAATTGTTATGGTTTGGATATGGCTTTGGGCCTATTATGCTGCGTGTATTATTGTAATGGATCAGTAGGTAGTAGGTACTTTGCACTTGAGCGAGCAGCACTAACGTTCATGGGCACTTTCATACTTAAGATTATGGAGAGGAGGCGGGTCTTAACTCATTCCTGGTGGGTTTAGGAATCACGCACCTTTTCTTGTGCCTTCGTGTCCTAACCCTAACATGTAATGATATGATGATAATTTGACCATCTGATGTCATTAATATTCATTGTATCGTGTGAAACATCATTGAGAACTTTGATACCTTTTCTGTAAATGGCAGGACCATTATGATTTTAATAGGACTAATTGTAAATAAACCTTGTAGTCTTTTGATAAATTGATGTCCTGTCCACTCATTGGTGTTATCAGCCGCTAGAGTTGGTGTCCCATTAACTTTACTATACAGGGGAAAAATGCAAAAAACTAATCTGCTTTAAGTAGCATATGAGGGGTCTTATAACTAGGGGTTTTTCATTATTCTGAATCCATTGCAAGCAAGTGTTTTGCACGAAAAACATTCCTTGGGCTGAAAACGGCCCCTCCTGTATAGTAAAGATAATGGGACACAGGTTGTCCAGTGACATTTTTAGATGTGTGGCATCCCCTATGGTTGGAAGTGAAATGGCTTTCGGCTCTGCTTTGTTTAGAGGCCCCTCAATGTGTGGTTAAAGTTTGGGGTAGATCAACTGTTACAATCAGTGTCGATGTTTTCGCCAGTCAGTCAGTGTGTCAGGAATGCAGCATTTGCAGTGGAACTTTGCACTATGCCAAGGAAGAAATGCCACACTGATTGTAATGTCTTCCCTAACAGGCCTATAACTCTGGAACTGTTGGTCATACTGTACATTCCAAATGATGTTACCGGAGGGAGGTTTGAGATATCATTTTAGAGATAGCAGAGCTTTAGAGATACAGGCTGGTTTAGAGAAAGAGTTTTGAGGTAGAGAGATGCAAGGTGGAGGTTTTAGTACATTACTGGTTCTCAAAGTGGGGTCCGGGGACCCTTAGGGTTCCTTGAGGGGTTCCCAAATGGACCCTGATGCCCCTATCATAGTAGGCACCGCGGTGATAAGCTATCCACCACGGTGTAGTCTTTTTAATTCATAAAACTACAACATTGCATCATTACTCGTGGTGAAGAGCTATCCACCGCGAACCCCGACACATCTCTCTGTTTTTACTATGAGACATATCGGCCCATCACCCCGTTCACTGATTGGTCGATCTAGACCGGTCAGTCACAGTGATAGGACTCACTGTGACTGACTATGATGGCCTCCACTTGTTTTCTCACTTTAGGTGGATAGCTTATCACCTAAAATTTGCGGTGAATAGCTCTTCACCCTGGACTCTGATAGATCTGTGACATGTATCTGTAGAGATACATGTCACATGCAGGTCACATGAAATCCGATTTTGAAAAACCACATCCAGAGGTGGTTTCAAATCCAATCCATATCGGATCTGAAGACATCTGACTCAGTCTGAAAGCAGCAACCACATCCACCCCATTGAGTTATACGCAAGTCACATGCAAGCCACATCAAACTGGCCAAGTGTCACTTGCTGCGCAACCAGAGCGCGGAGCGCCGACGTCATTACAGAGTGCGATTATTTACTATTTGATTCAAGCGCATATTACAGCGCGCTGAGCACATGAGAAAAACAAGAGAGGAGAGAGAAAACACGTGAGCTAAATAGATACAACCAGAAAGAAGAGCGAAACACGAAGGAGCGAAGAAAAGGAGAGAAAAAGTTTTTGTTGTTGTCACTTGTCTGTTATGTCGCATTTCCTGAACACGTAATCAACTAGCATCAACGTTGTGACGTGACGTCATGACGCCGACGTCGTTACCACGGTAACCAAAGCAGATATGTAGACGCAGGGCAGCTTTGGGCTGACGCTGTTAACACATATGGTGCCAACCCCGAGTTTCCCGAGTTTGTATTGGTACCAACGCTGTGCCAACCCCGAGTTTCCCGAGTTTGGGCCGTTTTTGAAAAAAAAAAAAAGAAAAAAAAAAATCTAAAATCTTTTTTGGACCTCCAGAAATGTATTAGGCATGATCGCGATCGCAAAATTGCATGTTTAACCCCCATACCAACCCATTCTTTCAAACATGGCAGCCATGTTTGTTTACATCTGAAGAAAACATAATGGCTGATAAATCATGAATGCCTGAACGGATTTCCAAGCGGATTTTTTTGTTTGAAAGCTGTGAACAGTGCGCACACACGTGGTGCATCATCTAGGGATGGGCGTGCACTTTTTACACAATTGCGCAATTACATGGAAGTCTATGGTAACCATGGCAACGTAGGACATTGAAGAGAAAAACTCATGGCTACATTAAAATCAGTCAGAACGCACAGATCAGATCTGTGTCACTTGCAAATGCAGTGGGGGGGGGGGGGGGGGGTACTTGGAATGTAAAAGTACCCCCAGGATTGAGACAGACAGGTGTCAGAGTATCACATATCTATTATCTAACAGAGTTGGCAGCTTTTGTTCTTGGTCTGCTGCTGTGGCTGCACTTAATGATGAGGCCCCGCCCCTTTGGCCCCGCCCCGCTGGTCTTCAGGACTACTGAGGACAAATGCAGGCGTGTCACACCGAATTCTGGGCCCTGGGTACAAGCATTCACTGAGGGCCCCCAATGAATGTTCTTCATAGGGGGAGGAGGGTGTTTAACCCATTAAGACTGGGAGCGCATTATTACGCCTTATGTTGTGCTTTAACTATTGAAAAATAGCAGATATACAAGCTCACTGCGAGCTTGTAGATCTGCTATTTTTGAAGAAAACGTGAACATTTGTGCAAGAAAAACCTATGTTTCTATGTCAGTGTTGCTCAAACTTTTTCATGTGAAGGACCCCCAAAATTATATGTATTTGACCATGGACCCCCATCTCTAAATATTTAGTTCCAGGGACCCCCCCAGAAGCAACATTTGAGTTACAAATGTTCCCTTTAAAATACATAATCAAAGATTTTCACACATTTTCACAACACTCGGTGCCACGCTGTGAGCTTGTATATCTGCTATTGCTAAAATATAAAATAATGAAGGCCCCTCCACCTTGGGCCCTGGTAACTCAGTCCCACCTTCCCCCCCCTTGTGACGCCCCTTGGACAAATGTACCGGGCTTGGCGCCACAGAGCTTATCACAAATATATCAGAAGAGACATTAAAATGATTTGAAACCCGTTGTTTATTATCATGTCAGAAACCTTAAAACTAACCCCAACATTCCAGTGTGTTTTACTCAGGCAGAGTCCACCGATAGAGCCTTTGAAAGCGAGTGCTTGGTGCAAAACACAGAAGTGTCATGTCAGATCTTCACTTGCCCTCATCACAGTGAAAGTGATTGGATTTAGGTTACAAATCACTGAAGTCAGTTTTTTATCAGTACCAAGAATCTAAGACCTACAAAACCAAGTTAGGTGTCAGCGCAGGAGTAGTCTCGCGTGACCAGACTGTTGACTCCGCGATTTGGAAATGCTCCCGGCATACAGTCTGGTGCATCGAAAGAAGAACGATGAGTACCGGTTAAAGCGGAAGTGAAGCCTCCTCGTCACTTCCGTTTCAGTCTCACATCGCACACATTTATCATTATATAAATAAAAATCATATAAGCATGTTTAGCTTGCTGCTTAGCAGAAATGACATTTTAAAATATATTTTCTTGAACGGTAATGCCCGTTTCCATTACTCGCCGTTCAGGAGCTGCTGTTCCAGACTCTATATAGCATTCAGAGATTGTGGAATAGTTGTCTGGCTACGCAAGACTAGCGTAGGAGAGACAGACAGTAGGACAGCTGAGAGGGAGACAGTGCAGGAGAGACAGACAGTAGGAGAGCTGAGAGAGAGACAGTGTAGGAGAGACAGACAGTAGGACAGCTGAGAGAGAGACAGTGTAGGAGAGACAGACAGTAGGACAGCTGAGAGGGAGACAGTGTAGGAGAGACAGACAGTAGGACAGCTGAGAGGGAGACAGTGTAGGAGAGACAGACAGTAGGACAGCTGAGAGGGAGACAGTGTAGGAGAGACAGACAGTAGGACAGCTGAGAGAGACAGTGTAGGAGAGACAGACAGTAGGACAGCTGAGAGAGAGACAGTGTAGGAGAGACAGACAGTAGGACAGCTGAGAGGGAGACAGTGTAGGAGAGACAGACAGTAGGACAGCTGAGAGTGAGACAGTGTAGGAGAGACAGACAGTAGGACAGCTGAGAGAGAGACAGTGTAGGAGAGACAGACAGTAGGACAGCTGAGAGAGAGACAGTGTAGGAGAGACAGACAGTAGGACAGCTGAGAGGGAGACAGTGTAGGAGAGACAGACAGTAGGACAGCTGAGAGGAAGACAGTGTAGGAGAGACAGACAGTAGGACAGCTGAGAGTGAGACAGTGTAGGAGAGACAGACAGTAGGACAGCTGAGAGAGAGACAGTGTAGGAGAGACAGACAGTAGGACAGCTGAGAGGGAGACAGTGTAGGAGAGACAGACAGTAGGACAGCTGAGAGGGAGACAGTGTAGGAGAGACAGACAGTAGGACAGCTGAAAGAGAGACAGTGTAGGAGAGACAGACAGTAGGACAGCTGAGAGGGAGACAGTGTAGGAGAGACAGACAGTAGGACAGCTGAGAGTGAGACAGTGTAGGAGAGACAGACAGTAGGACAGCTGAGAGAGAGACAGTGTAGGAGAGACAGACAGTAGGACAGCTGAGAGGGAGACAGTGTAGGAGAGACAGACAGTAGGACAGCTGAGAGAGAGACAGTGTAGGAGAGACATACAGTAGGACAGCTGAGAGGGAGACAGTGTAGGAGAGACAGACAGTAGGACAGCTGAGAGAGAGACAGTGTAGGAGAGACAGACAGTAGGACAGCTGAGAGAGAGACAGTGTAGGAGAGACAGACAGTAGGACAGCTGAGAGAGAGACAGTGTAGGAGAGACAGACAGTAGGACAGCTGAGAGAGAGACAGTGTAGGAGAGACAGACAGTAGGACAGCTGAGAGGGAGACAGTGTAGGAGAGACAGACAGTAGGACAGCTGAGAGAGAGACAGTGTAGGAGAGACAGACAGTAGGACAGCTGAGAGAGAGACAGTGTAGGAGAGACAGACAGTAGGACAGCTGAGAGAGAGACAGTGTAGGAGAGACAGACAGTAGGACAGCTGAGAGAGAGACAGTGTAGGAGAGACAGACAGTAGGACAGCTGAGAGAGAGACAGTGTAGGAGAGACAGACAGTAGGACAGCTGAGAGGGAGACAGTGTAGGAGAGACAGACAGTAGGACAGCTGAGAGAGAGACAGTGTAGGAGAGACAGACAGTAGGACAGCTGAGAGAGAGACAGTGTAGGAGAGACAGACAGTAGGACAGCTGAGAGAGAGACAGTGTAGGAGAGACAGACAGTAGGACAGCTGAGAGAGAGACAGTGTAGGAGAGACAGACAGTAGGACAGCTGAGAGAGAGACAGTGTAGGAGAGACAGACAGTAGGACAGCTGAGAGAGAGACAGTGTAGGAGAGAGTAGGACAGTTCACACCCTGCTGTTGACAGTGATATATTTATCCACAAGTTTCCCCGGGAGTTTACTGGAGACTATCAGGACCAAACTTCCGGGTTTAACAGCAAACATACAAGCTCACGTTGCGTCGCAGATGCACCCCGTTGTGAGCTTGTAAATCGGCGGCGGAAGTTCGGTGCAGACGTCTGCGCAATGCACTATGGGGCGTTGGAAACTTGTGGATAGGTTTGCGTTCCACTACTAATAAGTGTGAGATTCGTCCTGTGGTTGGTTGTGGGGGTGAGAGCGGCTCTTCTGGTCAGCTACTGCAGTGGTTCTCAACCTTTTCAGGCCACGACCCCCAGGGGGGTCCCCAAATTATTATTATTTTTTTTTGGGGGGGGGGTCCTCAGATGCAACATTGTTTTCTCACTCAACAGTACAGTAAACAGACCAACATAAAGTTTAAGTGTATAGAGCGTATCTGCACATTTCTAAAGTGACAATTTAAGGACTTTTTAATACCTCTAAAATGACAAATTAAACATTGGCGAAATTGTCAAATATTAGAGGCAGAAATTGTGGAAATAGCAGATCTACATGCTCACAACGCCTCGCAATGTGAGGGGCTGTGAGCATGTAGATCTGCTATTTTCACAATAGAACCATGTTATACACATAATGTAATTCCTCAACTTTTAGTGCTCGTCAGGGTGTGTGGGGGGGGGGGGGGTCCCCAGTTAAAATATGATTATTTTGGGGGTCGCAGCCAGAAAAGGTTGAGACACACTGAGCTACTGTACCCAGCAAACATTCTAGAGGCAGCACATGATTATTATTATTGTCTCAGTGGATCACCTGCAGAACCCTGATTCACTTTGGATGTGGGGATTAGATTTCATCAGAGGCCATTGCCTGGCAACAAACACAATTCCGGCCAATAAGCAAAGAGACTTGGCTAAATGTTACGCAACATTTCCTGATAGAAACAACATGAAGTTGTGACCCGAGATATGCAAGGAAGGTTTCTGCTTTCCACTCTAGTTATCGGTGCAACAGCTAATTGTACACACTACCATCAGGCCGATTTGTTTTCCCGATTAGGCCGATTAGGGAGTCTTACTGGTAAATTAATGTATTTTCTTAAACGGCTAGTTCCATTCCTTGATTCTGATTGGCTGGTTTCCCTTAATCGCTATGTGGATTATAGTCTTGCATAGACATGGTGCGGTGATGTGCGGTACGGCCCGGCGCGGTCATAGCGATTTTGATCATTACAATGAATAAGCTTCAACAAACTAGTTCGTCATATAAGAACTGTGTTCCAATTATAAACAAATTATCTCAGCGGTTTGACTCATATGGATATGAAGAATCAACTAATCAACACTAATGTTACTGTCGCTGAATTAGTTACATTTTCGCTAGAAACAGGCTTTATCAATTTTTCCGATTCATCAAAAAAAGTTCTGATGGATGGAGTAATCGCTAAGACAGTAATGGATAGCTGCAGCCTCACAGTAGAGTAGACATAACAGTCACAGCTTCATATTTCTCAGTGCTTTCTAATACTACGCTCAACGGGCCAACGTTGCCACGCAACACATTAAAGCCATTTAGAACGGGTACACATTATTTATCGAGTATTATTTTATGCTTTAACTAATGAAAAATATCTGATATACAAGCTCACAGTGTGGCACCGAGTGCCGCGCTGTGAGCTTGTAGATCTGCTATTTTTGAAAAATCTTGAAAATTTGAATTTTGACCAGATTTTGACCTGATTCTGTAAGTGTCTTTTGAATCCTTCAAATATATTTTTTTTAAATCTATGTTTCTGAGTCAGCATTCTGGCCAGCCATCGTCAAAGAAAAGGTCCTTTTCACTTAACTGGAGCTCAGTTAGTCTGTTCTTGAGAGACTACTATGTCAGTGGTTCTCAAACCTTTTCATGTGAAGGACCCCCAAAATGATATTTATTTGGCCACGGACCCCAATCTCAAAATATTTAGTTCCAGGGACCCCCCAGGAGAAAATTTGAGTTACAAACGTTCAATTTAAAAATACATATATTCAAAGATTTGCACACATTTTCACAACTTTTTCAAAAATAGCAGATCTACAAGCTCGCAGCGCGGCACTCGGTGCCGCGCTGTGAGCTTGTATATCTGCTATTTTTCAATAGCTAAAGCATTCAATAATTCTAGGCCTAAATGGGTTAATGCCATCCTCTAAGCACTTTTTAGGAATATTGCTCAGCAGTAAAGATGTAATTCCAGCAAGAGTTTGGCTTTTTTCTCTCATCAGAAACGCTTACTTTGCTGCTACTGTATCTGTTGTTGCGTGGTGAATATGAGCTTCACTGGGGATTATTGGAGCCTCGCTGATTTGATTTAACTCTACAGAAACTGTCCTGATAGCTTTATAGTGGCCTATAGTGGTTACAATGTGGAGACGGGGAGGTCAGGGGTTCAATCCCCGGACAAGGCATATCAAAGACCGGTGGTGTGTATTGATCGATTGATTGAGTATTTTATTAGACAAAGGTGGAGAACAGTCTAGAACAAGTATAGTCAATACATTAAAATAATGTAGTACAGTACAAGTACAGCTAAACACCCTGCCTAAAGGGAACATCCCAAATAAGTCACTTTACGGTCTTTTTTTAACGTCGGAAGTCCTTGGTATTCAATTCATGGATATAACAAATAGCAATGAAAACAAGTCATTCAACAGACTTGAGTAAAAGGCCATTCTCGCTGAGCACTATACAGTAACTATAACAATAACTATATCGTATTGTATATATGTATTGTGTTTATTTTTTATTTTTGTTATAGTTGTGAACTATGTCATCCACTTAACTATATTTTCATAGTTATAGTGCTGAGTGTGAATGGCCCAAGTTATGAGTATGATAGCGTGGTGAACTACTAAGTACAAATGAGTTCATACCAGGGCAGGAATGAAGGCCATGGCCGCCGTTGCCCCTCAGTTTGGCCTTGTGCCCCTCCAAAAAATGTCATGCCCTGAGGCCACAGTGGCCTTAATGCCCCTGCCCAGGTGACTGTACTACTTTCTGCTCTGTTTTTGTCTTGTCAATATGTAGACACCAGTGTTTTTCTTGTCATGTAGACACCAGTGTATTGTTGAGTCCCCATTTTAAAACAATCCAGCATCTTTGATTTGTGCAGGGCTGAGTATCAGATTGTAAATACCTATTTATTTATTTATTTCACAGCAGATATTCTAAATTCAACCCTTAAATTCTATTAATTAGTTCAATGGACTAAAATCTTGTTTTATTTGATGGCCTTCCTGCCCTGGCATTTGGCCTTTGTGCCTTAAAAAAATGGACAACCTCAAAGGCCAAGTGGCCTTGCCCCTAAAATGATGAAATTCCAGCCCTGGTTCATACACTCTGATTTATTGTTTAACTACTGTATAATCAGAGCGTAATTGAAATGTCTATCTAAAAGTAAATTATACACGCTTGTCCAATAGAAATAAACCAAATTGGCTGATGTCTCTCTGAGAGAATTTAACAAATTGAATGTGAATTGAATTGAATACATTATGTGACATACCGTATTAGCTAGGGATGTCCAGATACCACTTTTTTGCTGACCAAGTACAAGTACGAGTACTTAATTTGAGTACTTGCCGATACCGAATACCGATACTGTAAGTTACGTTTTTGTACAAGTGCTTAAATAGTGTGTGGCGCTCCAAAATAAAATGCTTTAAATAATTATGTTGTCATGACTAGAGTGAGAGAAGGTGAAAACACTGTGCATTAGTTGAATTAACACACACAACACTGTGTTTTAGGACTTCTGATAGGGTGTTGCTCTCCATTCCGACATGTCGCCACTCCGAAATTGACTTCTTATTATCGGAGTGGCGACACTTCCATAGAGGTTAAGTTTAGGGTAAGGGTTAGAGATAGGGTTAGTGTCGGAATGTAGACATGTCGGAAAGGAGACATGTTGGAGTGGCGGGGTGTAACCCTTTTGATATGTTGTTACCAACATATTTATGAAACAAAATGGTATCTGGCGCTTGCCGTGAGCAATATCGGACGAGTACGAGTACAGCAAAATAGGCAGGTATCGGGGCGAGTACCGATACTGCGAGTACCGATACCGCATCCCTAGTACTAGCATCATGTGCTGGACATGATGCTAGTACACCAATGGCTCTGAAAGCACTGGTTTCCAAGGCTACTGTACTTACTGTACTTTAAGAAGCGCTCCCTGATCCTGACCCAGAGTGAGTTTATAAAACATTGATCCGTGGTGACTCTCCAACTCCACAGTAATCCTCGTTACCGTCAACCTCACTGCTTCTCCTCTGGACAGAGGACTGTGGTTATGAGAGCAGACTGCAGGGCTTAGCAGGCAGGCCAGCATCAAACCTTTAGTTGACGGTTAACCCATTTAGAACGGGTACACATTTTGTGTATCATTATTTTATGATTTAACTATTGAAAAATAGCAGATATACAAGCTCACAGCGCGGCACCGAGTGCCGCGCTGCGAGCTTGTAGATCTGCCATTTTTGAAAAATCGTGAAAATTAGAATTTTGACCCGATTCTATAAGTGTCTTTTGAATCCTTCTAAGATTTTTTGAAAAACCTATGTTTCTATATGTCAGCAATCTGGCCAGCCATCGTCAAAGAAAAGGTCCTTTTCACTTAACTGGAGCTCAGTTAGTCTGTTCTTGAGAGACTGCTATGTCAGTGGTGCTCGAACCTTTTCATGTGAAGGACCCCCAAAATTATATTTATTTGGCCACGGACCCCCATTTCAAAATATCTAGTTCCAGGGACCACCCAGAAGCAAAATTTGAGTTACAAACGTTCGCTTTGAAAATACATATATTCAAAGATTTGCACACATTTTCACGACTTTCTCAAATAATTGCCATTAACGATTCGATTGTGTTTTTGTCGTTGACAATTACATTTCAGTTTGGCTTCCAGGCTTTGAAGTTGCACATGGCAGATATGACACATAACCTAAATATGCAAAGAAATTACTGACATATCTGACAACTTTAGACTTAAAAAAGGAAATTGATAGTGGAAATAGCCGACCTACAAGCTCACAACGCGTCGCAATGATGTCAGAAATGTGGGCACTGTTTCACCCGTTTATGCCCATATATGGTGTTCCGTGTCCAGGCCAGTAATATGTGACGTCAGTACTATGACGTCCTTGTGCCCGGGGGTGTGCACAGTATCTGAGGGATTGAATGTAGGAGTCTCAGAATTAATGTTGGAGTAGCTGTTGGGAAGAGCTTTATGCCCATATATGGTGTTCCATGTTGGAGTGCCCGTTGGGCAGATATTTATGCCCATATATGGTGTTCCATGTTGGAGTGCCTGTTGGGCAGATCTTTATGCCCATATATGGTGTTCCATGTTGGAGTGCCTGTTGGGCAGATCTTTATGCCCATACATGGTGTTCCGTGTCCAGGCCAGTCTGTGATGTCATCTCCAAATATAGGCACTGTAGTGATGTCAGTCAGTGATGTCAGAGACAGCTGAGCATTGTTTCAGCATGTGACTGTTACACTGTGACACTGTTTAGTATCAGTGATGTCAGCATGCAGACAGACGGACAAACGGCAGATAGATAGATAGATAGATAGATACCTTTATTATCCCAAGGGGGAAAATGTGTTGCCCAGAGGCAGCACAGCAGTATAAGGTTATTTACAAAGTTACAGAGAAGTATGAAAAAGATAAAAAGACAAAACAAGAACAGAGTACAGAGTACAGTAAGTACAGTAAGAGCAAGGTACAACAGGAAAGGGAACGAATAATATATATACATAAAGTGTCTTAAAGCACGACTATCAAAAGATAATTCAGTGCCCAAATCAAAGTGACCATAACAGTCAATGCTAGTTAGTGCAACAAGTATCTCTACATCATGTCAAACACAAGCAGAAATACTAAAAGAAAACTACTAACACAACCTAATAGTGCAGTGTCCAAAGGTCAGAGCGATAAAAACAACTAGCAAAATAATAGTTAGATAAATAATTGTGATTAATGTGATTAACTGCGTTTGTTTGTTTGGTTTTTGGTGGGGATTGAAAATGGTACAACATGAATCAATAACCTTCCTTTTTATGCATCGTAAACAAAAAATGCACAGTTGAGAATACGTGACCAGCTGTGACAGGGAGCCGGCCATGGTAGAGAATGACATATTGACATATTGGTTATGCAGTTTGGCCCACCGGTTTTGGATATGGCTTATAGAGTGATGTCTTGCAGAGACATAAGTTGTACCAGCTTCTCTCCCTAATCGGGAGAGAAGCGACCGCCAGGTCACATGTATGATCGGTTACATTTAACTATTTTCCCATATTTTTTTCCTGGTGGCGCGGGGGTCCGCTGGGGGCCCCGGTGGTGGCTGGGCCTCTGGGGACCCCCTGGGTGCCGGCCCCGTCTCTCTCGGTCACTGAGGGGGCGAGTTACGGCCTTTTTAGCGGGCTGCAGTGGCGGACGTGTGGTAACAATATTCTAAATAAACAATGTACTATGGCCATATACTTTCATACTTAAATAAGTAAAAAATAAAGGTCACAATATGTCACATCATGCTTGTACATTTGAAAGAATTGGGACGCCAGGATGAAAGTGGTTAACTTAATAGAACATTGTATTTCATCCAGCTCTTTTCATACAGATGAATAAAGTGTGTCAAGCGATTATAATTGTGAAATAATTGCAAATATAATAATCCGGATGATTATGTGATAATATTGTTGCTATCAGGCAGAAAACTATTTTGTCCATATTCAAACTGTTTGTGTTTGTAAATAACGCCCTACCAAGCTTCAGATGAGCTTGTATCCACCAGTTTCCGCGAGAATTTACTGTAGCGTTATTTGCAGGACACTTACGGTTAACAGCAGACATACAAGCTCTCGTCGCGTTGCAGATGCAACCGTTGTGAGCTTGTAGATCACTCTCGGCTGCGACTGCCGGAAGCTGCCTGCACATTCTGTGCAATGCATGATGGGATGTTGGAAAGTTGTGGATAGATCTTCTATTTTTGCTATTTTGAATTTAAATCCTGATTTGGAAATATGAGGTTTGCGCCCGGCAGAGATGAAATAATAAATGTGACAGACAGACAGGCCTGCCCGAGCTAACCGCGCTGAAAGATGAACACAGATAACTGATGAGCTATGAATAATCTGTGGAAGAATGGGCAAGAATGGTTGTCAGGATTGTACAGCTGAAGTCTAATCGTACAAATGACGGTATTGCAGTAATATATAACTACCTGTCAAAGTGATTGGCTGCATTAGGAGACAGCTCGTCCAATCACAGCCCAAGGGGGACATTTTTCCACCTAGTGTTAATATTGATGCAAACTATTAGATGCCTTAACAGAATGGAATGTATAATAGGCCTACTGTTTTAGTTCAATGGAGTATCAGCGCCCTCTAGAGGCTTACACATGAATAGAGTAATGGGTGGAAGGAAAGAGGGAGACATGGGCACCAGCAGTGGTGCAAAGTAAAAGTAACTAAGTACATTTACTTAAGTACTGTACCTACCTAGGCTGTTTGAAAATAGCCGGTCTACAAGTTCACACCGCTTGAGCTTGTAGACCGTTAGACCGCATTAGCAGCACATTCCATGTCTAATGATTACTTTTGGTACTTTAAAGGAGTAGTTCACCCCCAAAATGACTTTTTTTCTATTGATTAGTCACGCCATGGAGAGTAGAGTTCAATAATATTTTTTGTTTTTTGTCGCATTCCTAAGACAAAAATTTGATTCGAGTAAATTTACCCCCATTGATTCCGGATGGTGACCCGTTTCGAAACGGGTCACCATCCGGAACGAATGGGGGTAAATTTATTGTTATCACATTTTTGTCTTAGGAATGCGACAAAAAACTAAAGATATTATTGAACTCTAGTCTCCATGGCGTGACTAATCAATAGAAAAAAAGTCATTTTGGAGGTGAACTACTCCTTTAAGTACTTTTTGATGCCAATACTTTCGTACTTTTGCTCAAGTACATTTTGAATTCTGGACTTTTGCTTGTAACGGAGTACTTCTACGTGCAGTATTGATACTTTTACTTAAGTAAAACATCCACCACTGGGCTCCAGCACAAACAGAGACAGAGACAGAGACAGAGACAGAGACAGACCAACAATGACAGAAATGGAAAGAGAGCTCAATAGTGGGAGAGAGACTGTAATTGAATGCAATCCACATGTTTATTGCGACCGTAGGTCGCACTTACTACAGAAAGCTCCACCAGGTGTCCGTGCGTCAGTCAGTCAGTCAGTCAGTCCGTCCGTCACACGTCAGACGTCACACTTTTGCCCTGCTCATATCTCCGCAACCGTTGCCCCGATCCATGCCAGATTTTGCACACACACTCCTTACCTGGTCCCTGGGGGACCCCCAGGTGTAAAAAAAATACCAAATGTGCAAAAATGACCAAATGACCACCCCCACGGGGCTGCTCACGGGGAATTCCCGGGGACCACCCACTCCTGCTACTCCAGAACGGATGCAAAAGTGGTGGCGCCCCCAGTGGAGGACCCCCTCCACTGCAGCTCACATAAAATGCCCTAACTCGGCCTAGGAGCGTCCGGGAGAGCCGGGGCCGGTACCTATTCGTCCGCCAAGGCAACGCAGAGACCCCACCCCTCATTTCTCACATGGCCCTCTTCTAGCGAGACCTACGGTCGATTATCTCCCGATTAGGGAGTCTTACTGGTATAAATAATAGGCTAACTACATGTAATCCATTGGAACACAGCAGAACATTTCCACCTGACAGTCTGACAGTCAGTGTATTAAATAACAATTTGTGACGCAGACACCATTATTAGTGCTATGTGTGTGTAACTATTATTGCGACCTTACGTCGCATTTACTGTGAAAACCTGCAGCTCATGTCCGTCACGCCTCATGTCACACGGCCAAGACAGAATTCATTTGCAATTGTGACTCGTGTCACAGCAACCAAAATGTATTCTGTCCTTGTCCCTTTTATGCCCATATATGGAGATCCCTGGCTGATGTCATCAATATTAAGCCCATATCTGGAAATGCCCATATACAGTACAGTATATGCACATATTTTGTCAGTCTCATGATAGCTTGTCGCGACACTTGCCAAATTAATTCCGTCCTTGTCACTTTTATGCCCATATATGAAGATCCCTGATGTCATCAATATTAACACATTGGATGCCCAGAATTATTCAACATTTATTTTGCTGGTGCCCATGGCAACCCGCCATTTTACCTACCTTCGAGGTACTGGCGAGAAAAGTAATCTGAGTAAATGTAATCCAAGCATGTCCTGTTTATTTCTCGAAAATCTTTTCTTTCAGTCA
This sequence comes from Nannobrachium achirus, assembly GCF_963921795.1. NCBI lineage: Eukaryota > Metazoa > Chordata > Actinopteri > Myctophiformes > Myctophidae > Nannobrachium > Nannobrachium achirus. The sequence goes on from NC_137817.1 coordinate 3,103,314, forward strand.
GGACGTTTTTTTATCAATTCTAAGCCACAGCGTTTGTGTGACGGCCGGTAGAAGAGGCCGCCGTTTTGAACATGAAAGTGATTTAAAAGCTAGATTAGGAGAAAACTGCATCTTTGTGCAGCAGCTAAACAGGGCAGTGAACGAGAAGACAGCGCTTCCCGGTCATGTGATCCCGCGTTGCATTTTGGGAAATGGAGTTTGTTTCATCACCGCGGTAGTACAGTACAGGTGCTACAGTACAGTATAGTTTACTGTACAACGCGGCAAACGCGTCGTTGGGTACACGTAGACATCAAAGAGATTGACGCGTTGCCACCTCGTGGGCACCCGTTGAGTTAAGCCCATATCTGGGAATGCCCATATACGGACATATTGTGCCAGTCTCTGTTTGTTTCAGCGCAACCTCGTCCTTTAGTCCGAGGTCGCCTCTTACCCTTTCGTACACTTACTGCTTATATTATAGGGATGGGACGATACGCGATATTATCGTTTATCGTGATAAAAAAAAACACTCACGATAATTGTATCGTGGAGATTTAATTTATCGTGATAACGTCCTCCGTCATGCACTGGGATCAATTCACCTTTTATTTGCCGAGCTGCATATCCAGTACCACTTAAACCCTCTGGAATTGGTTAAAGGTACTTCAGGGGAGCGTTCTTTAGGTTAAGTATACTTTATTGACAAGAATGGCAGATAGAGAGCAGCAACAACATAGCATAAACAGCAGCAGGATATGAAAGGCAGCAGCACAATACATAGAGGCAGCAGCATACACTAGGCATAGGCATACTAACAGCAGCAGGAGAGCGGCATGGCATGACATATATAACTGTGATACTATACTAAAGCAGCAGCATACTAACAGCCTAGGAATAAGAACAGCATCTATAGTAACCTAAGCAGGAGCATAGCTTTGGCGATGGATTCTGTATTCGGGTCATTTCCTGCAGGCCCACGATCGCAAGTGTACCATGTACGGTGAGTACATGTATGGCCGATCGCACGTGTACCATGTACGGTGAAGTACATGTATGGCCATGTACATCGTGGGCTTAACATCTCTCTGCAGGCAATGACCCGAGACCCCCCGCGGGGTCTGACACATAACCTACGGTGGAGCTGGGGTGGTGGCGGGGCAGCAGCTTGCAGTAAGAATAACTATAACTGCGGGCAGGAGTACCTAATAGGGATGCGAAGATATACCGGTACGGATCGTAATCGCGATACAAACGTGCGCAATACGAGTGAATCGGTTCATTCAGGGTGGATCGGTACAATTGACGGCTGGAATCGTGATGTTTCGTATCGTGAGTTGTCTGGATCGGTACATTCCACAGTTGGATCGGTTTTTGCATAATAGTATTTCATTCTATACTGTGTTTCGAGGCGCATTGAATAACCGCCCCATCAGCCCTCCCCCAAAAAGCACTTGTAGCGACTCTACAGACATGCGTCTTTTACAGCAGCACTGAGCTGCTCAGCGGAGTGCAGTGAACACCCGACCCGACGGAATGCAGAGACAGACAGACAGCACTCGTGAGCCCACTGGTTAAACATGCAAGATTAGTACCACGTTTAGCTTTATAACATCCCTGTCCAATGTTCGCTGATGTGATCCGTTGTTGTGTCACTGGACTGGAGCACGCTGCGTGATATTATGATCCACATTCCACACCCGTTTGTTCTTCTTGTCGAGTCTGCGACGGAATTGATTTAAACAAAGCAGAAGCTTCCACGCTTTAACTACACAAACGTATGAACTACAACAACGATACTGGGCGTGCAGCTAGCGATTAAAACAAAGTATTTGACACTGTTTCACAACTTGTTACTGTAGCAGGCAGAACACTCTTCTGCTGCTGCTGTTCCCTCTGCAAAGAGAGGCTGGAGCCTGATTTATACTTGGCAGCTCGACGGTGTCGCGCACGCACCTAAATAGCAGACCTACAAGCTCACAACGCGACGCGTTGTGACTCAAATATCTACGTTTTGAAACATTTTGGCTAGAAATGGCAAAATCCTAGATTATATTCATACAATATAATAATAATACAGGTCAAGGATCCTTAACTGAGAAGAGAGAGATCAAGCAGGGACCCCCACTGTAGGCTATTTTAGACTACTGTAGGCTATTATATAAAACTGTTGCAGATTAAAACTTGTCAGAGACTTGTTTGACAGCACTATTTCATCAGTGACATTAATACATTACTATGTTGTGTTTATTTGTTCACACATTATCTTTTCTATTAATATGATGGATTTATGTTATTCATTATAATCCATGAATTATTATCTCTTAAACCCTCAATAAGTGTTAATGTATTGGCTAATGTTCCCCCATAGGGTTGCTACTTGCTAGGGTTCAATTGGTTACTGTAAAAACGAACTATTAATATTTGGCCGCCTCACATAACTCTGAGGACCCTAGGGGTCCCTGACCACCTGTTGAGGATGTAATGATATATAATAATGATATAATGATATAGTATTAATCAAACAATTTTACCAGCCAGCAAGGAGTGTTCTCCCGGATTTCAATAAGTTGGATTGTTAGACAGAGCCTAGTACTACAGTGAAACAATAAATTGTTTGGAAATTAAATGTAATGCATTTTTAGTAATTTTTTGGGGGGGGAAATTTACATGGGCTTTAATATAAATCCTTTGCATTGTGTTGAATCGCACCGAATCGTGAATCGTATCGCATCGTAAGCATCGGGTGTATCGCAAAATATCGTGAATCATATCGCATCGTATCGGGGTCAGGGGTGTATCGTGATGTATCGTATCGGCAAGATTTCAATGTATCGCAATTATATCGTATCGCTGGGAGTGTATCGTGATGCGTATCGTATCGCCTCAGTGGTCGAGATTCACATCCCTAGTACCTAAGTACTGTGGATAGGGGGCGGGACACGCAGGTCCCGGCCACGTGAGCGCACGCAACCTCCAGACCACTCCCCCGGACTGGCTGCGTCATTATATTCCTACGCTAAATTTATAATATACGTACTTGATACAGTCTTTTTTTCACTCTATCAAATGTCTTTGGCTATATCTACAAGCTCACAACGCTGTGACGCCTTGTGACGCGTTGTGACGCGTTGTGAGCTTGTAGATCTGCTATTTTTTGGCAAATGTTCCGCCCCAGGATAATGGATTTTGATTATTGTGATAATATCATAAATCACAATTTCTTTTGTCACAATAATCGTGATATGACATTTTCATATCGTCCCATCTCTATTATATTACATTATTGCTGCTTCAATTGGATGGAGTCAGCATTGGAGTAAAGACATGCATTACAGAGAGACTGCAGTCACAAAGAGCAGTTTGGTTCATTAGTTGTAATTACTAGCAGTGACAGTCACGTCCCTCCAGCCCCCAGCTGGCTCTAATGGGGTCGCATTCCATGTCTAATGATTAGTCTGATCAGATTAGATTAGATCTGATTAGAAGTAAAGTGCTCCCATAGTTGGAGGTGGAGGTGTTGCAGTAGCTATAGAGCAGCGCTTCTCACACGCTGGATTCAAGGAACACTGATTTTGTGAGAGGCACACAATTTATTTCAATTTTCAATTCAAAGGAGCTTTATTGGTATGAGAAAACATACGTTTACATTGCCAAAGCAAGTGTCACAAATACAATAAAAACAGTTGAAAATGGGGAACATATATACAGTTGGAGGGGGTACAGCATTGTGTAAATAGAGCTACGTCGCATTGTGACATTTTATATACAGGGTACAAATAGCAGCATTATTTTCCTCAAAATGCATTTAAAGGTATCAGCTCTGTTTCATACAGTACTGTATGTGCAGTAGGTCTAGATGTCAATCCATGGTTTGTAGTCCTTAGGGTGGTTGTGTTTCTAGACTTCTTTTGTCGCAACATTATCTTTTGGCACACATTATTATTGATTGCATAGAAAAAGGTACAGTTTCATGACGGTACAGTTCACTGGTACAAGGTCTACTAAAAGGAGATCCTATAGGAAAGCACTTGGCTTATTTACACAGGAAACCATTGAAGTATCTCATATAACATTGAATGACAGACAGATAGAATACAGTACTATGCAGTAGATATACTAAAACAAAAAAGTAAATACAAATAATATAAACAGTGCAAAAATATATACAGTAGGTAAATACAGAGAAGGGTCAGGGGAGGCTGGGCTAGGTTTGTTATTGCCGTTTGCGAATGGCTGCCGACTGTAAGTGATTTTTCAGGGCGATTTTAAAGGATGCTAGGATGCCTTCGGTAGGGTGTTCCACATTTTGGTTGTATAGCAGAAGAACGAGACCCTTTGTTTGAGTTGACTTTGGGTTGAACATGATCTGTGGCGCTGCCTCTGGTGTTGTAATTGTGGACATCCTTAACGTTTATAAAGTATTTTGCCAGGTACATGGGTATCATAGTGGTGTAGTGTATCTTGTACACCAGGCCCATTGCAAGTTGCTGTACATTTATTTACAAGTGTATTTACAAGTTGCTGTATATTATTGCAATAATATATATCAGGGGTCTTCAACAGGGGGTCCGGGACCCCTAGGGGGTCCTCAGTGTTCCTACTGGGAGTCCTCCAGATCTTTGTGTGATAAGATTTTCTTTTTTCTTCTTCTTTTTTACACTAACCATTTGAACCCTAGTAGGTATCCCTATTCTGTGTGGAACATTAGCCAAGAATAGCCGATCTACAAGCTCTCAACGCCTCGCAGTGAGCTTGTAGATCTGCTATTCTTGGCAGAGAGGTTTGGTGTAGAGGGAAAATAAAAGCAGACTAAGTATTGGCGGTTCAAGTCGTTCAGTGTCTAAAAATACACATTAAACCAACAACCTACACTGATGACATTGCTGTCAAACAAGTCTACGCTGTTTCAGAAATCTATGAAAATATTCAATTTAGAACACAATTTTATACAACACATTATTATTATTTTCAACTTAGAGACACATTCCCCTGAAATATATTGGCATCTCTATTATCATCAAGTCATTATAGTTTTTCTTTTTTTTTATAAATGTGTTTATTTATTTATTTATTCATTTGAATATTGCATTTAGTTTCACAAAATGAGAAAACAAAATTATAATTATAGTGAAGATAGCTCATCTCGTTATCCGTTGTATTGCGACATGTTGCAAGCTTGTAGATCAGCTATTTTTGTGAACTAGGATATTAATGGAAAAGTCGACAAGTCAGTCGACTTCATTACACAAGTCGACTCCCACCAGAGAAAGTCGAAAGTCGAAGTAAAAAAAAAAAAAAATCTATTGTGAAAATAGCAGATCTACATGCTCGTTGTGAGCATGTAGATCGGCTATTTTCACAATTTCTGCCACTATATGTGACAATTTGGAAATGTTTAATTTGTCATTTTAGAGGTATTAAAAATTCCTTAAATTGGCACTTTAGAAATGTGCAGATACCCTCTTTATGTTGGTTTGTTTACAGTTGAGTGAGAAAACAATGTTGCACATTAACTCTCCTACTGCCAGATTATTTATTTATTTATTGGGTCTGGCGCCATCAAAAAGCGGCTTACCTTTGCGACGTTATAGTAGATAGACAGACAGACATTTATTTATTTATTTTTATTTTTTTTGGTTGTGCAATAGTGCACTTTGGTCTGCCAGGCAGCAGAGGGCGGCGTCATGCGAGAATGAATGTGAATTGTCCTGCTATGTGTTGCCGTACATTCAGAGCAGTCACTGGCTACAGAGCCTCCGGGCCAGAGGAAATCAACAAGGAAGTGAATTGTTCTCCGTTGATCTAACGCATAATGGATTTTTACACCATCACAGCGGAAAATGTGTTTACAGTAAACGGCCGCGCGACCCCTCATCAGCTTACAGTCATCAGACGAACGAACCGAACGAGCGCCGTATTGGCATCGAGGTTCTGTAAAAAATGGGGCGAGCGTTATCGTTCAAAGCGTGGGGAGAGTTAAGTTAATCATCTGGGGACCCCCCAAAATAATTGGGGGTTAGAGTGTGATGTGATGACGTCATCAAACAATAAAGTCGACTTCAACTCAACTTTTTACTGAGTCGAGTGGGGTTTTGGTTTGCTAGCAGTTCACTGAGGTATTTGATAACTATTTCCAATTTTCAGTACTTTTACTTCTACTCCACTACGCGAGGCGTTGTGAGCATGTAGATCTGCTATTTTCAAAATGTCTGCCTCTAATGTTACTTTGACAATTTGGCCAATGTTTAATTTGTCATTTTAGAGGTATTAAAAAGTCCTTCAATTGTCACTTTAGAAATATGCAGATACCCTCTATACACTTAAACTTTATGTTCTAAATCCTAAGACCTTTCTGAAAAGATGTTTTATGAGGGATAGTCTTGCACGACACCTTGCTGTCCTAAAATATCGAGGTCCTCACGAGTAAATTTGTGTGTGTGCGCACGTGCGTGCGTGCATGTGTGTGTGTGCTCTGTGCTGGTGCTACAGTACAAATCCAGGTACCCAGATGGCATAGTTGATTTGATAAAAGCGTTTCCCATAAATGCCCACTAGATGGCACTGTGTGCTCTTTTTCCAGACTTCTTAACACAGACTTCAATATTTTAGATATCTGTGATTAAGTATTAATAACAGTACAGCTGTTATATAAATATATTAATCACATAGCTTTTATAGTGTGTGTGTGTGTGTGTGTGTGTGTGTGTGTGTGTGTGTGTGTGTGTGTGTGTGTGTGTGTGTGTGTGTGTGTGTGTGTGTGTGTGTGTGTGTGTGTGTGTGTGTGTGTGTGTGTGTGTGTGTGTGTGTGTGGTGGGGGGGGGGGATAGATAGATATGTTTTATTTGTATTTTTTATAAGTTGAATAAAATTAAGTCTGATAATGATGTAGCTTGCATGTTCTCATCATGTATACTTTACGTTGCATACCATTTTTCAAATATATTATATATATATATATATATATATATATATATATATATATATATATATATATAAATATATATATTTTTTACATTTCTGACAAAATAGCCAATTTTACATCAAGGTTCCCAAATGTCCCTGGTGCAAGGGTCTTCAACAGGGGGTCCTCAGAGTTACTACAGGGGGTCCTCCAAACCATAGAAACTTTTTTCTCCTTTTTTATATTAACCACTTGAACCCTGATGTCTTTATTCTGAGAACTTTTGCCAAAAATAGCAGATCTACAAGCTCACAACGACTCGCGCAACGCCTCGCATCGGCTATTTTTGGCAAAGAGCTCTGGTGTAGAGGGGAAAAAGAGCAGACTAAGTACAGAGTGAAAGGTCAAGTGTATTAAGTATTGACGGTTAAATATCTGAACACACAAATCGACATGAATCCAAAATACACTGATGATTGTGCTGTCAAACAATGAAACTATATGGAATCTATGAACAGGTTGTGGGGGTCCCTGCTTCATCTCTCTCTCAACTAAGGGGTCCTTGGCCTGAAAACGTTGAAGACCCCTGCCCTAGTGCCCACCTGACCTGTATCCGTTAGAGCAGTGGTTCTCAACCTGTGGGTCGGGCTCCCCAGAAGGGTCCCCACATTATTTTGGGGGGTCCCCAGATGATTAACTTAATGTGCAACACTGATTTCTCTCTCAACAGTAAACAAACCAAAATAAAGTTTAAGTGTATCCAGAAACCTCGTATCTCCAAGTTTCAAGTTTGTACGTTTTTTCACCAAGCAAAGCCCTGCTTCATCATACAAGACTTTCGCCCAAAAGTAGTGAAAACAGCCAATCTACAAGCACAGTGCTTGTAGATCTGCTATTTTCACTAGTTTAGTTCATTTTTAAAATAATAAATACAAACCGAACCGTCTTGGACATACAAGGTTTCCACCCGACAACAACGATATACAAAAGGTTATGCCTGAACTCGTAGGGTGGTAATATGATTATTTTGGGGGTCGCGACCTGAAAAGGTTGAGGAGCACTGACTTAGAGGACATACTGCCTGTCTGTCTGTCTGTCTGTCTGTCTGTCTGTCTGTCTGTCTGTCTGTCTGTCTGACGGACGATTATCTTATAGATGCACGCTCACACTTACACATCCACACACCCACACCCACACCCCCACACACACACACACACACACACCCACCCACCCACCCACCCACCCACCCACACACACACACACACACACACACACACACACACACACACACACACACACACACACACACACACACACACACACACTGACATTGATTGCCAGGGTGCTGCGATGTGATTCCTGTTCTCCCTGTCCTGAAATGGAGCCAGGGACTGTCCCTGTGTGTGTGTGTGTGTGTGTGTGTGTGTGTGTGTGTGTGTGTGTGTGTGTGTGTGTGTGTGTGTGTGCGCGTGTGCGCGTGCGTCTGTGCGTGTGCGCGTGTGTGCACGTGTGCATGTGTGTGTATTGGCGGTGTGTTTTCCCAATCGATAGACAAAGTGCCTGATCAGAGGTCACAGTAATGTCATGCTGTCAGAATACTAACACTGTTCAAGATGCTGCCTCCAATACAACACTACTGTACTGTTCAACATGTTACCTCCATTTCCCAGAACTGTATGGATACTTCAGGCTGTAGCATTGCAATACTTTTGGAGGGGGAAAAAAAAAATACTTTTCCTGTGCCTAGATAGATAGATAGATACCTTTATTATCCCAAGGGGGGAAATCAGTTGCCCAGAGGCAGCACAGCAGTATAAGGTTATTTACAAAGTTACATAGAAGTTTGAAAAAGACAAAAAGAGGGGGCACGGTGGTGCAGTGGTTAGTGCTTCGCCTCACAGCTAGAAGGTCCTGGGTTCGATTCCCGCCGGGGGACGCTGTGGGTGCTGGGTGCGTGTTCCTCCCTCCGCGTCATCAGCACCCATACCCTAGGTGTGCTTGGCGATAGAGCCTTTCTGTGGTGAGTTTGCATGTTCTCTCCGTAGGGTAGATGCCCTCACAAAAACATGCAGTAGTCCTGGTTTCTATACTACCTCCCCCTAGCCAGCCAGGTGCTCCCCAATGTCCCCTGGCGCGGCAGGGGGAGAGCGGAAACCAGGACTACAGGTTAGGTAGTTGGCACTGGGTGAGAAAATGGGTTGCAAAAACGTGGGATCAAAATATAAAAAAGAAAAACTGTGTTTAATACAACCTAATCCCTACAGCCCTGCTGTGTGAATGCATTTCATATGCAGTAGTGTTTGTGTGCTCAGCTATCTTTAATGGTATCTCACTTGATAGCAGGCAGACAGATATCAACCCAGACAAATAGCAGACAAATGTACATTAGTTTGTTTTAGTGTTTTCACAGAATTATGGAAAAGAGAGAAGATTTTGCCATTTAGGCTACTTTGATTACAAATTGTGTCATTGACAGAATATAGGCTAAACGGAATAGCCATAAAATAATGTGCATTGCACTTGTCTTAAGTTATGTGGAAATAAAGCAAATAAAAGAGAAAGGTTATCAAGTAATGTCATTTCATCAACTGGCCCCTTGTCATTTTTGTAATGTGGCCCATAGGTTCAGAAGTTTGTGTATCCCTGCCCTATTTGACCATTCTACATCCAGCGTCACACAAAAGTATTAAAAGTGCGAAGCGATGCGTTTTGAGCTTGTATATCTGCTTCTTTTTATGCTTTTCAACTTGAATCCTGAAAAGTATAACAGGTTGTGGACATCTGGGGTTTCCATCCGTCAGATAATGTGATATGCAGCTCTCTCAGAGAGAGCTCATTAAAAACATCACACCGTTTACTCTTGTCTCTGAGACTGGATGAGGTGTTATTAATCTCATTATGATGTGGATGAGGTGTTATTAATCACATTTAGACCGGTTATACGCATATCTGTGTCACCACTTAAACCATTATTTTATGCTTTAGCTATTAAAAAAAATAGTAGATATACAAGCTCACAGCGCGGCACCGAGTGCTGTGCTGTGAGCTTGTAGATCTGCTATTTTTTGAAAAATCTTGAAAATGTGTGCAAATCTTTGTTTTTAACGCAAATCCTTCTGTCTCTTGATTGGTCCCTGGAACAAAATATGTTCAGATGAGTGGTCCGTGGTCAAAAACATATAATTCTAGGGTGTCCTTGACATTAAAAGGCTTGAAAACCACTGAAATAGAAACATAGTTTTTTCAGAAAACGGTTAGACTTTTTAAGATAATTTTCAGGTCTAAATGGGTTAATCTCATAATGATGTAGCGATGGGGCGTGACATAGTGATAATGGTTTTGACTGCACACCGGAATTAAGCTGGATTTCCGTTACAATCTGACAAGGTGGGAACAAACTGATTTAGCCTTACCAATCATAGCAAAAGCACTTCTTTTCTGAGGTGATGAAATTCACGCCAATCTGCTGCTCTAACCAGAGATACATACTTTTTATCCCCCTAGCTCGTAGCTCATCGTTAAGAACCAAGATAAAATGACTTAACACTAAATGAGGGTCAAGAATCAAATGTAACTGAGATACAAATTGTGTACAAAAGCTTTTTCAACGTTTCTATCGCTCGATAGCATGTAGATCTGCTATTTTCACAATTTCTGCCTCTAATATTTGACAATTTGGCCGATGTTTAATTTGTAATTTTAGAGGGATTGGAGAGATTTGTGTTGTCTAGTATCTCTGACACAGGCTATATTGGATTGATACTGGTCCTTGGCGTTGGAATGGAAGATTAGCTCAGATCTCAGAAATCTTTGTCGTAAAGTTTAATGTGAGGACATTCGACAGACGGACAGACAGACAGACAGACGGACAGACAGACACACCCACACACAAACAGAGGAGTTCATATATTTTGTGTGTGCGTGCGTGCATGCGTGTGTGTGTGCGTGCGTGTATTCCTATGCTTGACATTGTACAAATAGTGTAAGGTAGAGGTAGATGTTGCTGTAAATGATACAAAACTACACTCATAAGTGATATATCTTTAAGTAGCAATAGGGAATGTTCAATAAGACACAAGGCATGCATATACAGAGCCCATTACATGAACCTGTCTCTACACTATGTACCTTTTGCAAGTAACATTGTGAGCTGCTGTTTGGGCTTCTAACAGACGGGTTTATGTAGATGGGGGAGGGGAGGGGGGGGGGTGTTGAAGCTGAAGTCACAACAATACAGTACCAGCCTATCATGAAGTGGCATACTGTTTCTATATTCAGATTGTCAGAACATCATAAGACATCCTCTCATCACGTATATATGCACCTGCTAGACCAGGGCTCTTCAACAGGGGGTCCGGGACCCGTAGGGGGTCCTCAGAGTTACTACAGGGGGGGGGGGGGGGGAGCGCCAAATCTTTTGTGTGATAGGATCATGTTTTTTACATTGACCACCTGAACCCTAGCATCCCTATTCTGGCACATTAGCCAAAAATAACAGATCTAGATCGGCTATTTCTGGCAAAGAGGTTTGGTGTATAGAGGAAAAAGAAGAGCAGTGATGTATTGACGGTTCCCCAGTTAAAATATCATTATTTCGCGGACTGAATATGTTGAGAACCACTGCTCTAAGTTGTGGCAAGGAGCTGTTTGTAAGATAAATGTTATGTTTCTCTTTTATGCTATACATACGATGTGTGTGCGTGTGTGAGTCAGGTACCGTGCTACAAATACATGATGGTAATTAAAGTAACTGACCCGTTTTCTGATTGGCCGACTTAGTCCTACATCAGTGTCCTTCTGCTCGATTGGCCGGCAGACAAGAACGCAGGCGATGCATTATTGTTATGTTAATTATAATAATTGTAATAACATGTTTGTGTACACAAATTATACAGAATAGTGAGAGATTTTTTTTTTATAAAAGCCAGTAGACTTGGGTGAGGTGTTGGAGCCAAAAGGAAACCAAATGGACAAGTACAGTGTAAAACTGTGCCAAATCGCCTTTAAGTTCTGAGAAGAAGGAATTTAAAGTGATAGTTCACCTATTTTTGACATAAAGCTGTGTGAAATACTTGCCATTAAAACAGTGGTTAAAAATGTATTAATTGATTACCAGAGTCCCGTGGTCAGAGTTCTGGTCAGTTTCTAATGAATACTAGTAAGACACCTGAGGGTGGAATGCGACCTCAGGGTGACATGCGACCTCGCCCTAAAGGGCGAGGTCGCGCCAATTCTTGACTATCTGGCCAACCACAGCGTTTCACACAGAAAGGCAAGGCCCTATCGCCAACCCCACCTAGGGTGTGAGCGATAGGGCCTAAACATGGAGATGTGGAGAACACTATATATGGAGATAGTCCAGTCCATCATGTCATATGGGACTACCGTCATAGACAGTAGCCATTGTTAGGCCGGAGTCAATGGCTGTCTGTCTGACTGTCTGTACAGGAAGTGATGTCACATGACATACTTTTTATGCCCATATATGAGTCATTCTGTACCACATCTCCATGTTTAGGCCAAACAGGTTCGCTCTATTTCTCCATGTATAGGTCCAAATGCCCAACGTCGAGCTTGACAAGGAGGATACCGCACATTGTACCTCATCCACCCTTTCTTCTCTCTCCTTTTGGTATCTTTATCCTCCTCCTCCTTTTTTTCTTTTTTATTCTTCTCTTTTTTTCACAGCCGCCCCCATATTTACTTTAGAAAATATATATTAAATTCTAAGAACGTTTCGAGTACCAGTTTGATACAAGAGCGAATAAGCGCTACACTTCTGGAATCCTGTGCGTCGACTTAAAGTCGGATCCAGGCCTAATAACTTTATCTAGCCGCCCCGTTGCCACCTCCTTGTTACATTTTCTTTTCTGAGACACATTGTACCTCATCCACCCTTTCTTCTCTCTCCTTTTGGTATCTTTATCCTCCTCCTCCTTTTTTTTCTTTTTTATTCTTCTCTTTTTTTGTCTTTCTTAGTCTTGTGTAACCTTCTCTTTTGGCTACTGTCTATGACGGTAGTCCCATATGACATGATGGACTGGACTATCTCCATAGTGTTATCCACCTTTCGTGTAGCCGCCCCGTACAGGAAGTGATGTCACAACTGGCTGACATCACACTGACATCACTCCCGTACAGAAGGAAGGTTACAGAAGGAAGGTTACGGAAGGAAGGTCACTCAAGCGACACGGTTTTTCAGGGTATATGCGACCTTTGGTCGCAATTAAGTAGTTCCAATGGGGTGGGGGCCATTTTGCGTGGCCCAATCATTGAAAATAGATTAATCCACAAAACTAGCGTCATTTGTATTGTTGGCCTATTTCTACCATATAGAGCAAGGTTTCGTTCTGATCAGCTGACTGCAAAGCAACTTGTTTTGGGGAAATACGTTGCAGTGGCGTAGTGATACTGGACACAAAAAATAGTACCATGTGACAGAGGGGTCAAAGTTGAACGAAAGTTGATCTATTTGGTAGAAATAGGTCAACAATACAAATGACGCTAGTTTTGTGGATTCATCTATTTTTAATGATTGGGCCATGAGCCCCTGCCAAATCACCAGAACTACTTTATATTCATCTAAAACTGACCAGAACTCTGACCACGGGACTCTGGTAATTAATTAATACATTTGTAACCACTATTTTAATGGCAAGTATTTCACACAGCTTTATGTCAAAAATAGGTAAACTAACACTTTAAAGTAATTTGAAATGTAAAGAGCCTCTGACATTATCATGTATGTTACAGTAAGTCACGTGGTCTCTCTGAAAACTGTTTGAAATGGCATGCAACGTTATGTGCTGTAGCCACACATTGCAAAACATGCCAACATCATCACTGTTTTTGGTTGTGCTGATTTCAACTCTTTTTTTTCTCTTTCCCCCTTTCCCTTTTTTTCTACTCCACTACATCTCAGAGACAAATATATTATTGTTGTTCTCCACTACAATTATTTAAAAGCTTTAGTTACTGCACACTAGTTGCTTTGTAGATTTTGATTATTAAAATAAGCACTTCAGCCTTATATATGTAGCCCTGTTACTGAACAAACACTCTATAGCAGGGGTCTTCAACAGGGGGTCCGGGACCCCTAGGGGGTCCTCAAAGTTACTACAGGGGGTCCTCCGAATGTTTGAGTGATAGAAAGTTTTTTCCTCCTTTTTAATATTAACCACTTGAACCCTAGTGTCCATATTCTGAGAACTTTAACCAAAAATAGCAGATCTACAAGCCTCACACCGCCTTGCATCAGCTATTTTTAGCAAAGAGCTTTGGTGTAGAGCGTAAAAAGAGCAGACTAAGTACAGCGAAAGTTCAAGTTTATTAAGCATTGACGGTTCAAGTGGTTAAATATCTGAAAACACAAATTGACATGAATCCAAAATACACTGATGATTGTGCTGTCAAACAATGAAACTACATGGAATCTATTTACAGGTTGCGGGGGTCCCTGCTTCATCTCTCCCTCAGCTAAGGGGTCCTTGGCTTGAAAACGTTGAAGACCCCTGCTCTATAGCAAGGGTTGCTATCAGACTATAGAACTATTTAACACTTATTTTAACAAAGCAAAATCACTTACGGCAGCGTGGGATCGGAAGGTTCCCAGTTCGATCCCGGGTGTCCCTGGGCAAGACACTGAACCCTTAATTGCTCCCGATGAGAAGGTTGTTGGTGCCTTGCATGGTTTCCTCTGCCGTCAAATATATGTGTGTGTGTGTGTGTGTGTGTGTGTGTGTGTGTGTGTGTGTGTGTGTGTGTGTGTGTGTGTGTGTGTGTGTGTGTGTGTGTGTGTGTGTGTGTGTGTGTGTGTGTGTGTGTGTGTGTGTGTGTGTGTGTGTGAATAAGGGTGAATTTAATGCACATATTCTAAAGCGCCTTGGATAAAGGCGCTAGTATATAAATCCACCATTTACCATTCACTATTATTATATGATAGAGACCCCCATAATGAGTGTGTAAAGAAGTGGACGCCCCTCTGGTTCTGAGGCCCGTCCTGTCATGTGTCTGCGCTGAGTCTAAGCAGTCCTGTCTTCATGTTTGATGTCCTCAGCACCACTCCACTTAATTGGCTGACATGGGAACACTGTTCTACCATGGTCGTTACCATGGTTACAGCTGAACCAGCACTGCAGCACACAAGGGTTGCCGTGGTTACCAGGGACCAGCAGTGCCGATAGGGTCGGCCATGGTTACGATAAAGAAAATTTCACTTTACATTAGGGTCCTGGACTTTTTTGGACCATTTAATTATGCCTGAACCCAGATCTGCTGCGTCACTAAATTTGAACCACTTTAACTGTTATTTTATGCTTTTACTACTGTAAGTCTTTCAATATTTTTGACACGATTCTATTGAATCGTTCTGTTGAATCTTTCTGAGGAGAATCTTTGCGCGCTTTGCTTCACGATGATGATGTGTGTGTCCTGGTTTTCCATATTTCACCTTGGGAGAGCAGGTCTTTCTGCAGGTCTTTCAGTCAGAGTGTATCAAAGGGTGCGTTCGGAAATGCGCACCGGGTCTGGTTAGGGTTAGGGTTGGGGTTCGTTTTAGGCATAGTTTTACTGAGGTTAGGTTTAGGGTTAGGGTTAGGTTTAGGCACTCACTACACTGAGCACACACCCGGTGTGCATTTCCGAACGCACCCTTTGATACACTCGGACTGAAACACCAGCGGAAAACACTCTCCCAATTCACCTTATTCCTGACCACACCCACTGTGGGCGTGGCCTTTGACAAGGAGTTTCCTGGTTACCAATGTTGCCATGTCTGCTTTTAATAAGCAACTTTGGGCTTTTTGTATTTGTACCAGGGTTTGTCCCATACAAGATTTGTGTTGTTAAAAAATCTATAAAAAAGCGGTCCCATCCTCTTTTACAGTACACTTTAAGACATAATAAGACAGAATAAAGCCATAATAAGAAATAATGTGTTGGTAATTAGAGCTAATATATTTTATATATTTATAGACAGAAACAAAGACAGAATAGTAGAAAGAGCGAATACATTCTCTGGCACCGCCACCTGCCGCGGAACTGCAGCGGCAGACACTGCCGCACGACCGCTAGTTCGACCAGCAGTCGCACTGCATCGCCGGCGTTAGGACCAGCAGTCCCGCCAGTAGGACCGGCGGCCGCCGCATGGACCGGCAGGTCCCGTAGCGGTAAACTGCCCGTCCGTGCGGTGGTGGCTGCCGCGGCAGTTACCAGCGATGCCGGTGCCTGATAATGTATTCGCTTTCTGCTATTCTGTCTCAGCCACCACCGCACGGACGGGCAGTTTACCGCTACAGGACCTGCCGGTCCGTGCGGCGGCCGCCGGTCCAACTGGCGGGACTGCTGGTCCTATCGCCGGCGATGCAGTGCGACTGCTGGTCGAACTAGCGGTCGTGCGGCAGTGTCTGCCGCTGCAGTTCCGCGGCAGGTGACGGTGCCAGAGAATGTATTCGCTCTTTCTACTATTCTGTCTTTGTTTCTGTCTAATAAAATATATTAGCTCTAATTACCAACACATTATTTCTTATTAAGGCTTTATTCTGTCTTATTATGTCTTATTATGTCTTAAAGTGTACTGTAAAAGAGGATGGGACCAAAAAAGCTTAGATCTAATAGCCGATGATTAAACTTAGCCTAGTTGCTTCTTTTGGGCTTGTTTTCATAGACCTGGCCACTTGTTTCTCTCTCAAAGTCTGGCAGCCCACTGATTAGCGTTGCATTACACCTGCAGCCTGTTAATGAGGAAGTGGCCAGATATTGAATGAAGCAGCAGAAAAGGGCAATGGCGCCGCCCTGGAGGATAACGGTCAATAATCCACTCCCTGATCGAAGCAAGGTCTCCTCTAGTGAAGAGGAGTTGATCTGGCATCTCTTCATCGCTGGTCCCTGAAATGCTTCTTATGCCCACCATGTGCACTGAGCAAGGTGTAGCGGGCTGTAGTGTAGACCAGGGGTTTTCAAAGTGGGTGACGGGGCACCCTGGGGTGCCGTGACTGCAGTCCAGGGGTGCCGTGAGATCATTTGATATTTTGAATCTATTTGGACACTTATCATTTTAAACTTGAAGTACAAAGTTGTTTTCAGTCAGTTCTAACCAAAATGGCTATTATCTCAACATTTTCCTCGTAACATAATCATTAAAATATCGTCACTGTCAGGCAGAAACCTTGCATCTCCAAGTTTCAAATGCGTATGTCTTTTGGTAAAGCAAAGCCCTGCTTCATCATACAAGACTGTCACACAAAACTAGTGAAAACAGCCGATCTACAACTGTGTGCTTGTAGATCGGCTGTTTTCACTAGTTTAGTACATTTTATAGATGATAAATACAAAACGAACAAGTTTTGGACATACACGGTTTCCACCCGACAACGACGATATGCTATAAATTTAAGGTGCTGGGAGTGAAAATTATAATGTAGGGGTGCCTCGGATTAAAAATATTTATGGGGTGCCCTGAGACAAAAAAGTTTGGGAACCCCTGGTGTAGACGGCCCTGCGAAGATGTCCTCGGTTTGGGAAAGCGAATATACACATGCTTAGGCCACCTGACCTGAGTCGATATTGTTGGGTATCAAATCCATACAGCAATGTGGAAATCAATTCGTTTAGTCTGACTAGTTGCGCTATACGAGTTAGAGTAGACTAAAAATAGATATACCAAAAGATTAGAAATGTAACCTTTGTGCTGTACCAAACTAAACACATTTTAAACTATAGGGGAAAATCATTTTGGCGGTGCACGGCACGCTTGGTTCTGGCCGTGAGTTCCGGACCACCTGATGACGTAAAGTTATTTCCGCTCCAGACCAGATCAGAAAAATAAAACATTTTATTGATCCCAGACTAGCCAAGCCTTACTCCAGTGGTTCTCAAAGTCCATTTCAGAGACTCTCTAGGTTCCTTCGTGGGGGTCTAAATTGACCCTTGCAAGTCTGTAACTTTGACAGTGTACAGTACACATGTGAACACTGTCAAAGTTAAGGGGAGACAGTGGCGGCTCCAGGCAATTTTTAATGGGGGTGCTGGAAGGGAGCTTGGCTATTAACAATTTTGCTGCCATTTTAAACATAGCTGTAGTAAGCAGCTGCCAAATTGTCCTTACCTTTTAACGTGGGCACGTGCACGCATAGTGCATGATCTGTGCGCGACTCATGTAGTAGACCGGTAGACAAGATGACAGCTTTCGAATAAAAAAAAATCCATTGGAATAGACAAATCCGTTGCCAGGCTGTTACCCCTGCTGTATCCGCCGGTGTTACATAAGAAAACATTGGAAACGGCCAATTGTGCGCTATGGTAACACGTGGACACGTTCCCGCACATAACAGACGATATGTGCGCGGATCATATGCCAGGCGGGCACAAGAATCAAACAGCTATCAAATTGAAATGAACGTGCTGCTCCTTCCTCTGTTTACAATGTAAACAGATGGGACGGAAGCTACGATTGGGCCATGGACAGGATACGGAAACCTAGATCCGGTCAGAACCGGAAATACGGCAGGATACAGTTAGGAGGCGGGCCTAAGACTCCGAAACGGCTATATACAGCGATCATACTTTTAACTGTTTCATGATGATTAAAGCTAATTACATTTCCGGGAACGACGGGCATCGCGGCGTGGTACAGCGGGAAATAAACGGTTTTGACGGGGATCGCGGGAAATTAGTTAAAATGTATCGTTACACCCCTAGTGACTATGGTACGACCCGTTCTGCACTGTGACTATGGTACGACCCGTTCGGCTAATGTTAGTTTTGTTTTTGCCTGAACAACTTTGGCTGGGACCCTTCCAACAATGAGACTGTTGGCCTCTGCTGTTTGGAGCAGATGGATTTGGGGCCTTTGTTTTTCTAAATGATCACAATGTTGGGCATATTTCCACTGTTGTCTAGTGTCCTTATTCTGGGGCGAACTTTCAGTGAAAATGACAGGTCTACAAGCTGGGTGGAGATACAGTGTTTGATGTAAGGGGAATACAGTGCCCTGGGGCTCCGTGTATAGCAGGGGTCTTCAACGTTTTCAGACCAAGGACCCCTTAGTTGAGAGAGAGATGAAGCAGGGACCCCCACAACCTGTTCATAGATTCCATATAGTTTCATTGTTTTTTTTTTTTTTGTTATCAATTATTTTTATTTTCCATAACATAAAATTAGAGACATACATATGAATAGAACAAGAAAAAGTAAAACATTAATCAAAAGAAAAATGCAATTAACAGACAAACACAAACAATAGCAAAACAAGAAAAGGAAAAGAAAACCCACCCACCCCCTTTCCCCGGACCAACACGGAATGTACAATAGTGCATGCCTGTGCTAGGCTGTTACCACTATATAGTGATTTCTTGAATCATAGCCTTAAGCTTATCTGCAATGTCCGACCACATATTAATGTTTTCTTCTTTTGCTCCGTGTAACCTTGCTATCGACTGCTCTAAATATACTATATCTAGAAAGGTTAAGGCCCACTGGCGAAACGTTAACGTATGAGGAGGTTTCCACCGCGTAGCTACCATCTTCTTCGCCGCCGTTAATCCAGCAAAGAAGATGCGCTTGCGTATATTGTTTAGTTGCAACTGTGAGACGTCATTTAATAAAAATAAAGAAGGAGAAGATATGATATTAATACTAAAAATAGTTGAAAGTTTTGAGGCAACCATATTCCAGAATGACGACACATTTGGGCATTCCCAAACCATGTGAAGGAAGGTACCAATACTATTTGAGGCGCAGAGAGTGCAGTTGGGATTATTCAAAATCCTCATAGCACATAGTCTGCGGGGAGTTAAATAAGTCCGATGAACAAAATTTAAATGAATTTGTTGATGGTCTGGATTTCTAGAAGATAGCCTAATGTTAGACCACACTGTGTCCCAACAAAAGTCAGGGTCCAAATTTGGTACATCATTCCTCCAAACAGTATCAACAGATAGGGGCCCATAACTACAGTCTAATAAAAAACCATAGAGGGTGGAAACCAAACCTCTTGTTCTGTTACCATCACAGATAAACTCATGGAAGGGGTGCAATCTAAGGGGAGCTTGCCATGGGACCCCATAGGTCCTCATGGACAATCTCAGTTGGAAGTAGAAAAAAAGGGTATTTCCAGGCAGATTGAAGATGTCACACAAATCTCGAAAAGGTCGTAAACCATTTCTATCAAATAAGTCCCCTAATGTACGAATCCCCTTAGCCCTCCACCTTGGAAAGCGAATGGGGCGATCCTCGATTAAAAGTCTTTGATTATTGAACACTGGGGAAAATAAGTTCCATTTACAATCAATCTTACACATCTTTTCAGCTGCTCTCCATACTGCCACTAAATGAGAAATGATAGGTCCAAAGCGAACTTTGCATTGATGTGTAGTTATGTTTGAATAGATAAGATCTCTCAATTCAACAGGCTGCACTAAACTCTCCTCAAGCTCTCTCCAAGAAACCTTATTTGCTGGGTTAAACCAATTTAAAAGGGGGCGGAGCGTGAAGGCCCAATAATAAAATTTAAAGTTGGGCAATGAAAGGCCGCCATCATCTCTAGCACGCTGTAATAGAGAAAGTTTAAGACGAGGGCGTTTCCCTTTCCACACAAACTTAGATATCGAAGAGTGAAGCTTATTCCAGTATTGCGGCGGTGGTGGCAAAGGGAGCATAGAGCTTACAAAGTTAACCCTAGGAAGAACATTCATCTTTATGATTGAAACTCGAGCTTGGAGAGAGTTGGGCAAAGATGACCATCTATCTAAATCAAGACAAATCTTATTTAGAGTGTCACCATAGTTGTTCTTAACAATAGCCTGAAGAGAGGGGAAAATATCTATGCCAAGATATTTGAATTGGCTTACTACTGGGATTATGGGCGGCAGGATAGCAGATCTCATCTGATCATTTAGAGGTAGAAGGGCTGACTTCGTCCAATTAATTTTGTAGCCGGAAATGGAACTGAACTGATCAAAGATTTGAAGGACATGAGTAATTGACTGTGGTGCATTCTCAATGAACAGTAGAATATCGTCAGCATATAGGGAAATGCGATGCTGTGTGTTGTTAATCGAAACAGGAGTAATATCTGCAGACTGACGCACTGTCTGAGCCAAGGGTTCGAGTGAAAGTGCGAAAAGGAGAGGACTAAGGGGACAACCCTGCCTCGAAGATCTGCCAATCGTGAATAGCGGCGAACAGATCTTACCGGTTAGGACCATCGCTGACGGATTAGAATAAAGTACTTTAACAAAATGTATGAATGAAGCACCAAATCCCATTTTATCTAGTACAGCCCACAGGTAAGACCATTCCAGACGATCAAATGCCTTCAACGCATCGAGCGACAACACTGCGGCGGGGGTCCTCAGCTCCTTAGCCCTATCGATGATATGCAATAGTCGTCTAGCATTATCAGAGGCTAGTCTAGTTCCTATGAAACCTGTCTGATCACAGTGTACTAAGGTGGTCATAAAACCCTGCAAGCGACGCGCAAGCACCTTAGCAAAAACTTTTAGATCAGAATTCAAAAGTGAAAGCGGTCTATAGCTTGCGCAATCTGTGGGATCCTTGTTCTTCTTCAACAATAATGATATAATAGCTACATTCACATCCCTGGAGAAAGAGCCACTTTCAATTGCATATCGAAACATGTCTAGCATCAGCTGACCTAGATCTTCCCAAAAGATGGCATAAAGTTCAGGGGGTATCCCATCCAAACCAGGCGACTTGCCCCTACGCATTGCGAGCACAGCTTCCTGTAATTCCGCCAGATGGAGCGGTCTATCTAAGGCTTCCGCATCCGCCTCGCTAAGGGTTGGTAACTGTATGTTGGATAAAAAATTATTGCATACTGCATCATCGTGAATGACCTCGGAGGTGTAGAGCTCATCATAAAAAGCACGAAACGTGGCATTGACCTCTTTGGGTTCTGTAACCATGGCTCCCGTTGTTGATTTGACACTAACAATATCAGCAAAATGCTCATTGGATCTAAGACGTAAAGCCAGTAAGTGACTGGGTCTTGCACTATTAAAATAGTAGTTTTGCCTTGTGCGTTTCATTTGAAATTCTGAGCGGCGCTTGAGAATGGAGTTAATTTCTTTCTTAACTAGCTCCCTCTGAGTTGCTGTACTAACATCAAAGTTATTTTGGAGAGAATTATCCAAAGTAGAAAACCGAGATTCCAATCCCACCAGTTTGGCTGACCTTAATTTTCTCTGAGTGGACGCATAGAGGGTTGTATTACTCCTGATAAAGCCTTTAATTGCATCCCAAAGAATTCTGGGATCCTCAACTGAGCCTGTATTGATATTTATAAATTCACGCAAACCAGTTTGAAACTGAGCTACAAATGCCGCATCGCGCAGCAGTGTGGTGTTAAACCGCCATCTAGGAGCTCTATCTATAACCTGTTTCAGTGAAGCAACACACAGCACCGCCTTGTGATCCGAGAGTGACATTGGGAGCAACTCTACCTTGGCAATTTTATGAAACAAGCTAACAGGGGCAAAAACGTAATCGATCCTAGAGAATGAAGCATGCCTACCCGACAGAAAAGAAAAATCTCTAACCGTTGGGTTCATTAAACGCCAGATGTCGAGTAAGCCAGTTGAGTTTGCCCAAGCACGTAGTTCTGCAGACGCTAGTGCTTGTTCTCTGCTTTCTACCCCAGTGGATCTATCTAGGTTATGTTGCCATGTTGCATTGAAGTCAGCACCAACAATGATTTTGAAATCCGTCAGTTCCAATAAGGTTTTAGTTAGTAATTTGTAAAACTCTTTGTCTAAAACATTTGGAGCATACACAGAGACTAGTGCTAGCATTTTACCCTCCAAGCGGATTTTAGCAACAGCTATCCTCCCGTCACTGTCAGACCAATCACCCAAAGAATCCAACCTAAGGTTACGTCTAGCCAATATGGCTACTCCCTTGGTTTTGGAAGAAGCAGCTGAAAAGGCTAAAACACGATAATGTTTATTAGCCAATCGGTTGGAATGCTCTTTTAAAAGATGAGACTCCTGTATAAATGCAAAGTCAATTGATTTAGATCGCAAAACCCCCAAAATGCTGGTTCGCTTATGCGGTATATTCGCTCCCCTTACATTGAAACTTAGAAATTTATATTCTGTCATAATTGTGGTTCAAACCATACGCACAGCAAGCACAGTAGAACATTTTAGAATTTCCTAGTTGGTCCCTCACAACAAACCTTCCCAACAGAAAAACAAAACAACCCCAAAAGGAACAGAAAGGAAAAAGCAACATCAAACGAACATAAAAAAACACATAACATTGAAGCTTGAGGGGGAAAACCCCATTAGCATCAGAGTGCACAAAAACAGTTCCCCACCCCATCAACCTATTAGTCAACCTTCATTTCACTCTGTCAGAGAGTGCAAACAAGTAACTGCCCAAAAGTAACCATACATTGCCCTCTGGTGGTTATGTAAATATATAACAGATCACCAAAGTAAAAACAACAACAACAAAAAAGTGCCTTCTTGTGGCTGAATAGCTCTCAAACATTCCATCAGCTCAAATTATGATCAATCTCCCCACTTCATATCACTTAAATAAATGAGAATGGTATGTTAACATTTCTAGTAAAGAAGGGGGAGAGAAAAAAGAAAAGAATAAAGGGAAAAAAAAAAATTGAGGGGACTATAACAACTGTAATAATAATAATCAGTCCAGCATTAGGCCCACTTAGAATGTGATAAAGCCCTATAAGCCACGCTAATGCAAATAACCAAACACTTGTGACAGATAAGTGGAAATAAGGCTGTCACCACGACAAGGCACTAATATAATATTAATAATAAAAATAAATAAAAAAGGAAATCAGTGTATATGATATAAAAATATATGCACTTACATATGTAGTTAGAAATAGAAATTAAAAGCACATCCGGGGGGCCATATGCAGCAAAGCACACACAGTGTTAATGCATACTGCGCCACATACAGCCCCCCCATGCATCCATGCATACAAACCACAATTACTAATTAGAAGGGGGAAAAAAAGGAAAGAAAAGAAAAGTCTGTATACATAAGTATTTACATAAAACACAGTTATGTATGATCAGGAAACCATATACAACACAGCACACATAATGCATACTGCGCCATATACAGCTCCCTGTACATGCCCAAAAGGCCAGTGCAAACTTAGATAAATGTCAATCATATTAGTTAAGTCTGTTTCCGTCTTAAACAGTAAACTACCATACTTCAAACAGTGAACCTACCCAATCACGACTACAAAATAAATATCCCAATACAGAGCTCCCCTCTCCCCCCATCAAGAAATTAACATTTTAACAAGTAAATTAACATTTTAACAAGTAAAGTAGGTAAATAACTACCCCCCCCCCCCCCCCCCAGACAGCGGATCCACAAGCACGTAGAGCCAACGCGCCACGAGATCGTACATCCGCCAGCTATTGAGATTAGAAAAAAAAGGAAAAAAAAAGAACGAGTCAATGAGCCAGAAAGAGAGAGAGAGAGAGAGAGAGAGAGAGAGAGAGAGAGGAGAAGCAGAGATAGGTAGAGAGACATAGAGAAAGGGCGGGAGAGCGAGTGGTCTCTGGAACCGCGGAGCCTTCACAATTTAGACCATATTATTTATATCTGTTTCACCTTAAACAGTAGGCTACATTACTCAATACAAAGGCCAAAGCCCAGTCTCGCCCTCCTACCCGAAAAAGTAGCGTTTTAGGCGGCATAAACGAACCATAAACTAACAACCAACATAGCCGCCATTACCTAACAGAAAGAGAGAGAGAGAGAGAGAGAGAGAGAGAGAGAGAGAGAGAAAGACACACACACACACACACACACACACACACACACACACAGCGAGAGAGAGAGCCAGAGAGAGAGAGAGAGAGAGAGAGAGAGAGAGAGAGAGAGAGAGGGAAAGCCGAGATAGATAGAGAGACATAGAGGGAAGGCGATAGAGAGAGCAGGCTCCGTCCGAACCGCGACACGGAACACGTTAGACAAAGCCTAACAGAGAGAGATAAAACCCTCTAGACCTATATAGTAAGCAGCACAACGCTCAATAAGAGCAAAGAAAAGGAATACAATAATAACAAGAACAATGTCCATTATATTCAAACAAAAAAGACAGTGAATTATGCTTATAGCTTTAGCAGCCCTAAATCCTCTCTCCTTGCGGTAACCTAAATTAAAACGAGTAACACCCATCTGCTTACAGATCTTGTTAAAAAATAAAACAAATAAAATAGGTATTATGAAACGAAACACTTGAAAACACAACGTCAAGTCAGATGATGAGTCCAAAACAATAAGTAGGCTTACATTAACAACTCACCCTTTGGGGAGGAGGAGGAGGAGAGAGTGAGGAAAGAAAGACGCTGCGTAAAAGTCATCTCCAAAGTCCCAGCCAGCTTACCAACAGTCCATTAAAGGCAAAAGGATATCACATCGGCAGAATGTGTTTGAAAGCACGCGATCACGAAAGCAAAAGTGTCCCTGGTAAAAGTTAGTTCTCTGTAACTGTCGTCTCATCATCCTGCGTAGCTAGAGTCTCGTCCGCAGCACCTGGAGTCTTGAACTTATCCTTGCAAAAGGCCAGAGCTTCCTTGGGTGAGTTGAAAGTAGAAGTCGCCTCATCCACGGTTATCCAGAATTTGCTCGGGTGCCTTATTCCGTATTTAACCCCTTCCGCGGTGATGGAACGTAGGAATTCCTTTACTGGCCCGAAAGCTGCCCTTCTCTTTGATGTTTCAGCAGACCAGTCGGGGAAAATATACACCTTTTTGCCATTGTATGTCAGTTGGCCTGCTTTCCTGGAGAGCTGGAGTATGCGTTCCTTTACCCGGAAAAAATGGATCCATAGTTTCATTGTTTGACAGCACAATCAGTGTATTTTGGATTCATGTCAATTTGCCTTTTCAGATATTTAACCACTTGAACCGTCAATACTTAATAAACTTGACCTTTCACTCTGTACTTAGTCTGCTCTTTTTCCCCTCTACACCAAACCTCTTTGCCGAAAATAGCCGATCTACAAGCTCACAGCGCCTTGCAGCGCGAGGCGTTGTGAGCTTGTAGATCGGCTATTTTGGCTAAAGAATATGGACGCTAGGGCTCAAGTGGTTAATATAAAAAAGGTTTCTATCACACAAAGATTTGGCGGCCCCCCCCCCTGTAGTAACTCTGAGGACCCCCTAGGGGTCCCTGGACCCCCTGTTGAAGACCCCTGGTGTATAGGGTTTAAGACATTTTGGTTATGTTGTAAAAGGGATAACACAGACATCTGTCAGAGACCAGCGCGCACACACACACACACACACACACACACACACACACACACACACACGCACACGCACGCACGCACGCACGCACGCACGCACGCACACACACACACACACACACACACACACACACACACACACACACACACATTGTAAAGTGGTGCAGAGGGGGATCACTGGATCGGCGAGTGAATCACTCCTGCTCTGCAGCAGTGCATCATGGGAAAAACACTGGCCCGGTGTCAAAATAATGCACATATATGTCAGCAGGGGCGTCACACCAGATTCTGGGCCCTGGGTACAAGGATTCACTGTGGGCCCCCCCCACCCCCACCACCCTGGGTACAAGGATTCACTGCGGGCCCCCCATGAATGTTAACTATTGAAAAATAGCAGATATACAAGCTCACAGCGCGGCACCAAGTGCCGCGCTGCGAGCTTGTAGATCTGCTATTTTTGAAAAATCGTGAAAATGTGTGCAAGAAACCTATGTTTCCATGTCAGTGGTGCTCAAACTTTTTCATGTCAAGGACCCCCAAGATGATGTGTATTTGTCCACGGACCACCCCCCCCCCCAGAAGGCTATTTTATATATAATATATATTATTATTATATATAATACATATAATAGCCCCCCCCCCCAGACCACCCCCAAGCAAAATTTGAGTTACAAATATTTGCCAAACAAATACATATATTCAAAGGTTTGCACACATTTTCACGACTTTTCAAAAATAGCAGATCTACAAGCTCGCAGCGCGGCACCGAGTGCTGCTGTGTTGTGAGCTTGTATATCTGCTATTTTTCAATAGCTAAAGTTCAATAGCTAAAGTAGCTAAAGTTACTAGGGCCCCTCCACCTTAATGGGCCCTAGTAACTCAGTCCCACTCCCCCCCTTGTGACGCCCCTGTATGTCAGGAGAATGAGAGAGGGAGAGAGAGAGAGAGAGAGAGAAAGAGGGGGAGTAGAAGAAGGGGAAGAACTGTGAGGAAGAAGAGAAAGCCCTTGTCGGCCCCGCAGAGGCCCATCGTGTATAATCCGCCGTACCGCGGCGTCGCGAAAACCGCAACGTAGGCGAGATCCGTGAGCTCACAATGCATCACGCCGGAGAGCTTATAGATATCGGCTATATTTACCGTCCGCGAAGGATCATAAATAAATTAGGCATAAGTCCCTCTGCAATAGAACGCACAGATACTTGATTATTCACACAAGGACACGCTATATTCCCAGTCCAAACACAGACCGTTGTTAAAATTGATTGATTGAAGACTTTATTAGAGGTTTGCATAGGAAAAGGTACAGTTTCATGACGGTACAGTTCACTGGTACAAGGTCTAATAAAAGGAGATCCTAGAAAAGACTAAGCTTATTTCCACAGGAAACCATTGAAGTATCTCATATAACATTGAACATAACATTGACAGACGAATAGAACACAATACTATGCAGTAGATATATTACAGTATTTGGCAATTTTAAGAGGGAAAATGAAAAGCTACTCTTGGTCTATCGATAATTGTGTTCATGTCAAGGTGGGTTTGTCCATATGTGTTGAAATATAATGTCCATGTATTCACCAGATAATCACAGCATTTACTTCCATAATAATAGATTTTTTTTACACGTTTTACACAGATTTAATTGTATTTGCTAAATAGTTACTATATCGATTTGAAATCATTGAATCGTATCGTATCGTATCACCATGAATGAACCAATATCGTCCATGTATCACATCGTCAACCATGTATCGTGATGCGTATCGTATCGTTGTTAAAATGTATCGTTACACCCCTGGTGTGTTGATGTGCGCAACAGCCTAGAGTGTGTTGTGTGTTGGTGTGCGCTCCATACAGCCTACAGTGTGTGTTGGCGTGCGCTCCATACAGCCTACAGTGTGTTGTGTGTTGGCGTGTGCTCCATACAGCCTACAGTGTGTGTTGGCGTGCGCTCCATACAGCCTACAGTGTGTGTTGGCGTGCGCTCCATACAGCCTACAGTGTGTGTTGGTGTGCGCTCCATACAGCCTACAGTGTGTGTTGGTGTGCGCTCCATACAGCCTACAGTGTGTGTTGACGTGCGCTCCATACAGCCTACAGTGTGTGTTGACGTGCGCTCCATACAGCCTACAGTGTGTTGTGTGTTGGCGTGCGCTCCATACAGCCTACAGTGTGTTGTGTGTTGACGTGCGCTCCATACAGCCTACAGTGTGTGTTGGTGTGCGCTCCATACAGCCTACAGTGTGTGTTGGCGTGCGCTCCATACAGCCTACAGTGTGTGTTGGTGTGCGCTACATACAGCCTACAGTGTGTGTTGGTGTGCGCTCCATACAGCCTACAGTGTGTTGTGTGTTGGCGTGCGCTCCATACAGCCTACAGTGTGTTGTGTGTTGGCGTGCGCTACATACAGCCTACAGTGTGTGTTGGTGTGCGCTACATACAGCCTACAGTGTGTGTTGGTGTGCGCTACATACAGCCTACAGTGTGTTGTGTGTTGGCGTGCGCTACATACAGCCTACAGTGTGTTGTGTGTTGGTGTGCGCTACATACAGCCTACAGTGTGTTGTGTGTTGGTGTGCGCTCCATACAGCCTACAGTGTGTTGTGTGTTGGCGTGCGCTACATACAGCCTACAGTGTGTGTTGGTGTGCGCTACATACAGCCTACAGTGTGTGTTGGTGTGCGCTACATACAGCCTACAGTGTGTTGTGTGTTGGTGTGCGCTCCATACAGCCTACAGTGTGTTGTGTGTTGGCGTGCGCTACATACAGCCTACAGTGTGTTGTGTGTTGGTGTGCGCTCCATACAGCCTACAGTGTGTTGTGTGTTGGCGTGCGCTACATACAGCCTACAGTGTGTTGTGTGTTGGCGTGCGCTACATACAGCCTACAGTGTGTGTTGGCGTGCGCTACATACAGCCTACAGTGTGTGTTGGTGTGCGCTCCATACAGCCTACAGTGTGTTGTGTGTTGGTGTGCGCTCCATACAGCCTACAGTGTGTGTTGACGTGCGCTACATACAGCCTACAGTGTGTTGTGTGTTGGCGTGCGCTCCATACAGCCTACAGTGTGTTGTGTGTTGGCGTGCGCTCCATACAGCCTACAGTGTGTGTTGGCGTGCGCTCCATACAGCCTACAGTGTGTGTTGGCGTGCGCTACATACAGCCTACAGTGTGTGTTGGTGTGCGCTCCATACAGCCTACAGTGTGTGTTGGTGTGCGCTCCATACAGCCTACAGTGTGTGTTGGCGTGCGCTACATACAGCCTACAGTGTGTTGTGTGTTGGCGTGCGCTCCATACAGCCTACAGTGTGTGTTGGTGTGCGCTCCATACAGCCTACAGTGTGTGTTGGTGTGCGCTCCATACAGCCTACAGTGTGTTGTGTGTTGACGTGCGCTCCATACAGCCTACAGTGTGTATTGACGTGCGCTCCATACAGCCTACAGTGTGTGTTGACGTGCGCTCCATATAGCCTACAGTGTGTTGTGTGTTGACGTGCGCTCCATACAGCCTACAGTGTGTTGTGTGTTGGCGTGCGCTCCATACAGCCTACAGTGTGTGTTGGCGTGCGCTCCATATAGCCTACAGTGTGTTGTGTGTTGACGTGCGCTCCATACAGCCTACAGTGTGTTGTGTGTTGGCGTGCGCTCCATACAGCCTACAGTGTGTGTTGACGTGCGCTCCATACAGCCTACAGTGTGTGTTGACGTGCGCTCCATATAGCCTACAGTGTGTTGTGTGTTGACGTGCGCTCCATACAGCCTACAGTGTGTTGTGTGTTGGCGTGCGCTCCATACAGCTTACAGTGTGTGTTGGCGTGCGCTACATACAGCCTACAGTGTGTTGTGTGTTGACGTGCGCTCCATACAGCCTACAGTGAGGACTCTCTGCGATGCCGCAGCATGGCTTGATGAATGAACGGTTTCATTATAACCCACAGTTAACTCTTTAATGAACGGTTTCATTATAACCCACAGTTAACTCTTTCACGACCGCTTGGATCTGAACTGAGAGAGACAGGCAGCGTCCACCGATGATGACACACTCTGGAGTATTTTAGGAAACGCTGTATTCTCTCTCTCTCTCTCTCCGTCTCTCTCTCTCTCTCTCTCTCTCTCTCTCTCTCACACTCACACACACACACCCACACACACACACACACACACACACACACACACACACACACACACACACACACACACTCTCTTTCTCACTCACTCTCTCTCTCTCTCTGATGTTGCTGCCAAAGACCCTCCTTCCACTTGCTCTGCATTCTGCGCTCTCTCTCTCTCTCTCCATCTCTCTCTCTCTCTCTCTCTCTCTCTCTCTCTCTCTCTCTCTCTCTCTGTTGCTCCTGAGTGTATCTGACGGAGCGAGGGATGAACAGAACAGTAAAGTAAAGTAGAGGAGTGATACAGCGCTACTACGGAGACGGGACCTCGTCTTTCCTCTCTAATTATCCATCATTTCTTTTCTTTTCTTCCTTCTTTCTTTCGAGTACTTGTACACTCTGGTGTATTTGCGTTGTGCGTCTGTGGCGCCCGCACGCACCGAGCGCTCACAGATCGCGCGCGCCGTTCTCTCACCGATTGTTGCTTACCAGAAAGGGAAAAATGCTGACATTTTGCCAATCAGGTTTTTGTTGGGCTCGTGTGATGGTGGTCCCCACAGAGTGGTGCTGGGGACCCTAAAGATCCAGCAGATCCAGTGGATCCAGTCTGGGGACCCTGAAGATCCGGAGGATCCAGTACGACTGACACGGGACACACGGGATGCAGCGACCTGTTTTCAGCAGAGAGACCTCCCTCACATGGATCTGACCCTGTGAGCAGCCTAATATGACATGGGATTAAAATAACCTGTTCACGTGTGTCCATGTGATTCACTGGAGTTCTATAACTGAAGACATGTGCAGTACATGATGCATGTGTCTCTCTCGGTGTAAGGGAACTAATTTAAACAACTTTTCAAGAGAATCACAATTTGTGGGGAAAAAATAACTGACAAAGTGATTGCAGACTCATTTTCTTTGGAAAGTTTTTAGGAACATTCATCAAAAAAAAAAGGGGGAAAAAAAGACCTCCATCAAATATATTATAAAGAAGTTTCAGGTGTTTTGTTGTGGGAGGAAGGGGATTTTTTGGCAACAGACGTTTTGGAATCCAACTCAAAAGTTCATTCATCCACTGCGTTCCAGCTCTGGTGCTACAAGTCAAAAACAACAACACAGTATCTACAAGCTGTGATTCAAAGGCTACTGGATTTAACTTGGACCTACACAAGGATCCTGCCTGTCATGTGAACTTCTGGATCCTACAGAATCCTTCAGACCTTCAGTAATGATATGAAACGGTCACCTTATCGATGTGAAGACTCATCAGGTGACACGCATTCAGCATAGTCAGGGACGTTGGAATCCTGACAGATGTTTTGGAATGAGACAGCGTTTGGTTGGAGAGGCGTTGGGCTCTGAAAAAAAAAACGGTGGATTTGTTTTGCCGTACCGAGGAACTGGCAGATCCTTCAGATCAGTGAAATGAACGCGCCCCGATCCCTTCGGAGGAGGTGAGTCGAACCCGCGTCGATTGACTCTCCTCGGGGTGTTTTTCGCTCCCCATCGCGCGGTGGACGGTCATGGCGGCGGCCCTCGCCAGCTCTCTGATTCGTCAGAAGCGGCAGGCCCGCGAGGCCAACAACGAGAAGGCGTCGACCAACAAGCGGCGGTCGAGTCCCACCAAGGGCCCGGGGTCCCTGTGTCACCTGTTCAGTGTCTTCTCCAAGGTCCGCTTCTGCAGCGGCAAGAAGAGGCCTGTGAGGAGGAAACCAGGTCTGTACGCCATGACACATCTGTTATTATTAATAACATGACACATCTGTTATTATTAATAACATGACACATCTGTTATTATTAATAACATGACACATCTGTTATTATTAATAACATGACACATCTATTATTATTAATAACATGACACATCTGTTATTATTAATAACATGACACATCTGTTATTATTAATAACATGACACATCTGTTATTATTAATAACATGACACATCTGTTATTATTAATAACATGACACATCTGTTATTATTAATAACATGACACATCTGTTATTATTAATAACATGACACATCTGTTATTATTAATAACATGACACATCTGTTATTATTAATAACATGACACATCTGTTATTATTAATAACATGACACATCTGTTATTATTAATAACATGACACATCTGTTATTATTAATAACATGACACATCTGTTATTATTAATAACATGACACATCTGTTATTATTAATAACATGACACATCTGTTATTATTAATAACATGACACATCTATTATTATTAATAACATGACACATCTGTTATTATTAATAACATGACACATCTGTTATTATTAATAACATGACACATCTGTTATTATTAATAACATGACACATCTGTTATTATTAATAACATGACACATCTGTTATTATTAATAACATGACACGTCTGTTATTATTAATAACATGACACATCTGTTATTATTAATAACATGACACATCTGTTATTATTAATAACATGACACATCTGTTATTATTAATAACATGACACATCTGTTATTATTAATAACATGACACATCTGTTATTATTAATAACATGACACGTCTGTTATTATTAATAACATGACACATCTGTTATTATTAATAACATGACACATCTGTTATTATTAATAACATGACACATCTGTTATTATTAATAATAATAACTAGAAATACCGTTCCTACGAAACAGTGTGGGCTCGCTCGTGACTATATTCTGCAGCGTGCTAATTATCATGTGAAGTGCTGTCTGTGACGGAACTTACTATATAATAATAAAGATAACATAGTGTTCTCGCCTTTCAGGCGAGCCCACAACTATAACTAAAATAAAAATCACATCCAATGTGAAGTGAGGGGTGGTTGTGCATGCATAACGTCTTCAGACTAGGATTTGAGTCTAGGATGTACAGGCTATGCTACACACACACGTGTTGCTATGGAAAAACGCTGAGGAAAAAGGCTACAGACATACGACATATGACATCACTAGACAAACATGATGCTACGCACACACATTTTGCTGTGGCAAAACGCTGAGGAAAAAGGCTACAGACACACGCATAGCCACTTATAGGAGCGGTTGTTCTTCATTTCGTATGTTTGCCAACGTGACTATATTCTGCAGCGTGCTAACCGTCATGTGAAGCTCAACCAATACTCCAGCTAACACCACTCCCAGATTTTCCACCCCTAAATTGCACCTCATTGGCTAAGGGCCCTGCCATTGTACTGTCTGCGACGGAACTCACTATATTATATAAATAATGAAGACAACATAGTTTACAGACGGCTATAAGGGCAGGGGCTCAAGCCCCCTTTGATGTCTATGTGTCTATAGCGTTATCTTCATTATTTATATAGTGAGTTCCGTCACAGACAGTACAAAGGCAGGGCCCTTAGCCAATGAGGTACAGCTAAAGGATAGATCTTTGTGCCCATACATGGTGTTACATGCGAAAATATTTGAAACCGAAATGTCCCTTTTAGACATTTAGAAGAATTCAGGATATGGAAAAAAAAGAACATTTAAAACGACAATAAAAGGAGTAAAACACCAACATCAATATTCAGGTCAGGTAAAACCTGGAGCCATTGTGTTGCAGAAGGAAATGGAAGGGATCACTTAAGATATGTTGGCGTACGACCAAGAGCAAAGATGTCATTACAACTCATGGGGGAAGGGAATAAACAAGGACTTTTAAGAGCATTCACTTTTTCTTTTTGGGAGGGAATATAATATAATATCCCCCGCTAAGAGGTTGTTGTAAAATGGCCATCTTCATTTTCATTGCATGCCATGAATGACAGTGTAGTGTTGCATGCATTATGGTGTTAAAATGATGGCTCCATGTTCCCTTAACAACAAACACACCAACATGCCCACCACATGCTTGAATACTTTATTAACAGTTTGTAAAAAGTACAGTACAGGTACAGTTATACAATTAATGCTTCAGGAAGCAATCATGAAAAACTATTTCATGAAGAAAAAATCCCGCACACTGCTCGTGTGGCGGAGAGAGTCACAGCCCCAGCCTGAAGCCTCAAAAGTCTAGTATCTTCCCTCATTCCATAGGGATATCCCTTTGAGGTAATGGTTAAGATATTGGACTTTCATGCGGGAGACCCGGCTTCGAAGCCGGGTGGGGAGGTTCCGATCACCTCCGTTACACTCGTGCTCAGCAGCTCTTTTTATTTATTGAAATAAAAATCAAACCTCGGTTCGAAGTGGAGTGGTGAACTTTTATTCTATGTGTTCTAGAGTTATGAACTCTGTGATCTAATACATTCTTCATATATTCTGAATTCTACATTCTTTATATATTCTGAATGAATGAATGATTTTATCTGGAGGGCCGAATTATCATGTGAAGCTTGACCAATCCTCAAAGTATCCAATCATCAGAACGGGAGGGACACCACACACATATTCTGGACGTACAGGACAGATAAAACCTGTTCATTCTGAACTGAAATGGCCATATATGGACATGGGACACACATTTTGCTTTTTGAAAAAGCCTATTCATTCTGGACTGATATTCTGGACGTACGGGACAGATAAAACCTGTTCATTCTGGACTGAAATGACCATATATGGACATGTTACACACATTTTGTTTTTGAAAAAACCTGTTCATTCTGGACTGAAATGACCATATATGGGCGTGGGACACACAAAGCCACTCATTGGAAGCGGCTTTCACCGCTTCAAAAAGAGTTGCCGATGATGTCTTCAGTGTTCACTGTCCAACGCACCTGCCTCCCAATGAAGTGCATGTGCAAATACTTCCTTTACAAATAAAGCTAAAAGGACAACACAAAAAGCCCTGGTGGCTTGTTTCCATTGTGGTCCTTTGTATTCAGTTCATACAGACATACAATACTATACAACTAAGACTCCCTAAATCGGGAGAAAAGGAGGGAATATGGGAAATGGGACAGATCCATGTTGATGACATGACTTTAGAGATACTTTGTGCCGCTTTGTGTGATTTTAGTGGCAAAATCTGTAGGAACAGTGTCCAAAAATGGGTTATTAAAAAATCATCCAAATGGTGGCGCTAGATGGGACAGATGCATTTTGATGACATGACTGTAGAGATACTGTGTACCGCTTTGCATGATTTTAGGGCAAAATCTGTAGGAGCAGTGTCCAAAAATGTGTCTTGCAAGAATCAGCCTCATGGTGGCGCTAGCCTAGAAGAGGGCCATGTAAGAAATGAGGGGTGGGGTTGTGGTCTGGCAGCCAAGGAGAGTGTGTGTGTGCAAAGTTTGGCATGGATCGGGGCAACGGTGGCAGAGATATGAGTAGGGGAAAAGTGTGACGTGACGGACAGACTGACTGACTGACAGCCGGTGGAGGTTTGCCATTAATAGCTCCGTTGGGTGTCATCTGCAGGTCGCAACAAGAAATCAAATCAATACTAAAAGCAGTAAAAGTATATTTACAGAAAAACAGCGGTGGGTCATTTCTTTTGGCAAGCTACTGCATGGGTCGACTCAACTGAGAAAGACCTTAAAGTAAGGAAGGCACTCGCTTGGAGGGCCCTGAACGGCATGAACAGTGTATGGAACTCTAGCCTCCCCCGCCAAATCAAACTTAGCTTCTTCTTCGCAACAGTGGAGTCTGTTCTCCTCTATGGCAGTGAATGCTGGACCCTGAAGCCAACCCTGCAGAAGTCTCTAAATGGGTGCTACACTAGAATGTTGCGTGCAGTACTCAACATCAACAGGAGTGCACATGTTACCAACAGGAGCCTGTATGAGGGTATACCAAGGGTAAGCGAGAAAATTGCCACCAGAAGAATGAGACTAGCAGGACACTGCCAAAGACACCAGGAGCTTCCAGCCAGCAAATTGGTACTGTGGGAGCCAACACATGGGCACCGGTCGCGAGGACGTCCCACAAAAACATACGTGGACGTACTCAAGGAAGACGTAGGGACACAGAACACCAATGAGCTGGCCAGATGTATGGAGAACCGAGATGACTGGAAACAACGATGGAGGGCTCGTCTGAGGACGACCTAGATACTGTAGAAGACCAGTTGCAAATTGCAGACACCTGCTCTTATGGCGGTCACAGGATGGCAGGGAGTCACAGTGTTTGATCTCTGGTGGACGGGCATTCCACATTACGGTGGCATAGTAGTAGAATGATCCCATCCCCATGTTTGTATCTGGGCACCAGGGACGTGCAGAGAATGTTAGAGAGGCAGGGGCTGACATTTCTAAAAGGGCCTTTTGGTGAATATATCGAAAATAGCAGACCTCCAAGCTCACAACGCGCCGCGCTGCGACGCATTGTGAGCTTGGAGGTCGGCTATTTTCGGTACTTGATACCACTCTGAACTAAGCATAATCTAGCCAATACTGGAGATATGGAGTAACGGCACGGATTTCTACACAGAGAGGGCCATTCTTTCAACATAAGATGCTGCATTCAAGTTCAGGAGAGTTTGGACAAGGCAATTCTCTTGAATTCTGCCTTCAGGTATGGCATGAAAAGAGGACATTTGCATTTCTTTCACCATAGTAAAAACGGCATTCATGGTCTGGAGAGGACACTTTTTACATGCGGGTATAAGGGCAGGGTTTCATTTTGGAATCCACTTCAGCTAATGAGCTATCAATATTATCAATAACTGGAATTAGTAGAACAATTGGCTCAGAATCATTATCATTATCATCATCATGATCATCACATCATCATTGGTCACTGGGAGCTGACCAGTACAACCACAGTCTACTGTTGGTCAGCTGACCAGTACAACCACAGTCTACTACTGTTGGTCACTGGGAGCTGACCAGTACAACCACAGTCTACTACTGTTGGTCACTGGGAGCTGACCAGTACAACCACAGTCTACTACTGTTGGTCACTATAGGAGCTGACCAGTACAACCACAGTCTACTACTGTTGGTCACTGGGAGCTGACCAGTACAACCACAGTCTACTACTGTTGGTCACTATAGGAGCTGACCAGTACAACCACAGTCTACTACTGTTGGTCACTGGGAGCTGACCAGTACAACCACAGTCTACTACTGTTGGTCACTATAGGAGCTGACCAGTACAACCACAGTCTACTACTGTTGGTCACTATAGGAGCTGACCAGTACAACCACAGTCTACTACTGTTGGTCACTGGGAGCTGACCAGTACAACCACAGTCTACTACTGTTGGTCACTATAGGAGATGACCAGTACAACCACAGTCTACTACTGTTGGTCACTATAGGAGCTGACCAGTACAACCACAGTCTACTACTGTTGGTCACTGGGAGCTGACCAGTACAACCACAGTCTACTACTGTTGGTCACTGGGAGATGACCAGTACAACCACAGTCTACTACTGTTGGTCACTATAGGAGCTGACCAGTACAACCACAGTCTACTACTGTTGGTCACTGGGAGATGACCAGTACAACCACAGTCTTCTACTGTTGGTCATTGGGAGCTGACCAGTACAACCACAGTCTACTACTGTTGGTCACTGGGAGATGACCAGTACAACCA
Organism: Nannobrachium achirus; assembly: GCF_963921795.1. Taxonomy (NCBI): domain Eukaryota; kingdom Metazoa; phylum Chordata; class Actinopteri; order Myctophiformes; family Myctophidae; genus Nannobrachium; species Nannobrachium achirus. The sequence goes on from NC_137817.1 coordinate 3,141,078, forward strand.
CAGTCTTCTACTGTTGGTCACTGGGAGCTGACCAGTACAACCACAGTCTACTACTGTTGGTCACTATAGGAGCTGACCAGTACAACCACAGTCTACTACTGTTGGTCACTGGGAGCTGACCAGTACAACCACAGTCTACTACTGTTGGTCACTATAGGAGATGACCAGTACAACCACAGTCTACTACTGTTGGTCACTATAGGATGTAAAACGTCATATTGTGACGGCCTCTCTCTCTCTCTCTCTCAGTGTCCCATCTCTAATTGTCACTCCTGCTGAAGACCAGCTACTCTCTTTCAAAGTCCCAAAGCTTGGGGACCTTAGAGAGATGGGAAAGAAAGCAGCTTATCACACTTGTGTTAAGGTGTCGCATGCACGCTCACTGACGGGGTTCAGAGCATCAAGGTGGGATGGGGTTTTCCACCAGGTCTCTTCCCCGAAAGGCTGCTGGAGGTCTTTGTATAAACGGCCAATTGACAAGCGGGCGGCCGACCTCCAGTGGAGGATTGTGCACGGGGCCATAGCCACCAACAAACATCTAGCACACCTAGATCCAAGTATAGGGGAGGGTTGTCCTTTCTGTTTCCAATTCGAAACACTAGAGCACTTGTTTACCAGGTGTCCAAGGCTGATGAGTGTCTTTGATCTGCTAAAGTTGTGGTTTGTGCGATTGGGTGAGGCTTTCTCATTTGTACATTTTATTTTTGGTCCCAAGTATTCTGTCACTAAAAGACCCATACATACACTGCTTAATTATATGTCTGGAATGGCCAAACTTGCAATCTGGATCACAAGGCGAAATAAGATAAAGGGAGATGGTTCCATAGATCCAGTTCAGGTCTTAACAGGGATGGTAGCTGCTCGACTTAGAGTTGAGCATGCATACTATACACTAACTAATAATCTGCAAGGGTTCAACAACATCTGGGCTGTTGGGGGGGCGTTGTGCCAATCACAGGAAGGGGGAGAGCTGGTTCTTGGTTTTTAATACAAGACAAATGTGATTTATGAGAATACTGGCTTTGATTTGTATTGGCTTGGTTGACATCATTTGTATTTTGTGGTGATTTGAGTTAAATTGAGGCTTTTAATAAAGGGCTTTTAAAATCAATCTCTCTCTCTCTCTCTCTATCTCTCTCTCCCCCTCTCTCTCTCTCTCTCTCTCTCTCTCTCTCTCTCAGTGGTGTCAGTTCAGCAAAAGCTAGGGTATGGCAAAGATGGGAGTCCTCATGGAAAAGAGGCATTTGTATAACACGGTTCTATTGTGAAAATAGCAGATCTACATGCTCACAACGCCACGCAGCGCGAGGCGTTGTGAGCATGTAGATCTGCTATTTTCACTACTGTATGTCTGAAAAAAACGAGTTTTGTCAGTTTTTTTACACCGGTTTCTACGGTTTCTTGGGCTGGATATGGCAGCCTGGCACGGTTGTTCAAGTGCAGCTAGACTTGGCATGTTAGTAAACGTGCCACAATTAACACTAATGCATTGCACCTGTGCAGCTGACCTGCGGAACCTGGGAATATACCATTTTGTCAAGCTGCATGGGAGAATACACGTGTGGAGAATATAATTATAATACCTTGTTAAAGTGACCATTTTGTTACAATTTGCATTTGTGGTTATTTTACTGTAATTTAACAACATAATAACCAGAACAGATAGACAAAGAGACATTCATGGATTTATATTTAAAAGTAACTTGTATTTCCCCCCTGGCAGCTGCATACCCCTGCCATACCCAAATGACGCCCCTGCTCTCTCTCTCTCTCTCTCTCTCTCTCTCTCTCTCTCTCTCTCTCTCTCTCTCTCTCTCTCTCCCTCCATTGTCAGTCAGTGTAAGTAGCACAGGGTCTGTTCTACATTAGTCCTGCTGTATTTTTGTCATGTTTCTCCGTTCCTCTGCCCCACATTATTCTACCTCCTCCTCCTCCTCCTGCCAGTCTTCATCATCCTCTACCGTACTTATTATATCTTATATGTTTACATCGGGTGTGAACCAGGCCGACCCTAACCCACATATTATATATATAACACTTTTAGAAACCGGATATGCATTTTGAGAATATTTCAATATCCCTCCAGGTGTTTCTGTCTCGGTCATTGTGTGTGTGTGTGTGTGCGTGCATGCGTGCGTGCGTGCGTGCGTGTGTGTGTGTGTGTGTGTGTGTGTGTGTGCGTGCGTGCGTGCGCGCGCGTGCATATGTGTGCATGCGCTGTGATAAGTATGCTGTGTTTACATGAGTATCATGTTGTAATGATGTTCTGAAACAGCGAATCCCACTTCGTGAATGACATTTTTTCCCCCTTCTTCTTAGACCACTTGGCTTACCCAAAGCGTCCCCCACTTGAAGCAGTAGGCATACCCAAAGCGTCCCCTCTTGTGACGCACTAGGGTACAGGGACGTGCTGGGCCCCTGATTCAGCCCGGGAAAAAGAGTTGGAGAGGCCCTCATTGCGTGCTATAGAGAGAGATCTCTCTCTATAGCGCTGCTGCTACTCAAAGATTTGCCATTTCAGATCATGACAAGTGACAAGCCAGTGGGCCAATTACTGTACATGAGTTATATTTTGTCGTTGTCGGGTGGAAACCTTGTATGTCCAAAACCGTTTGTTTTGTATTTATCATTTAAAAAAATGAATTAAATTAAATGATCTACAAGCACACAACGACTCGCACCGCGAGGCGTTGTGTGCTTGTAGATTGTCTGTTTTCACTACTTTTGTGCGACGGCCTTGTATGATGAAGCAGGGCTTTGCTTTGCGAAAAAATTTACACATTTGAAACTTGGAGATACGAGGTTTCTGCCCGACAGTGACGATTTACTTTGTTGGCCGCCCAGCCCCCAAAATGGAACGAAGGCAGACATTTTATTTTTATTATTTTTCTAATGGCCGGCCTGTACCGGTCGGGAATGAACCGGCCGTTCGGGAGTTGTCCCGCTTTTCCCAATGGCCAGCACGTCCCTGCTAGGGTCCTTGACAGGGCGTCAGGTGTCTGACTACTTGGGGGTGAGAATGTGTTGGTGTGGGGGTGAGAATGTGTTGGTGTGGGGGTGAGAATGTGTTGGTGTGGGGGTGAGAATGTGTTGGTGTGAGACAGTGTTCTAACCAGGTGTGTTGTGTTTCAACAGAGCCGGAGTTGAAAGGCATCGTGACTCGCCTGTTCAGCGAACAAGGATTCTATCTGCAGATGACACCCAATGGAGCCATTAACGGCAACAAGGACGAGAACAGCGACTACAGTCAGTGTCACACACACACACACACACACACACGCATGCACGCACGCACGCACGCACGCACACGCACACACACATACACATACACACACACGCACGCACGCACGCACACACACACACACACACACACACACACACACACACACACACACACACACACACACACACACACACACACACACACACACAGTGTTGTGGAAGTTACTTTGAAAGCGTAACTTGTACAGTTCCAAGTAACTCACCATGGCAGTAACTTGATCAAGTTAAAGTTATACCCCTGGAGAAATGTAACTTATAAAGTTTCAAGTTACATAGAAAAAGTAACTTGAGTAACTTGAGTTACTTTTTTTTTCTCAGCGTTAAATTGAGAATGTACATTTGGTGTACATGAAACAAAATATAATATCCTACAAAAAAAAATAATCACATGCCAGCAGAAATATGCCTGAGACAGTGTTTTATGTTTCATTTCAAAAAGGCTGACATTTTCTTTAGTAAACATCTGTGTTCCTAAAATAAAGTTAAAAAATGAAGAACATTATGATCTGTTGAGGACATTTGATCGTCAATCTTAACAAAACTTAAATGTAAATTTATAACTTCACTTGTAACTTCTTGTAACTTGAGCCAGAAATGATCCAAAAAGTATCTTAGTTACTTGACGAGTTAGAGAAATATGAATGTAACTCAGTCACCAGCAAGTTACAGCAAAATGTAACTTATTTACGTAACTTTAACCTCCCTAACACTGCACACACACACGCACACACGCACACGCACACGCACACACACACACACACACACACACACACACACACACACACACACACACACACACACACACACACAGAGGAGGTGTTGGGTTGTTAAATAAATATGTCAGCCAGTGAGTTTATCATGCGCTAACAACAGTGTCGTCTTCAGTGTAAATTTACATATTTTCCACTCAGCTTCAACTCAAAACAGATTTTGGATTTTAATAATTCTGATTTAATTAAACACATTTTAACAATGTGTTGGCTGAGGCAGAATTTAGACTGCATGCAATATGTGTTATATGCAGTCTAAAATCTATATTTGTGTGTGTGTGTGTGTGTGTGTGAGTGTGAGTGTGTGTGTGTGTGTGTGTGTGTGCTTTCTTGCGTTTGGCTGTCACGATTACACAATTTTAGTTTGACGATTAACAATTTAGTTGGAACCAACGCATTCTATTGATGTCACCTCTCCACCATTTAGCTGGGGTCCATTCCCAGGCAAAGGAAGGCAACCTCAGGCACAGGTACCAACATGTTGGCACAGGGGAGGGTGATCACTGGGTGATCACCCTCCCATGGGTGCTCGAGCTCCCAGGCACCCACAGGATGGCCACCTACGGTTAGCCCCTATAGCGCATAGCAACGGAAGTGGTTTACTGGTGCCACTTAAAAATCGTCATTCATTTTCCCCATAGACTTTTACAAAAAATGTTATAACAATTATGTTAAGTCTAGAGCCAAGCCATCCAGGATGGCAGTGAATCATGGCCATAAAACCTTTGTTTCTATGAAAAGAACATTTTGAAAATCGCTAAACAAAGGGTAGTTATTAAATGTAGTATATCAAATAATTTCATATTAAAATATATTTTCACAAAGGTTTTATGGTCATGATTCACTGCCATCCTGGATGTCTTGGTTCTAGGCTTAACATAATTGTTATAAATATTTTTGTAAAAGACTATGGGGAAAATGAATGGGCGATTTTTAAGTGGCACCAGTAAACCACTTCCGCTGTGATGCTCTATAGCGCCAACGCTCCTGCAAGAGCCGTGCCACAAACACAAAAGAACAATCAGACTTTTCCAGTGGTTGCAGCATCCCCACCAGGGAGAGGCCTTTAACTATTAAAGACACTCTTAATTTATACTCTGTCCTACAACGGCCTACGTCACTCGCTGAAAATAGCAGATCTACAGGCTCACAATGGGTCGCACTGCAACCCATTGTGAGCCTGTAGATCTGCTATTTTCAGCGAGCGACGACGGAATGTGAAGCCGGTCTAAAATAAGCGAGTATCCTCGGTTGACATCAAGTAATGAACTGGATTTCCTGAACTGAACTCTCAGTTTTAGCTCCAGTGTGCCTGATGCACATCAGAGGCTGAAGAAAGTTGGCAACACGACTGAAACTTTTAGAAATGTTTTTGTCACGAGAAAGTTATGCTCTGCTCATTCATGACTCTTGGGTTTCCACAATCTTCGAGTAAGTCTACACAATGTTGGGAACTTTGAAAGCATAACTTGTACAGTTACAAGTAACTCAACATGGCAGTAACCTGATACAATTCAAGTTATACCCCTGGAGAAATGTAACTTATAAAGTTTCAAGTTACATAGAAAAAGTAACTTGAGTAACTTGAGTTACTTTTTTTCAGCGTTAAATTCAGAATGTACATTTGGTGTACATGAATCAAAATATAATATCCTACAAAAAAGTCACATGCCAGCAGAAATATGCCTCTCAGCTGAGTTTTAGGTTTTATTTGAAAAAGGTTGACGTTCTTTGGTAAACATCTGTGTTCCTAATATAAAGTTAAAAAATTAGAAATGTATGATCTGCTGAAGACATTTGATCGTCAATCTTAACAAAACTTAAATGTAATTATGTAAAATTATAACTTCGCTTGTAACTTGAATGATGAAAATAAAAAATGAGCCAAAAAGTATCTCAGTTACTTGACGAGTTACAGAAATATGAATGTAACTCAGTTATCAGCAAGTTACAGCAAAATGTAACTTAGTTACGTAATACAGTTACATGTAACTTTAACTTCCCCAACACTGCGTCTACACAGGAAGCTGTCATCTGTTTGTTATTTATTTTGTGCAGTAAGATTAGCACAAATCGGCTTCTCCTAATTTAGGAGTTATTTATGTGACCTGCTCCATAAATTAGTTCAATTAACTGTTGCTGCCCTACTTCTGACTGTATCAGGCTGAAGCATTTGGAAGTTGTGGGGGGCAACAAAGCTACAACAGTCTGGGCTGTATTTTGATTGTCTTAAAGGTGATACACCATGCATTTAAAAAGTATTTATGTCATATTGTTTATGTCCCAAAAACGTTTTTCAAAAGGTTTGAGGCTAAATTACCACTCCTGAATAGAGAGCCTCTCTCATTTTTGAATGGCTCTCAGAGCATTTCAGCTGCAGTACCACCTTTGGCCTGAACTGCCCCGCCCCGCCCCCCCCCCCCCCCCCCCCCCCCCCCCAATCTGGATAGCCTGTTTTGAGAACCCGTGGGATACTTTTAACCTTCGCCTTCTCAAAACCAGAGAAAGACACAACGGTCAGAAATGGGACTTTGTGAGGATAGAAGGTCCTAGTGGGACCCCAAAAAAAGGTTTTAAAATAGGAAAAGTGAAATTTCATGGTGTATCATATCACCTTTAAGTACCAGCTCTTATGCATCATGCTGCATCATATGATGCAAAATACATCATCATTCATGCTGAAATACTAAAATATCTCAAAACACAGATTGAACTAAAAAAATAACTCAGGATTGTGTTGATCGTGTCCCACACAACAATAAAATAAGACCTGGTTGTCCCAGAGGAGAACTGGGCCTTCAAAGGGCTGTCCATACTGTCTCCGACCACAGAACCTTTCGTCAGACAGTTCCGACTTTCCGACACGCACCTTTCTAATTCTATTTCGAGGTAAAGCTTGTCAGAAGATGCGAGTGCCGTCATTTTGTAGTTGAATTGGACCTTTTCCGACGAAAGGTTGGGTGGTCGGAGGCGGCATGAAGAGTCCTCTGTCTGCAGTAACCCCAGTAGGGGCGTCACACCAAATTCTGGGCCCTGGGTACAAGGATTCACTGCGGGCGCCCCATGAATGTTAACTATTGAAAAATAGCAGATATACAAGCTCACAGCGCGGCACCGAGTGCCGCGCTCCGAGCTTGTAGATCTGCTATTTTTGAAAAATCGTGAAAATGTGTGCCAAGAAACCTATGTTTCCATGTCAGTGATGCTCAAACTTTTTCATGTGAAGGACCCCCCCATCTCAAAATATTTAGTTCCAGGGACCCCCCAGAAGCATAATTTGAGTTACAAATGTTCACTTAAAAATACATATATTCAAAGATTTGTGCACATTTTCACGGCTTTTCAAAAATAGCAGATCTACAAGCTCACAGCACGGCACTCGGTGCCGCGCTGTGAGCTCGTATATCTGCTATTTTTCAATAGCTAAAGTTATTAGGGCCCCTCCACCTTGGGGCCCTAGTGGCTCAGTCCCACTTTCCTACCCCTTGTGACGCCCCTGAACCCCAGTAAACTGCAGAACGTGTCAAAGTGTCCTTGAGCAAGACACTGATCCCAGGGCTGCTGGTTCACTGGAAACCAGAGTTCCTCTTTTTAGGAACACCAAACCCTTGAATGTGAGACTTGAGGAGGTTTTAGGTTTCAGTTATTCATTTCAAGGTTGTCATGTCGTGCTGCTAAAATATCACCAGCCTTGTGCACGCGTGTATGTGCGCATGTGCGCAAACATCAGTGTTGCGCGCACGCGCGCGTGTGTGCATGTGTGTGTGTGCGTGTGTGTGTGTGAGAGAGAAGAGACCGAGGGGTTGATTGAGAGAGAGAATTGTTCAATTCAGTTACAATGTAAGCATTTAGCACTTGCAGACACTCTTATCCACAGTGACTAGATCAGTAAATGGTCAATAAACATACATAATAAACATAAATAGTTACATAAATAAAGTGTAAACTCAAAGGGATCAATATAGGGCTTAGGGGATTAAAGGGGAAGACCACCCATTTTCAATATTGAACCATGTCATTAATATACCTTGCCTAGAACTGGAGGATTGATTTTGGGGATTTGTATTGCAAATTACAACTTGATGACATCACACATTGTACTTGTGTACTTGGAGTCCAGGGGTGCCGCAAGATAACTTGATAATATTTGGAATTTATTTGGACACTTGAAAGAATATTTAGTATCATTTTAAACTTGAAGCACACAGTTATTTTCAGTCAGTTCTAACCAAATGTCTATTATCTCAACGTTTTCCTCGCAAACATAATCACTAAAATATCGTCACTGTCAGTCAGAAACCTTGTATCTCCAAGTTTCAAATGTGTACGTCTTTTGGTAAAGCAAAGCCCTGCTTCATCATACAAGACTGTTGCACAAAACTAGTGAAAACAGTAGATCGGCTGTTTTCACTAGTTTAGATGATAAATACAAAACGAAACGGTTTTGGACATACAAGGTTTCCACCCGAAAACGACGATGTGCTATAAATATAAGGTGCTGGGAGTGAAAATGATAATGTAATTTATGATATTCATGGGGTGCCCTGAGACCAAAACGTTTGGGAACCCTTGGAGAAGAGGCGAGGACATGTTCAGGTTCAGGTTCAGTTTATTAGTCACACGCATATCCATACAGGTACAGACATACAATGAAATGCTTGTGCCAGGAGCACTCTCAGCCTTATTACACACAAAACAACAAGACAACAACAAGTCACCCAAGACAACCCAAAAACAACAAAAACCATACAGTGTAACAGTGTACAGTTTAAAAACTGCGTACAGTGCACATGACTACCTAGGTCTCGCTTTCATCTCTTCGTTAAGCAACCTGATTGCTTGAGCATAAAAACTATTACTGAGACGGGTGGTGTGCGATTTGATGCTCTGGTAACGTATTTTGGATGGGAGGAGATAGAACAGGAATGGGCGGGATGACTGCTATCCTTTAAGATGTTCTCTGTCTTTTTCTTACAGCGTGTGTTATAGATTGTGTGTAGCTGTGGTAATTCTGTGACACAGAATTACCACAGCTACACACAATCTATAACAATATATGTGGACGCCCTGGCGTTGGCCAGGGCGGCGTAGGGAATATCTGAACAGACGTTCCCTGTGTTGGATAAACTAAGAGTGAGCGCGGGGAGCAGGGTTTTCAGGTTGCATCATGTCCTGGAGGTACCCGGGTGCCATTTTGCCCTTGGTTGCCTTGTAGGTCATCAGCGGTGTTTTGGTACAGAGAGAGAGAGAGAGAGAGAGAGAGAGAGAGAGAGAGAGACTGAAAAATAGCAGCTATCGCCCTGCAAGCTTGTAGATTTTGAAAATCGTGAAAAGGTCCTTCTAAGGTTGTTTTTTTTTTAAAAACCTATGTTTCCATGTCAGTGGCGCTCAAACCTTTTCATGTGAAGGACCCCAAGATGATATGTATTTGGCCACGGACCCCCATCTCAAAATATTTAGTGCCAGGGACCCCCCCCCCCCCCCCAGAAGCAAAATTTGAGTTACAAATGTTCGCTTTAAAAATACATAATATTCAAAAGGTTTGCACACATTTTCACGGCGACAAAAAAATTGCAGATCTGCAATCTCGCAGCGCTGTAAGCTTGTATATCTGCTCTTTTTCAATAGCTAAAGTATAAAATAGTTAAGGCCCCTCCACCTTGGGCCCTGGTAACTCACTGAGAAACTGAAATGAAGTATAAAGCCAGTCTAAAACAAGCGTGCAGGCCTACAGTATATCCTCGGTTGACATCAAGTAATGAACTGGATTTTCCTGAACTGAACTCTGAACAGCCGTAGCTCCAGCGTTCATATAATGCTCACCAGAGGATGACAACACGACTAGAACTAGAGAGAGAGAGAGAGAGAGAGAGAGAGAGAGAGAGAGAGAGAGAGAGAGAGAGAGAGAGAGAGAGAGAGAGAGAGATGTGTGTTAGAAAGAGAAAGAGCACAGCTCAGGAGAGAGGGAGAAAAGAGAAGAGATTTTAGATATAGTATGCCACTGTCTCTCTCTCTCCCTCTGTCTCTCTCTCTCTCTCTCTCTCTCTCTCTCTCTCTCTCTCTCTCTCTCTCTCACTCGTGATTCTGACAGATAAAAAGTGCAGATGAGGCTGTTGTTTCTAAGTCGTGAAGCCACTTGTTCACATTTTAGATTTTGAAGTGCCAAATAGCATATTCAATTGGTTTGCATTCAAATTGACCAGGATAACCACATGAACACTATTGTGGGAGTAAGCAAGAGGTGTGCAGAATATGACTGTGTAGGGTACACTACACCCTGTTCAGAAGACATGATACACTACAGTACAGGGTGGGAATGTACAACTAAAAATCAAACCTCGGTTTCAAGTGAAGCGGTGAACTGTTATTCTATGTGTTCTAGAGCAGGGGTTTTCAAAGTGGGTGACAGGGCACCCTGGGGTACCGCGACGGCAGTCCAGGGGTGCCGCGAGATAATTTGATAATATTTGGAATTTATTTGGACACTTGAAAAAATATTTAGTATCATTTTAAACTTGAAGTACAAAGTTATTTTCAGTCAGTTCTAACCAAAATGGCTATTATCTCAACGTTTTCCTCGCAACATAATCACTAAAATATCGTCACTGTCGGGCAGAAACCTTGTATCTCCAAGTTTCAAATCTGTACGTCTTTTGGTAAAACAAAGCCCTGCTTCATTATACAAGACTGTCGCACAAAACTAGTGAAAACAGCTGATCTACAAGCACACAACGCCTAGTACATTTTATAGATGATAAATACAAAACGAATGGTTTTGGACATACAAGGTGTCCACCCGACAACGACGATATGCTATAAATATAAGGTGCTGCCTCGGATTCAAAAAATATTTATGGTGTGCCCTGAGACAAAAAAGTTTGGGAACCCCTGTTCTAGAGTTATGAAGTCTGTGATCTGTACATTCTTTATATTCTGAATGAATGAATGAATGATTTTATCTGGAGCGCCGAATTGTCATGTGAAGCTTGACCAATCCTCAAAGTATCCAATCATCAGACCGGGACGGACAGTCGGACACTACACACATATTCTGCACGTACGGGACGGATAAAACCTGTTCATTCTGGACTGAAATGACCATATATGGACATGAGGTGACAGACATTTTGTTTTTGATAAAACCTGTTCATTCTGGACTGAAATGACCATATATGGACATGGGACACACATTTTGTTTTTGAAAAAAACTGTTCATTCTGGACTGAAATGACCATATATGGCCATGGGACACACAAAGCCACTCCTTGGAAGCGGCTTTCACCGCTTCAAAAACACAAAATTACAACACAACACAACATGACATGACATCAAACATTTTATTGCGACCGTAAGGTCGCAGTTTAGTATGAAAACCTCCACCGGCCGTCCGTCGGTCACACGTGCGGTCGACCGCACGTCACACGTGCGGTCGACGTGTGATGAGGTCACGATGAGTCATCTATGCCCAAATATAGATTTCTAGGTCAGATGGCCCATAGAGTTTGTGATGTCAAACCTAGCAACCCAATATAAACAAACCTGATGTCAGACCTGAAGTATCCTTTTATACCCATATATGGAGATACAGAGATCTCCATATATGGGCATATTAGAAAGCCCATATATGGGCATATACGGATGACATCAGGGATATCCATATATGGGCATAAAAGGGACAAGGGCTTACAGTTAAGAAATCTCCATATATGGGCATATCAGAAAGCCCATATATGTTCATATACTGATGACATCAGGAATATCCATATATGGGCATAAAAGGGACAAGGACTTACAGTTAAGAGATCTCCATATATGGGCATAAAGGGACAAGGACTGTTACAGTAGATATAGAGATGTCCATATATGGGCATAAATGAACAAGGACTGACAAACACTGAGATCTCCATATAACCTATGGGAATATAAGGGACGAGGACTGTCAGCTTGTAGACCTATTTTCTAAATATTGTTGTACATTAAAAACTTGAAATGGGTCGTTCTGCATAGTACTTGGGATTTGTTGATGTAAATGTTCACATAGAGTGTAATAATTGGTAAAACAAACTTTTGGCCTATTTGTGGAGATAAGCGACCAACGGTCGCTTATCTCCCGATTAGGGAGTCTTACTAGTTAGTAATGTTGTTTGTCTGTGATCTCTCAACTTTGACCTGTCACTACAAGTACTTAAAACTGTCATATCTCTCTCTCTCTCTCTCTCTCTCTCTCTCTCTCTCTCTCTCTCTCTCTCTCTGTCTCTCTAGCTCTGTTTAACCTGATTCCAGTTGGTCTGAGGGTCGTTGCCATCCAGGGAGTGAAGGCTGGCCTCTATGCTGCCATGAACGGCGAGGGATTCATCTACACAACAGTAAGACTGACTGTCTGTCTGTCTGTCTGTCTGTCTGTCTGTCTGTCTGTCTGTCTGTCTGTCTGTCTGTCTGTCTGTCTGTCTGTCTGTCCGTCTACATCACTTTTAAAGGTAAAGGTTTATCGGTGTAGCAGAGACTAGAGTTCTCAACGGGCCTGAAAATGAAGGCCCGGCTCTAACTGGGCTGAGTAGAACCGCTGCTCCTACACTTGGAAAGGAGTCAGCTTAGGTGGTTGGGGCATCGAGTACGGATGCCCCCCGACCCGAGCGCCTTCCTAGGAAGGTCCTCGATGCACGTCCCACTAGGAGGAGACCCCGTGGCAGACCAAAGACCAGATGGAAGGATCATAAACTGGCTATAAACTGGCTTGGGAACGCCTCGGTATAGAGGGTATACCTCTATACCCGTGTGACATCACTGTTGCTGGAAGTTATGTGGGAACGCCTACTGAGTGGCAAAAAACAAATTTTGTATACATCCAAACAGAAATGTCCTATCTGATTGTATAAACAAAGTTAAACTCACCAACATTGCTGTAGTGAAAGCTTGAATTATCCTCTTTCTATCTGCAAAGTTTTTGTTTCATAAAAATCCACCATAGGCATGTTATGAGCTACTTTCTGTGCAGGTTTTTATTTTTTCAAGTGTCAGAGTTTGGAAGCACTCGTTTTCAACAACACAACATCCTGCTGCCTCCTGCATTATGTGACATTTAGAAACAGGTGGTGTGCAGGGCCGTTGAGTGATTTGCAACAAGCACTTCCAAACTCCAATGCTCCATGCTGCTCAATGTTTTGCCACTCAGTCTAGATTAGGGGGGCGGGTCCCAGTGGACATATATATGTTACAGTACGTTTGGGTAACTCAGTACGTTCATTGTAAGAGCGCTTGTTTTGTCGTTCACCACACACCAATCACCACCAGATGGCGACGACAGCCATTCACTAGTGAAGGCGCTGACGTCACTCGTTTGCGACTCTCTTTCTTTATTTACTAGCCTAGCTCGGCAGTGTTTAGCCATTAGCTTACTATGAGCTAGGGAGCGCTCCATTGTAGTCACTTGGACAGGGCGTTTATCGTGGGCTTGCCCAGGCCTTACGGCCTGGGCATAAATATAACGATTGCATTCACCACGGCTTCGTAACTCGCGCGGCGCTCCGCCGGCCGCGCGGCCCTGGCCCGCTCTTCGCGGCCACTCAAGGTCCGCTGGCCTTCGCGCCGCTTGCAATGTCGTGGACAATCGACCGGCTCCGCCTGGAGGACGTTGTTGTGGCGACCGCTTGTTCCGCCCCGTGCCGCACGGCGAGTGCTCCGTTTCTCGACCGTACTGTTTCTCTATCAAACCGTGACATATATACTCCCTGAGGGAGTGGAGGAAGTTGCTCGGGATAAGGAAATCTGGAGGTCTCAGTTGGAACTGTTATCCCCGCGACCCGATTCCGGTTAAGCGGTTGAAGATGGATGGATGGATGGAGGCTGAAGATGGGTGAAGTGGTCCTTTAAGAAATAGTACCAACAACAGAGTAGAACAGTGACCATGCAGCAGTAATATATTAATGTAATTAATATTGATATTATATTAATAATACAGTTGCTTTGGCTTTCCTATGGTACTTTTCTGCTTAACGATTCAGCTAATGTAGACTGTACCGGTGTAGTTTTTTTTAATTTATTTGTCGTTTGACTGATCTACAAGCTCATAATGGGCTACGATGTGGTGATAGGGCCTTTCTGTGTGGAGTTTGCATGTTCTCCCAGTGTCTCCTAGGGTAGATACCCTCACAAAAACATGCAGTAATCCTGGTATCAATAATGCCTCCCCCTGACCAGCCGAGGCGCCTGATGGAGGGGAAAGGAACTGGTTGGAATAACCTGTTCCTTCCACGCGCTACGTCCATACCGGGGAAATCCACCCTGTCAGGTGAAAAGAAACAACTTGGACTCCTCATGCATAGAAGGAAGCATGAGGTCAGTCCGTTGTCTCCCCAGGCGTGGCAGAGGGAGAGCAGAGCCCAGGATTACATAGGCAATTGGCACTGGGTGAAAAATGGGTTACAACATCGTGGGATAAAATTATAAGAAAAAAATAAAAATAAAATTATGGTTTCAGAGCTTCTGCTCTCCACGCTGCGACATTCAAGAGCGTTCCTGTGTCATCATCTGGCCCGCCGCTGCCCGCCGTTCGTTCTGTTGTTTGAGCAAAAAGAATATGACAGAGATGTTTGTTTGGCACAGTCACCGTACGGCCGCTCCAGAGGACGCAGGACAGATGTTTGTTTGGCACAGTCACCGTACGGCCGCTCCAGAGGACGCAGGACAGATGTTTGTTTGGCACAGTCACCGTACGGCCGCTCCAGAGGACGCAGGACAGATGTTTGTTTGGCACAGTCACCGTACGGCCGCTCCAGAGGACGCAGGACAGATGTTTGTTTGGCACAGTCACCGTACGGCCGCTCCAGAGGACGCAGGACAGATGTTTGTTTGGCACAGTCACCGTACGGCCGCTCCAGAGGACGCAGGACTAGGGTTGGGTATCGTCGGCGATACTTTTAAGGGTATCGATTCAATGACGTCGATACTATCGATATCGGTTCACGTAAAAACGAACGATACCTTGTTTCGATACTTTTGAATGTACCCCTTGCCGGTCGCATCTGTAACAATTGGGCTACTGAGAGTTTAATGACTGCTTTAGTAGGCTACACTCGTTACTGTGAAAATAGCAGAGAATAGCCTATAATGTTTATTATTATGATAATGATCCAACGTCTATAAAATAGCCCATAGAAAAAGGCAAATAATAATTATAATAATAATAATAAATAAAAAGTATCGAAAATGGTATCGAAAAAGGTATCGTATCGATTCCCAGGTATCGAAAAAGGTATCGTATCGATTAAAAGGTGAACGATACCCATCCCTACGCAGGACAGATGTTTGTTTGGCACTGTCACCGTACGGCCGCTCCAGAGGACGCAGGACAGATGTTTGTTTGGCACAGTCACCGTACGGCCGCTCCAGAGGACGCAGGACAGATGTTTGTTTGGCACAGTCACCGTACGGCCGCTCCAGAGGACGCAGGACAGATGTTTGTTTGGCACTGTCACCGTACGGCCGCTCCAGAGGACGCAGGACAGATGTTTGTTTGGCACAGTCACCGTACGGCCGCTCCAGAGGACGCAGGACAGATGTTTGTTTGGCACAGTCACCGTACGGCCGCTCCAGAGGACGCAGGACAGATGTTTGTTTGGCACTGTCACCGTACGGCCGCTCCAGAGGACGCAGGACAGATGTTTGTTTGGCACAGTCACCGTACGGCTGCTCCAGAGGACGCAGGACAGATGTTTGTTTGGCACAGTCACCGTACGGCCGCTCCAGAGGACGCAGGACAGATGTTTGTTTGGCACAGTCACCGTACGGCCGCTCCAGAGGACGCAGGACAGATGTTTGTTTGGCACAGTCACCGTACGGCCGCTCCAGAGGACGCAGGACAGATGTTTGTTTGGCACAGTCACCGTACGGCCGCTCCAGAGGACGCAGGACAGCGCTATGAGGACAGAGTGGGAGCTCACTTCCAGCACAGTGACACACAGGGTGCGTGGCACGGGTGGGTTAAAGACATTAAAGGACAACTTTGTTTTTTTACAACAAGGGTTCATATTTTAGATTGTAATTAGAGAAAAGAAAAAGTGAGTGTTAAAATGTTTTCATTTGCTTCGTTCTATTGTTTTATCGCGTTTACCGTGCTAAAATGTGGGGCATGCGTACGCATGGGGGCATGCGTACAAGTGGCTAAATGTGTCTTTTTAGACGCAATAAGCCAGCAGTTTCTTTATTGCTATTTACAGTAACACAAGTCACATCCAACCAGGTTGCGTTGTATCTTGGGAATGGGCTTGTTATGTGTAAAATTACATATTTAGCCACTTGTACGCGTGCCCCAACCACTGAAAAAATAATCTCTAAAACAATAGAAAGAAGTAAATGAAATAATTTTAACACATCTTTTATATTCTTTAATTACAATCTAAAATATGAACCCTTGTTGTAAAAAAAAGCGCCGAGTGCCGCGCTGCGAGCTTGCAGATCTGCTATTTTTGAAAAATCTTGAAACATTTCTATAAGATTCTATAAGTGTCTTCTAAATCCTTCTAATTCTTTTTTTCTTTAAACCTACGTTTCTATGTCAGTGGTACTCAAACCTTTTCATGTCAAGGACGCCCAAAATTTGATGTATTTGGCCACGGACCCCCATCTCAAAATATGTCGTTCCAGGGACCCCCCCAGAAGCAACATTTGAGTTACAAACGTTAAACATTAAAAATACATATATTCAAAAGATTTTCACACATTTTCACGACTTTTTCAAAAATAGCAGATCTACAAGCTCACAGCGCGGCACTCGGTGCCGCGCTGTGAGCTTGTATATCTGCTATTTTTCAATAGCTAAAAGCATTAAATAATTCTTGGCCTAGGCCGGGTTTAAGAGAGACTAACAAATTTACAAGGGCAAGCGTCCGTCAATCCAAAGTGCTGACGCTGCAGCGGTGCATTCTACACACTTGCATTGAACACACACTTTCACAGGGCTAAAAGTGCAAGTGCTCGACTAGCCTTGGCACCTGGCTTGGCTTGGCTTCAGGGGCGTCAATTGGGTATGGCAGGGGTATGCAGCTGCCATACCCTGGGTCCAGGGGGGGGGGAAATAAAAGTTACTTTTAAATATAAATCCATGAATGTCTCTTTGTCTATCTGTGTTGGTTATTATGTTGTTAAATTCCAGTAAAATAACTGCAAATGCAAAATGTAACAAAATGGTCACTTTAACAAGGTATTATAAATGTATTCGCCCCATCTTGACAGAATGGTATATTCCCAGGTTTCGCAGGTCAGCTGCTCGGGTGCAATGCATTATTGTTAATTGTGGCACGTTTACTAACATGCCAAGTTTAGCTGCACTTGAACAACCGTTCCAGGCTGCCATATCCAGCCCAAGAAACTGTAGAAACCTGTGTAAAAGAAAAGCTGCCAAAACTCGTCTTTTTCAGACATTGTGAAAATAGCCGATCTACATGCTCACAACGCCTCGCAGCGCGAGGCGTTGTGAGCTTGTAGATCGGCTATTTTCACAATAGAACCGTGTTATATAAAATGTAATGCCTCTTTTCCATGAGGACTCCCATGAAGACTTTGCCATACCCTAGCTTTTGCTGAACTGACGCCACTGCTTGGCTTGGCCCCGGCCCGGCGGCCGCGGCTCCTCCTCCCTCCACTGCAGTCCCTGCGTGGAGCGGGACGACGTGAGGAGGCTGCTAAACGGGGGGAACGTCAGGAGAGGCTGGGACGAGCCCAGGGATGTTTGTTTTTCTGCATGCGCTGCAGAGGTGGGCTGAGGGGAGAGGAGGACGGTCATAGAGGAAGGAGGTTTATGGATCGGGGTGGGAGATGACTTGCAGGTGGCTGGAGTAGTGTTTTTTTGTAGTGTTTTTTGGAGTGACCGAGGAAGATGGGTGTTTTTTGCAGGTCTTTCAGTCAGACAAAGGACGGAAGACGCAGAGAACAGAAGCTGATGTAGCGGCGACCGCGTGTTTACCAATAGGAGGCCTTAACACATCGGACGCCCACATGGTTTTGACGTCTTAATTTGCTGGTGCCCATTCCAACACGTCATTTTACCTACCGGCGAGAGTACTGGCGAGAAAAGTAATCCGAGTAAATGTAATCCGAGTATGTCCTGTTTATTTCGCGAAAATCTTTTCTTTTCAGTCAGGACCGTTTTTTATCATTTCTAAGCCACAGTGTTTGTGTTACGGCCGGTAGAAGAGGCCGCCGTTTTGAGAAAAAAATGAAAAAAGGAATAGAATCCGGAGAAAACAGCATTTTTGTGCAGCCGCTAAACAGGAAGTCAACGAGACAGACAGCACGTCCGGGTGACGTAATTGCGCGCTGCATGTTCGGAAATGGAGTTTGTTTCATCACCTCGGTAGCCAAGTGCAGTAGCTACAGTACAGTATAGTTTACTGTACAACACGTCAAACGCGTCGTGGGCACATCAAAGAAATTGACTTGTAGACACCACGTGGGCATCCGATGTGTTAAAGGGATATTTCACTTTCCAAAAAACGTTTTGTCATCTTATCGTCTAATCAGACTTTTGGGAACACCCAGGACAGTTTTTGAATGTCTCCATTCAGTATTTAGATATTGATATTCATTTCCCCCATGTTGCCCCCTTCCAGGACCTTCCTATACAAACCCATTATAACTTCACATTCCAGTTTAACCATGATAGATTCAATGAAAACAACTGTCCTTTTTTTCTGGTGACTCCTGACACCCTCTGAATACGTGAGCAGGCCGTGTTTTTTCGATAACCTTTTTCATTTACAAGATTTTTTGAAAAAAAACTATGTTTCTATGTCATTGGTGCTCAAACCTTTTCATGTTGACCCCCAAAATGATATGTATTTGGCCACGGACATGGACAAAAAATGGATCTCAAAATATTTAGTTCCAGGGATCCCCCAGAACCAAAATTTGAGTTACAAATGTTCACTTAAAAATACATATATTCAAAGATTTGTAAACATTTTCATGACTTTTCAAAAAATAGCAGATCTACAAGCTCGCAGCGCGGCAGAAAATAACATATCTACATGCTCACGATGTGCTTCCTAGCAACTTGTTATAAGCTTTTACAGTACATCTGAAAAATAGATGTTTATAGATTATTATTTTTTTCCAGATTATGAACATTTTGAAAAAAAAAATATATATATATATATATATATATATATATATATATATATATAGAATACATTTCGTGTATTTCTTTCCAGCTACGATGATGCCGTGACCAACCTTGAGACGGCAGGCTGAAAGTGTTTAAACCAGACAGAGAGAGATGGAGAGAGAGAGAGAGAGAGAGAGAGAGAGAGAGAGAGAGAGAGAGATAGAGTAGAGGGTGGAGAAGAGAAGAGAGGTGCTTTGTATTGCTGCTTCGCTACGTATATCTGTCCATCCATTATTAATGTCTGCTGCTTCTATAAAAGTTTAAATGCACTACTTGGTCGCTGTGTGCACAGCATGAAAACAAATTATATATATAGAGAGAGAGATGGATTGAGGACAGAGAGAGAGAGAGAGAGAGAGAGACAGAGAGAGAGAGAGAGAGAGAGTACGGTACTTTGTTTCACGTGTTTCTCCATTCTTATAGAGCATCGCAGCGGAAGTGGTTTACTGTTGCCACTTAAAAATTGTCATTCATGGGGCACAGTGACGCAGTGGTTAGCGCTTTGCCTCACAACTAGAAGGTCCTGGGTTCGATTCCTGCCGGGGGACGCTGGGGTCGTGTTCCTCCCTCCGTGTCATCAGCGGTTGGCGATAGGGCCTTTCTGTGTGGAGTTTGCATGTTCTCCCCGTGTCTCCTAGGGTAGATACCCTCACAAAAACATGCTGTAATCCTGGTCTCAATAATGCCTCCCCCTGGCCAGCCGGGGCGCCTGATGGAGGGTAAAGGAACTGGTTGGAATAACGTGTTCCTTCCACGTGCTACGTCCAAACCAGGGAAATCCACCCTGTCAGGTGAAAAGAAGTAACTTGGACTCCTCATGCATAGAAGGAAGCATGAGGTCAGTCTGTTGTCTCCCCAGGCACGGTAGAGGGAGAGCAGAGCCCAGGATTACATAGGCAATTGGCACTGGGTGAAAAATGGGTTACAAAATTTGATAATATTTGCAATTTATTTGGACACAAAAAATGTAGTATCATTTTAAACTTGAAGTACAAAGCTATTTTCAGTCAGTTCTAACCAAAATGGCTATTATCTCAACGTTTTCCTCGCAACATAATCACTAAAATATCGTCACTGTTGGGCAGAAACCTTGTATCTCCATTAGGCCTGTCCTCTAAAAATCGACGAATCGACGTGTCGTTTTAAGCCCCGCGAATCGACGCCAATTGTTTGAGTCGAGGCGAAAATATATATATTTTTTATATCACCAGTTAGCCTACTACTGGACTGGTGTCATGTACTTCCAATGAGAAGTAGCAATTGGCGAACAGTTATTTATTGTCTCGCACCAGCGTAGGGGTGAAAGTGAGACAGAACGGCCAGAACGGTTCAGAACCGCCGCTTCGTTAAAACATTCGGAGCCGGGATTAAGAGGAGGAAGCACGCTGTCAAAATCCCATATTAAATAACCTCCTGCCACAGCACAAACGCACGTCCACGAAGTAAACAATCTTCTTAAGTCAAATTAACATACACAAGTGTAGGCTACAAGTTACATTTTCTAATTAAAGTGCTTCTGAATTGTTCCAGTGTTGTAATCCATGATGAATGATTGTGTTTCGCTGTGTTTACGACCATGACATGTCCACACTGCTGGCTCTAGCGGGAGCTGTGCCTCCACCTTTTTATGATCCGTTTCTGAAATGAATCCGTTCTCGACACTGACTCATTACTCTGTCAGTGCTCTGTGTCCCGCGACTGCGGACTGGATCCCATCGTTCATTTAAAAGAGCTGTTCAAGAGAGCGGAATCATTCGCGAATGTCTCATCTACTGCACGCTGCCGAGAGACGGGGCAGAGTTGAAACAGCGGAGATGTTTTATTTGTTTTAACGGTGTGTTATAACTCTATGGTTGTACACTGCTATGCAGATAACATTTGTGCTCGTGCACCGATATCACCGAAAACACTGTGTATTCAATTCATCTCTTAATGTATTATTGTATTATGTTGACGTGGTTTAAAGCAACACTTTTTTTTTATTTTTTATACAAAGTAGACTATAAAACGATTCGTCGACGCGTCGGATTAACCCCCGCGACTCGAATCGACTTCATAAATCCTGAGTCGAGGACAGCCCTAATCTCCATGTTTCAAAATGTGTACGTATTTTAGTAAAGCAAAGCCCTGCTTCATCATACAAGACTGTCGCACAAAACTAGTGAAAACAGTCGATCGAGGCATTGTGGGCTTGTAGATCATCTGTTTTCACTAGTTTAGTACATTTTATAGATGATAAATACAAAACTAACGGTTTTGGACATACCAGGTTTCCACCCGAAAACGACGATATGCTATAAATATAAGGTGCTGGGAGTGAAAATTATAATGTAGGGTGGCTCGGATAAAAAAAAAAAATGTATGGTGTGCCCTGAGACAAAAACGTTTGGGAACCCCTGCTCTATAGAGACAGACTTACCGTACTTTTACACACTTTCACACCGGTAGAGTTGGAGGACTTTTCATGCGCTGAGGAAAAGTAGAAGCAAGTTTGTTGATATCGTAAAAGGGATGTCGTTACACTCTGTTCTCTGCTGTCTCCTTACCACAGGCACATGTCTGTCTGTCTGTCTGTGTGTCTGCCTGCCTGCCTGCCTGCCTGCCTGCCTGCCTGCCTGTCTGTCTGTCTGTCTGTTAGGGCATTAACGACTTGTGATTTTTGCAAGTCGACTCGACTCAGTAAAAAGTTGAGCTGAAGTCAACTTTATCGTTTGATGACGTCATCACATCACACATGTGATGTGATGACATCACATGTGTGACAATTATTTTGGGGGGTCCCCAGATGATTAACTTAGTGTGAAACATTGTTTTCTCACTCAACAGTAAACAAACCAACATAAAGTTTAAGGACTTTTTAATACCTCTAAAATGGCAAATTAAACATTGTCCAAATTGTCAAATATTAGAGGCAGACATTTTTTACATGCTCACATGTAAAAGAGATAGAGTCATTTTCCAAAAATAGTGGAAATAGCAGATCTATGAGCTCACAATGTGGGTTTTCCGCTACTTCCACAAAGATTTTTTATTTATTTTTAAATCATTTAGGTTATTATTTTGTCATATCTAGGGGAGAACGGGGTAAGATGAACCACTTCATGCTTATGTTGCCCTGGAAGTAAGAAGAAGTGAGATGGCAGTAAATTCAAAACATCTGGACATATTTCAGGATGTCTGCTATCATTTGAAATTATAAGTAAGTGTCTATGACAAAGGACCATAAAAATATGACTTATTAAAAAAAAGTGGTCATCTGGTTCAACTTGCCCCAGGTGAGGGGTAAGTTGATCCAAGTAAAGGGGTAAGTTGACCCACGTGATATTCTAAACTTTAACAGTTTAAACTATAATGGCGTGTCATTAAATGTCATGCTGACATGGCACACTGACTAGAAAATAAAAACATTGCACTTCATTTCAAAAAGGTTGCAGACCTCTGCTACAATATAGCTATGGTCTGAGCCAGTGGCGTTAGTTCAGCAAAATCTAAGGTATGGCAACATGACTGGTGTCGTTGCCATACCTTAGCAACAGGCATGAGAATTTATTTTAAGAAGTACATTTTTTGACATGACATCATGTACATTACAGTGGTTCTCAACCATTGGTCCGGGGACCACCAGTGGTCCTCGAGGGGGTTCCAGGTGGTCCCCATGCTAAATAATGCAGTTGGTAACCAAATGGCCGGTAACCCTTATAGCAGTGTTTCTCAACCACTGTGCCTGGGGACCTTTGGTGTGCCCCTGAGAAGGGTCAAGTGTGTATTTATCATTTTAAAAATGATTTAAACTAGTGAAAACAGCTGATCTACAAGCACAAGTTGTGTGCTTGTAGATCTGCTGTTTACACTACTGTTGTGCGACAGCCTTGTATGATGAAGCAGGGCTTTACTTAGCCAAGAAACGTACACATTTGAAACTTGGAGATACAAGGTTTCTTCCCGACAGTGACGATATTCACACCCCCGTATCATGTTGGTGTGCCCATGGATTCTTGGGACATGAAAAGTGTGCCCATGCAGAAAAAAGGTTGAGAAAACTGCCTTATAGATCTTTAACTCTCCAGGGTGTCAAATGAAACTCTTTGGGGTGAGGGTGGGGGTTCTGCTCTGATTGATCAGTAATCTCCACCCTCCAACCTGTTCTACCAGCAGGGTCTGCTCTATTTAGAGGCCAAGACATAGTTCTGACCCCCTTCCCACCTCGCTCTGTCTCTGTCTCTGTCTCTCTCTCTCTCTCTCTCTCTCTCTCTATCTATCTCTCTCTCTCTCTCATGGGCGTCAATTGGGTATGGCAGGGGTATGCAGCTGCCATACCCTGGATCCAGGGGGGAAGATAAAAGTTACTTATAAATATAAATCCATGAATGTCTCTTTGTCTATCTGTGCTGATTATTATGTTGTTAAATTACAGTAAAATAACTACAAATGCAAAATTTAACAAAATGGTCACTTTAACAAGGTATTATAATTATATTCTCCACTCTTGTATTCTCGCCATCTTGACAAAAAGGTAGCCTATATTCCCAGGTTCCGCAGGTCAGCTGCACAGGTGCAATGCATTATTGTTAATTGTGGCACGTTTACTAACATGCCAAGTTTAGCTGCACTTGAACAACCGTTCCAGGCTGCCATATCCAGCCCAAGAAACCGTAGAAATGGGGGGAAAAAATAAAATGTAATTCTTAAAATAAATGTATCGTGCCTGTTGCCATACCTTAGCTCTTTCTGAACTGACGCCACTGCTCTCTCTCTAGCTCTCCTCTCGTTGTCATGTCTGCTTTAGGGATGGGACGATAAGCGATATTATCGTTTATCGTGATAAAAAACACTTAATATAATCGTATCGTGGAGATTTAATTTATCGTGATATCGTCCTCCTGTCATGCACTGGGATCAATTCACCTTTTATTTGCAGAGCTGCATATCCGGTACCACTTAAACACTATAATCGGTAAAAGGTATTTATAATATACGTACTTGATACGTATATTAGCAGATCTATAAATAGCAGATCTATAAGCTCACAACGTACCGTAACGCGTTGTGAGCTTGTAGATCGGCTATTTTCAAATAGTTGTGTGTGCTCATATGGCCCGCTTCTTTTGGGCTTTTTTCCATAGACCTGGTAGCTTGTTTCTCCCACATAATCTGTTTTCAATAAACAACATTTATTTTCAAATTTGAATCAACTAAAGCCTCGATCAGAGTCTGCGGTGAAGAGCTATCCACCGCAAATGTTAGGTGGAAAGCTTTCCACCTCAAGTCAGAAAATAAGTGGAGGCCATCACAGTCAGTCACGGTGGAGTCCTATTCACCGTGACTGACTGGTCCAGGTCGACCCATCAGTGAACGGGGTGAAGAGCCTATCTGTCTGAAAGTAAAAACAGAGAGATGTGTCGGGACTTGCGGTGTAAAGCTCTTCACCGCGAGGAATGACGTAACGTTTAGTTTCATGACTCAAAAAGTCTACACCGCGGTGGAAGGCTATCCACCGCGGAGCCGACTCTGATCGAGGCTTTAAGGTTAGCTTGTAGGGGTGTAACCGTAACGATACAGTAATTGTATCGATGCATCGCATTGTTAGATTTTGTATCTGCAATTAATGCAAATAATCAATTGCATCGATTCTCCCGGAAAGTACTTGTGCGTTGTATTTAGATATTTTAAGAAGAAAAATGAAGAAAGGGGTTTAATTACCTTTCCATTCCTTGTCTATCGATAAATGTGTGTAATCTCTGTGTTCTTGTCATGGTGCGAGTTTGTCCTTACCGTATGTGTGTGTAAATACAATGCCCGGAGAATCACCGTTTACTTTGTGATATCCCTGTTTCACACAGATTGAATTGTTTTGCTAAATAGTTTTTTTGGCTTTGCACACAGGACAGTTGCGTTTTTTTCCGTTTGCTGCATGATTAAAACGCATTGGATTTGGTGAGCAAGGCTGTGTGGAATCCACACTGCGGATCTGAAAAGGAGTCATAAAAGATTTTACCGCATGCGACAAGACGCACAAATCGAACTGGGTTCGATTTGGAGGAAAAAAAAACGCATAGCCGCAGCCAAAATTTCTATGTGAAAAAAAAAAACTTGTCTGTGTGCAAAGCCCTTTACTGTGTGGTATTTCTGTGTAGACAGTGCAGGAATAATCACAGTGATTTGTAGAACTCCAGGTGGTTGTATTCCATTAGACATCCTTCTCCTGTCACAACAGCTCACAAATCTTGCTGCCGTGTTTGCACACACTTCACCTCTCTCTCTCTCTCTCTCTCTGTCTCTCTCTCTCTCTCTCTCTGTCTCTCTCTGTCTCTCTGTCTCTGTCTCTCTCTGTCTCTGTGTCTCTCTCTCTCTCTCTCTCTCTCTCTCTCTGTGTCTCTCTCTCTCAATTCAATTCAAAGGGCTTTATTGGCATGAGAAAACATACGTTTACATTGCCAAAGCAGAAGTGTACACAATACAATACAGTCAGAACAAAATATGTACAGGTGAAAACAGTTTTCATGCATCACGGTTACATGCAGGCAGAGCAGGGATATATACATTGTTTTTTTTTAAGGTGGTTGGGTTCCATTTGATATCCTTCTCCTATCGCAGCAGCTCACAAATCTTGCTGCTGTGTTTGCACATTGTTTTACTTCCCCCAGCAGGTATGGGAGTTTTTCCATCATTGGTCATGTTTTCAAACTCTCCTTGTGTGGTTATGATCTGTGGGAAGTATGTGTCTCTGATGTCTTGGTACAGCGGACAGGCGGTTAAGAAGTGTAGCTCAGTTTCCACTTCATTTTGTGTGCAGTGGGTGCAAAGTCTGTTTTCTCTAGGGAGCCAGTTATGCCTGTGACGTCCTTTCTCGATTGCAAGACTGTGCTCACTGAGTCTGTACCTAGTCAAGATTTGTCTTTGTCTCTCTCTCTCTCTCTCTCTCTCAGGACGTCTTCACTGCAGAGTGTAAGTTCAAGGAGTCGGTGTTTGAGAACTACTACGTCATCTACTCGTCCACGCTGTACCGCCAGCACGAGTCGGGCAGGGCCTGGTTCCTGGGCCTCAACAAGGACGGGGTCATCATGAAGGGGAACAGAGTCAAGAAGACCAAGCCTTCTTCACACTTTGTCCCCAGACCTGTAGAAGGTAAGATCTTTGTCCTGTAGAAGGTAAGATCTTTGTCCTGTAGAAGGTAAGATCTTTGTCCTGTAGAAGGTAAGATCTTTGTCTCCAGACCTGTAGAAGGTAAGATCTTTGTCCTGTAGAAGGTAAGATCTTTGTCCTGTAGAAGGTAAGATCTTTGTCCTGTAGAAGGTAAGATCTTTGTCCTGTAGAAGGTAAGATCTTTGTCCTGTAGAAGGTAAGATCTTTGTCCTGTAGAAGGTAAGATCTTTGTCCTGTAGAAGGTAAGATCTTTGTCCTGTAGAAGGTAAGATCTTTGTCTCCAGACCTGTAGAAGGTAAGATCTTTGTTCTGTAGAAGGTAAGATCTTTGTCCTGTAGAAGGTAAGATCTTTGTCCTGTAGAAGGTAAGATCTATGTCCTGAAGTTATTTATTCACATACATATGGACGCAATGCGTACATCAGCACGTGTGCGTGATCATTCATAATTTCAAGATCAGAGTATTTGAATTGTGCAGACTAGCATAGAATACAACAGAACTTCAGAAGATACTTCTATAAAATGACGCTTGGATTGGCACACACACATTCAGTGCAGGCAGTTCAGAACTTCAGAGAAACAACCCAAACATAAAAAAAATCACATACAGTATTGGGACATAGTCTGAAAATATATTTCAGTCTTGGGATTTTTTGCACTAATTATGAGCAAAAAGAACTCGTTCAGGTCAGGTCAACCATGAACATGAACAATCAGTATGGCCTTTCAGAGTAAAGCCTTTTGGTTATTTTTAAAAGACATTGATTACAAACTAAAAGCAAACCTTCCGAGTATATTATGTACGTATGTCGAATACCAATCGATTGTTTCGCCCTTAACGCGTCGCTTGTTTTGACGTTAGTATCACACATTCTGTGGTGGTCAGCAAACATTGGATATTTAATATGCACTGGATAAAGCACACAGGGAAATGTAGTGGCAGATCTGGATCTGGCTCACTTAAAAGAGCCGTTCAAAAGACTGGCTCATTTGGCTCATTGTATATATTAACATATTTTTAAGAAGCATTCGTTGAAACATGAATCCACAAGGTGGCACCACATTCCTCTGCTGACAATTGAGATCACAATTTTGTATTTACCCTTTTTATAAAACATGTGTGTGTAAATTAAGTGTGTAAAAAAACAAGCTGGCAACAATTAAATCGCTCCTCCCCTTGTTCTCTCTCGCTCTCACTCACTCACAGTATAGTGGGAGAAATATGTGAAAAAGGTGTTCACTTCCGGCAGAAAGCGTGAAAATTTGCACCTAGGGGTATTTTTGTGCGCTGAATTCAAAAATTGACGGTCCCAAGCACTTTTCTCAAATTCACTTTTCTCTCATTCACTTACCATAGGGTTAGGGTTAGGAAAAAAAGACCCCCCAAAAATCTTCTTTAAGTAGCATGTGAGGGGTCTATCTAGGGGGTTTTCATGATTCTGAATCCATTCCAAGCATTTGTTTTGCACAAAAAACATTCCTTGTGGAAGAAATGGACCCCACAAACTATATGGTTTAGTGATGAGTCATCACTTTTCAAAGTTTTGTTGTGTCCATTTCTCGGAAAGGAATGTTTTTCGTGCAAAACAAATGCTTGCAATGGATTCAGAATCCCGAAAAACACCTAGTTTGACCCCTCACATGCTACTTGAAGAAGATTTTTTGGGGGGTCTTTTTTCCCTAGTATGGTAAGTGAATGAGAGCCACCAGATCCCATGGGAAAAGTGCTTGGGACCGTCAATTTTTGAATTCAGCACACAAAAATACCCCTAGGTGCAAATTTTCACGCTTTCTGCCGGAAGTGAACACATTTGCCTTTTTTTGTTACATATTTCTCCCACTAGTACTTTAAGTCAGTGCTCAGTTGAGTAGCAACCATGGTTTGTGTTAAATCCATAGGTTAAACCCCCCTCCACCCCAAAATGAACCAAATGAACGGCTCCCTACTCCACGAACCGGATCCCATCGTTCACTTCAAAGAGTCGTTCAAAAGATTCCATTCGTTTGCGAACGTCTCATCTCTAGCTGCCACTGTGATGGAACAGCGGTCGGGCCTGTCACTCCTAACAGCTCCTGTCACATCAGCTCAGCACTTCAAAGCAGCGAGGGTCCCGTATTAGAATGAAACCATCCTAGGAATAATTAATGTGTTAAATCCAGTCTGACAACTTGCTCTGACAGTCACTTTGAAAAACAGAACAAGCCTATAACACTTCTAGAGTGTTATGATAGATACATAAAAAAACACCTGATAGATTCATCAAAGATTCATCAAAAACACCCGTCCTTTTTTTTCTGGTGACTCATATTACCCTCCTAATACGTGAGCTGCATGGCCGTGTTTTCTCGAAAATAGTTTTTCATTTATTTTTAATAATTCATTAATTTCCAAACAAATTTTGTTTGGAAAATGGAAGGAAAAATACAATAATAAATTATTAAAAATAAATGAAAAATGTTATCGAAAAAACACGGCCAGCTCACGTATTAGGAGGGTAGTATCAGAAGAAAGGAAAAAAAAAGATGTGTGTTTTTGATGAATCTATCATAGTTAACTCAGTGAATGCCACCCTTTATTCAAAATCTACAAAACTGGTGCCAGCCATTTTGCTTAATTTTGCCTTTTTATGGGGGCCAAAATCATATTTTGTACTTAAATTACATATATAAATCTATGCTTCTATCGAAAGCCACACTACCCCTCTTACAAAGGAAAACATGTATATTTATATATATATATCCTATCATTAGATTTGGGCTTCAATAGAACATGTGTAAGATGTCTTGATCATCATCATATGTGTGTGCTGTGATGGGCCCTGTGTGCAATCTGGAGTGCAATACCATTTGAAAACCACCAGAGGGTGGTCTCCTACTATCTGATCAACTAACAGAAGAAGGAAGAAGACGTCCATCTTTTTTTTGGTTTGGGCCTGTTGTTTACATTTTGGCCAGGCCTTTTAGCTAGCATGCTACACAACTTCGGAACCCTGGCGATCGCGATCAAGGATAGGTAGAGAAGAATGGATGGCACCGCTGGAATCCTGAGAATTTTCTGCGTTTTTTGAGTACTTATAGTTCGTCAGGGATGCACGGGAAAGTGTATAAACGAACGTTTTAGATAACATTTAAACGGCCGGAACCAATCTTCGGCTATACCGATTTTCCGCCGGACTGTGTTACACTGGTGCTACAGTCAAATCGGCCGTATCGCTCAGGTCACGGAGGCATATGGCCAACTTCTAGAGCGATTTTTTTGAAATTACAATTATGAAAAAATGATAAAACTTTTGATTAATTAAAAAGACGTAAAAGACGTTTATGGCACCGAGGTCCAAAGACGTATAAGACGTTTATGGCGTTCAGTGAGTTAAAGGGGTACTGTCACCTAAAGGGGTACTGTCACTTTAAGAAGTCATCTTAAAATAAAGTTAATATGTTTATGATGTCAATGTGGGAATGCGCATTTATAAGCCAATCTCATTAATTGTCTGTATAGCCTGACTGTATGACTACTTACTGTACTGGTCAGCTGTTGTTGGGGGGCGAGGGGCAGATTACCGACAGTTGGCCCTCAAACGTATAGTAAGACAAGCATGCACACACGCACACACACACACACACACACACACACACACACACACACATGCACATCACAACTCTGGTCTAAGAGAAACACAATGTGTTCTTGTGTCCTCCGCAGTGTGTATGTACAAGGAGCCGTCACTTCACGAGATCGAGGAGGGAACACGTAAAGACTTTGAGGGAACCTTCCTGAACGGGGGGTCCAAGGTGGGCGACGACGGAGAGGAGGAGGGGCAGGACCAGAGCTTCAAAGCGCAGGATGGATCATAGCCTACCGGAGGACTTGTAGCCTACGGGACGTCTTGTAGCCTACCGGATGACTTGTAGCTTGTAGGACGACTTGTAGCCTGCAGGACAGTCGTCCTACAGGATTACTTGTGGCCTACAGGACGACTTGTATCTTGTAGGACGACTTGTAGCTTACTGGATGACTAGTAGCCTACAGGACGAGTAGAAGCCTACAGGTTGACTTGTAGCTTACATGTTGGCTTGTAGCTTATAGGTTGACTAGTAGCCTACAGGACGACTTTTAGCCTACAGGGCGACTTGTATAGGTTGACTTGTAGCCTACAGGTTGACTTGTATCTTGTAGGACGACTTGTAGATTACTGGATGACTTGTAGCCTACAGTTAAACTTGTAGCTTACAGGTTGACTTGTATCTTGTAGGACAACTTGTAGATTACTGGATGACTTGTAGCCTACAGGTTGACTTGTAGCCTACAGGTTGACTCGTAGCTTACAGGTTGACTCGTAGCTTACAAGTTGACTAGTAGCTTATAGGTTGACTTGTAGCTTACAGGACGACTTGTAGCTTACAGGTTGACTTGTAGCTTACAGGTTGACTTGTAGCTTACAGGACGACTAGTAGCCTAGAGGTTGACTCATAGCCTACAGGTTGACTTGTGGGATGACTTGTAGCCTACTGGACGACTTTTAGCCTACAGGACGACTTGTAGCTTGTAGGATTACTTGTAGCCTACTGGCCGACCTGTAGTCTACAGGACGACTTGTAGCCTACAGGTTGACTCGTAGCCTACAGGTTGACTCGTAGCCTACAGGACATTCTATCTCTTTACAAGTTCCTTCTCTCTGTTTCGACAACAATCAACACGACGACCAGAACAGCCACGACGACTACGACGACGACGGACAGGCAGCGCTGACGTCTCCACGACGACAACCTCCTCGACGACAACAACAGCGATCATTATTGACCAATCACCGATAACGGATAAAGGAAAAAAAAGAAGAAGAAAAAAAAGAGATGAAACGCGGAGTTCTTGACTGTGATGGGGGGTGAGGGGGGGAGGGGGGATTTACATTTTATGCAAAAAACCCTTCTGACACCAAGCCTGGGAAACACACACACACATGCACGCACACACACGCACACACACGCACACACACACTTTGTCTCGTCACCTTCATCTTTCCGCGTCATCGTCGTCAACATCGCCATCATATTCAAGTCTTGTGGGATCGCAAATAACTGTTTTAAGCTTTAAGCCATGTTACGATACAAACACACACACACACGCACGCACACGCACACAACAAAGTTCCTGGTTTTTGGAGAATACAAGCTTGACGTTTCACTCTGCTTCTCTGTGGTTTTTCTGTTTGGTTTGAAGCTCGGTTGCCTTGGCGTCACTCTTGTGTTTTAGTCACACACACACTGCCGACTGAAACGCACTGAATTCTGGGAGAATTCCTGCCCTCTGCGCACACACACACACACACACACACACACACACACACACACACACACACACATGTATTACTATCCACATGGGATGTCTAAAGTAAAATTATACAACGGGTAGTCGGGCTCTCAATGAGAAACTGTCTCTCCAACAGTGCAGATAACGAGCACTACTGCACTGTCTCATCAAGCAAAGAATTCAGCTGTGCAGATCCTTCTCCCCACACTATGCTAGGCGGCTAGGCTAGCAGTTTTCATGTGAAGTTCAGGGACATAGTAGCTAAATGTGGCATTAAAAATTTACAAATTCCTATCGAATATCTTAATTACAATGAAATGAAGTTGACCTGTTTTTTTTGTGTTTTTTTCTTAAGGGCAACAGTTGTATAATCGCAATATTACACTCGAGGGTCTGCCTTATCACGCTTATCTGGCACTTCCAGTGATGTTACTAGGTTTTCAATGTAATGGTGGTCAATGGTAACAGGTGGTCATTCAAATGGGTCCCAGAAAAGTTTTATGAGTCCTCAATACAATGTTTTCGAGCGCTGTGAGCTTGTAGATCGGCTATTTTCAAAATGTTTGCCTATTTCTTATATTTATTTTACAATTTGGCTAATGTTTGAACTTAGAACTACTAAAACTACTAAAACATGTGCCCCTAATGAATTCGGGCGCGCAAAATGGCGTCGGACGTCGGTGGAATCAAAACATTGGCGTTTCTATCGCCTGTCTAAGACTTTCTACGTGGATTGTATTTGTGTTAACGTAGGGTAAAGTAGGATGCTTTCACCCATGAACAATGGTGGTGTCTGTGGAATTTTTAAATGTTTTTCTTTTACCGCGACCCGGTAAATTATTTTAACATGGACTCCAATGGAGGCGCATCCCCGGGACCCCAGGACCATGACATGAATGAGTCCCTGGGCGACTTGAATGAGTTTTTGATGCGGGATGCGCACGTAATGACATCACTGCACTTCAGTCCTACCTACGGAGCTCGCCTTCGGCTCGTTCCTGCGGTAAGACTGTCGTGCCGGATAACCGTGATAATGCACACCCTCTGGTGTAATATTGGTTAATTTGGGGGGTTTGTAACCCCATCCCTGAACCTAACCTGAACCCCGACTCCAACCTGAATCCTTCACTAATCGTAACCATAATATCCCTAAAAGATCTTTCTTATAGCCATGAAAGAGTTCCCGTTTCCCTCAAGAAAAGGCTGATGCACACCTCAAAGACTGGTTCCTCAAAGACTGGTTCCTCAAAGGCTGGTTCCTCAAAGGCTGGTTCCTCAAGAGGACCAGAACGATGGTTCCTCAAGAGGACCAGAAAGATTTTCTAATAAGTTACGTTTGTCTGGCTGTACTACCCTTGAGAGGACATTGTATCCCCACGCAGATAGTAATTACAAGCAGGCAGGCACACACACACACACACACACGCACACGCACACACGCACACACACACACGCACACACACACACACACACACACACACACAATGCTGGGCGTTCGTACATTATGCATGTTTGGTTCCATTATCACTGATGAACTTTACTACTTCCTGTGGGGGAAGAAGGGTCGTTTTAACTTGTTGATATATAAATGATATATATATATATATATGATATATATGATATGACATTATGACATGATATGATCACCCAACACGTATGGATTTTTAAAAGATGTGTCACAAAATGATGCATTTGTCATATTTTAAGCCATGTGTTTGTGTCAACACAATCACTTTTATTTAAAGCTTTTTTCAGAATGTACACACCTCTGTCAACTTGAAACTGGCCGGTATTGTGCAAAAAAGGGGGGGGGGGGGCTATCCGTGAGTGGGTGGGGGGTGGGGGGCAGTGTTGATGTGGGCGGTACCCGGGGTGCGGTGCCAGGGTTTAGTGGGTTCGGCATTGGTGAATATAAGAATGTGACATTTCCCTTGTTTAGCCGACGCATTCTCACTCCCAAGTCGTTATGTTTAGGCGCCCTACCGTTTCTGCCGTCGGTATGCAAGCTGGACAGCGCAGAGTCGCCAGAAGAGGGCTTCGAAAACATTCGGCGCTCACTTGGGTCAGCAGCCGCACTGCCATGTCAGTTCACTGAGTAAAATCCAACTTCTAAGAGTGTGCGATTTGCTTTTATCTCACTTATTTGACAATGTTCTCCATCAGCTCTGCATTCTGTCCTCGGTTACGTGACAGCGCATGCCTCTCATGACGTCTGAAATAGATGTTGTCTTCTATACCGATGTGTCTTGTTGAGATTGGCAGATTTCACCCAGGTTTTTTCATCTCACTCAGGTCACTTTGTCTGCTGACCTCAGCAACGAAATAAACAGAAAATAAATAAAAATAAAACAATTCACAGGAGGCAAGCAGTGATCACCCCATGATGTGCACTGCAATGTAGTTTCAAATGCACTACACTGCAGGCGCTTTTTGAGAGTGAAAAAAAATAAGAAGACACGTGACCTGTGTGATCTGGGCAGCTTGCACCAGGAAATGTGCCAATCTCAACAGTAAACAACGGTATATAGATGTCTTCTATATCGGACCACATTGAAACATGGGTACCCTTGAGTGTTACACACTTTCAACCTGGCACTAGAAAAAACACACAACACAACACTACAAACTAATTTGTACGTTCAGGAATTCTGGAAAACCAACCAATTCCTGAGCTCATGAACGCCAACGGGTCGCCAATAATGTGACGAGTTGGGATTAAGAAGGTGTTTTTATTTTAACGGCTTGCTGATATTTGTTCTGAGATGTCTTACTCTCCTCCGGTGTGAACCAACTGCACTTCCTCACGTTGAACTGTACTGAAGGTTCCGGTCGTGATCTCCTCTATAGTTGGATCTTCTCGTTTACCTTCTGCCTATGTAGCTTATTCACTACTCTCTCTCTCTCTCTCTCGCTCTCCACTCATCCCTCATCTCTCTCGCCCTCTAGCTCTGCCATTGTACCAGACTGTTCTTTCACAGCACGTGGGAAACTGGACCTGATGCAGGGACGTGCTGGGCCCCTGATTCAGCCCGGGAAAAAGAGTTGGAGAGGCCCTCATTTTTATTTATTTTTAGTTATATTTCGTCATTGTCGGGTGGAAACCTTATGTCCAAAACCGTTTGTTGTGTATTTATCATTTTAAAAATGATTTAAACTAGTGAAAACAGCCGATCTACAAGCACACAACGCCTCGCACCGCGAGGCGTTGTGTGCTTGTAGATCTGCTGTTTTCACTACTTTTGTGCAACGGCCTTGTATGATGAAGCAGGGCTTTGCTTTGCGAAAAAAATGTACAAATTTGAAACGTGGAGATACGAGGTTTGTCCCTGACTTTGTTGGCCGCACATCCCCCAAAATGGAACGAAGGCCGACATTTTATATTTAATTTGTTCCTAATTGGCTGGCCTGAACCGGCCGGGAATGAACCGGCCGTTCGGGAGTTGTCCCGCTTTTCCCAATGGCCAGCACGTCCCTGACCTGATGTGTTTCCATTTGTCTCCTCCACGTTAGCTTATCCTTCCAGCTATAGGACACTTAAATCCCCCCCCCCCCCCCCCCCCTCGCCAAGCTTGTGCTGCAGTTGAGCAAGGCACCAAACACTGCCAGGGTTTGACGCTTCCCCAACGCCCTGTGTAGCTTAGTAAAGGTCACTGCCAGGGTTTGGGGTTCAATTCCCACTGGACCAACCAACCATGCTAAACATTATGTATGCAGTAATACTGTTAAGGTGCTTTGGATTAAAGCCTTTCATCTATACCGCATGATGAAGAAGAAAAAAATAAATCGAACCTGTTTTCTTTTAGCCTGCCATTTCCACCCCCATTGGTCTACTATGATGACCTCATGGGTGCCTTTTCCACCGGCAAAGAACCGGTTCGGGGTCTTTTTCTCCCGCCTATGGGATGAACCAGAGGTGAGCTTTTACACCGAGAACCGGACTTGGTTCTGAACCGTAAAAGTTGGTTCGCGGCCGGTTCGCAAAAAAGAACCAAGGTTCCAAGAAAGTTGCCATCCCATAGGCGGGGGAAAAAGAACCCGAACCGCTTCTTTGTCGGTGGAAAAGGCCCCCCATGGTGAATTATTACACCTCTAGTAACTGAAACTAACTGTATTGTGATAGGGTGATATCTAAATGTAACGGCAATCTCTAGCAAGTCCCGGAAAAGACGCACTGTGATTGGCCAGGCGTCATTTGAGTGGCAGCCTCGCAAGGCTTAATGGATTGGTCTCTAGGATTCCAATCCATGCGCCCCGGGTTCGTATCCCGGTCGTGCCACTTTTTCTGGCTACACCCCACGGAGGTTAGGTTTAGGGTTAGGGGTAGAGTTGGGTTGTCTAAAAGATAACATGTAGACATAGCGACAATGCGGCTCAAAGGGACTGTAGTGCCTTGGACTGCAGCACGGCCAATCACACGCTGCCAGGGTGGGGCTTGCCAGCTCGCCGTTACGAAAAGAAATCATGTTTGCCAGTCCTCTTTTACCAACGCCCCATGGCAGAGCCGGTGGAGGCGTCTACCTTTTACCAACGCCCCATGGCAGAGCCTTTTTATGCTCTATGGGACCTGCTGTGATGTTCAACTCTCATCATAACAATATGGCCTTTATAGGAGAGCTTCCCTTTTATATGTGAAGTCAAAAAAACGGTTGTTTTATCATAGTCCCTATGTTTCCCAGGTGTATGTGTGTGTGGTAAACGTGTGTTTCAGAGTGTATCTGAGGAACACTGCCTTGCATGACATCATGTAGACTCACTGCCCTGGAATCTAAAACATAATTCACCCTGTTGTTGTCGTTTAAGTCCAATTCATACTCCTTCGGATGCAGCTTCGGTCAGGACATCTGCAGGTGCATGAGAACAGTTGAGACCACCGTTCTGAAGTTCAGAATGACGTCAGACTTGCAGTTACAGTATATCCCTTTCCCAAGAAAATGCTCAGAATTCGGAAGGAGTGTGTATTGCGCTTTTGTCGTCAATCACAACAACCACCCAAATTATAGATTTGAACTTTTCAACAACGGAAGAAGAGTCCCATAATTGCTATTAATGATGTGTTGATGGATTTAAACCGATCATTGTTTGTTGTAAGTGGAGTTTATTTTGTTTTTATTTATTTATTTAGGTGAAGTGGCATTTGATTTGTTCCAACATGGGGGGAGAGGGAGGGGGGAGAGAAACCATGCAACCAATCAGAAGCATTGTCTCTCGAAGATCGTCTTCCAATAGAGAAATGACACTAGCATGGGGGCGGGGCCAGTGGGGGGTGGAGTTAGTTAAGCAGGACAGAATGAGCGCATCCTGGTGGCCCTATTTTGGGAATATCATTATTGGTGAAAAGGTTCAGAACATTTCAGAACATTTCAGAACATTTAAGAACATTTCAGAACATTTCAGAATGTCCTTTTTGAAAATGGGGCTTAAGAGGCTAACGGACATGGGAGAAGACACTCACTCAGTTTGATGTGGTTCTCTGCAGTTGCTACACAGCAGAACACTAGAACAGCATCATCAGAATGAGATATAATTACATAGAAAGGTTATTCCCCTGTACTAGTAGTAGTAATAATAACTAGAAAGATTCAAAGATTTGCACACATTTTCATGACTTTTCAAAAATAGCAGATATACAAGCTTGCAGCGCGGCACGTGACGCGCTGTGAGCTTGTATATCTGCTATTTTTCAATAGCTAAAGTATACAATAATTAAGGCCACTCCACCTTGGGCCCTGTTAACTCAGTCCCACTTTTCCCCCCCTTGTGACGCCCCTGCATAATGTCCACAATGTTAGAATCCTGACAGGTCAGTGTTGTTCTGGTTTCACTTCGAGGCTGGGTTCGCTCTGTCGTTGACAAAAGCGACAAAACCACCAAGTGTGCTCAGCTACGTTGCTGCTGAGTCGCTGCGTAAAGGAAAAGGATTAAAGGACAACTTAAGTTTTTTACAACAAGGGTTCAGATTTTAGATTGTAATTAAATAATATAAAAGACGAGTGTTAAAATTATTTCATTTACTTCTTTCTATTGTTTTAGAGATTCTTATTTCAGTGGTTGGGGGCATGCGTACAAGTGGCTAAATATGTCATTTTACACAGAATAAGCCCATTCCCAAGATAGAACGCAACCTTTCATGGCTGGATGCGACTTATGGGGGCTAGAAGTGTTACTGTAAATAGCAATAAAGAAACTTCTGGCTTGTGTTAAAAGACATATTTAGCCACTTGTACACATGCCCCCATGCGTACGCATGCCCTACATTTTAGCATGGTAAACGTGATAAAACAATAGAACGAAGCAAATGAAAACATTTTAACACACACCTTTTCTTTTCCCTAATTATAATCTAAAATATGAACCCTTGTTGTAAAAAACAAAGTTGTCCTTTAAACAGCACAGGGATCCGGTTAACACCAAGAATTATTTTTACTTCCATTTAGGGAACAGAGAAGGATTTGTGGGGAGAGAGGAGTGTGTGTGTGTGTGGGGGGGGGGGGGGTGGAAACTGTGACACAAGACATGATTCATTCATTGACGCTTCACTGCGTCATTAGAGCAATGAAAATACGTTTAATCCAGTTAAATTTGGATTTGTGGTGCGTCAATCGCACGCACGCACGCACAAACATGCACACACACATTCTAACTGAAATTAAATGAACACTGTTCTGCAAGGTCCCGCAAATACAGCGTTATTAACACTGTATTCAAATACACGCAAACACACAATCAAGAACACACAATCAAGAACACACAATCAAAATATCTAAGAATGGTGTGATTTTGAATGGGAATGCTCTATGTTCTACCCAGTCTAAATCTATGATGGTATTCTCACTGTAACGAAATATCATTTAATACTTTCGTGGACACTTTGAATTTGAATTCCTGTTATAGCCATGCATAACCGCCTCTGGTTAAATAACACTGTTGTTTATGTCAGTGGTTCTCAACCTTTTCAGGCCGCGACCCCCAAAATAATAATATTTTAACCCCCCCCCCCCCCCCCCCCCCCTGACGAGCACTAAGAGTTGAAGCATTACATTTTGTATAACACGATTCTATTGGCGTTGTGAGGATGTAGATCGGCTATTTTCACAATGTCTGCCTCTAATATTTGACAATTTGGTCATTGTTTAAGTCCTCAAATTGTCACTTTAGAAATGCGCATATACCCCCCTATACACTTTATGTTGGGTTTGTTAACTGTTGAGTGATATCTGAGAAAACTAAATAATTTGGGGACCCCCCTGGGGGTCTCGACCCACAGGTTGAATCACACTGTTGTTCATGACGTGAGGCCTTGTTGGCGGGAAAACGCCACCATCGTCCCGATGAGGACCTGAACGGGAATAATATGTCCATTCTACCCAATCCACAGCTACGCTGCCTCTGATTGGTCCATGACAGTAATGTACGTCACATGACTTTCAGTGAAAGTCATGACGTGAGAAGTGAAAGGGGGGGGGGGGGGGTGAAGCATGATTTACACGCCGTGGTGCAGCGGTCGGTGGCGCTCGCCAAAAAAAAGCACAGATCGCCAAGCTAAGGGTTAGGGTTTTCGTCGCTTGTACTTGTTTAAGTACGTGACGCGATGAGTTGTCCGCTTGTAGGTCTGTTTTTTTTTTGTTTTTTGTTTAGGAGATCAGCCACCCTCCTGCGATGGAGTAGGTCAATTAAAGCTTTACCCTAGCGATGTGTGTACCTGTATGTTACAGGGATGGGACGATACCTACATGTCATATCACGATTATTGTGACAAAAGAAATCGTGATTTACGATATCGCGATAATCAGAATCCATTATCCTGGGGTGGATCAATTTTGTCAAAAAATAGCAGGTCTGCAAGCTTGCAACGCGTCGCAACGCAATGCGTTGTGGGCTTGTAGATCGGCTATTTTTTTGGCAAAGACATTTGATAGAGTGAAAAAAAGACTGTATCAAGTGCGTATATTATAAGTACCTTTTACCAATTATAGAGTGTTTAAGTGGTACCGGATATGCAGCTTGGGCAAATAAAAGGTGAATTGATCCCAGTGCATGACGGAGGACGATATCACCATGAATGAAATCTCCACGATACGATTATCGTGAGTGTTTTTTTTGTTATCACGATAAACGATAATATGCCTTATCGTCCCATCCCGAGTATGTTATGATGTCATAATAAAGCCACTCAGATCCTGCAACGGCCTGCCCCCTGGTGGCCAGGTGAGGAACAGAAGGAGGGGGGGGGAGTCGTCGTGGAGTGACGACGTAATCGTCGCAAATCTTTGAAAGGACTTTGGCCAAAAAACCCTGAACTCTTTTATGTCGTTTGTTTGCTAACGTTTGCACCTTTTTTCAAGACACCTTCATATAACGCGTCATATAATAGAAGATTAAAAAAAAAAAAAAAGAACATCGCAAAACACGCAGTGGGATGGAAAAAGATTGTTGAAAAAATATATATAAAAAAATAAAAAAGAATGATGTAAAAAAAATATTTGGTGTCCTGTTTATTATTATAAAAAGAATTCATATAATTAAACACATGTATATACATTATGTATAATGTGTACGTATACAGACAGTGTTGGGGAAGTTACTTTGAAAGCGTAACTTGTACAGTTACAAGTAACTCACCATGGCAGTAACTTGATCAAGTTAAAGTTATACCCCTGGAGAAATGTAACTTATAAAGTTTCAAGTAACATAGAAAAAGTAACTTTTTTTTTTCCAGGGTTAAATTGAGAATGCACATTTGGTGTACAGTACAATAATATCTTACAAAAAAAGTCACATGCCAGCAGAAATATGAGTTTTATGTTTTATTTCAAAAAAGGTCTTTAGTAAACATCTGTTCCTAATATAAAGTTAAAAAAAGAAGAAATGATGATCTGTTGAGGACATTTGATCGCCAATCTTAACAAAACTTAAATGTAAAATTACAACTCTGCTTGTAACTTCTTGTAACTTGAGCCAAAAATGACCCAAAAAGTATCTCAGTTACTTGACGAGTTACAAAAATATGAATGTAACTAAGTTACCAGCAAGTTACAGCATAATGTAACTTAGTTACGTAACTCAGTTACATGTAACCTTACTTCCCCAACACTGCGTACAGATGTGTCATTTCAAAACTTCACTAGATTTCCAGTGGATTGGCAGAGCATTGAGCTTGTAGATCAGCTATTTTCGCTATTTTTAAAGGTGATACACCATGCATTTAAAAAGTATTTATGTCATATTGTTTATGTCCCAAAAGCGTTTTTCAAAAGGTTTGAGGCTAAATTTACCACTCCTGATAGAGCCTCTCTCATTTTTAGATGGCTCTCAGGGCATTTTCAGCTGCAGTACCACCTTTGGCCTGAACTGCCAAATGTTTTGAAAAAAAGAAATTGTCTTCAAAAACGGCCGTCGATGACGTCAGCGACTGCAGCAAATCTGGACAGCCTGTTTTGAGAACCCGTGGGATGCTTTTAACCTCCGCCTTCCCAAAACCAGAGATAGACACAATGGTCAGATATGGAACTTTGTGAGGATAGAAGGTGCTAGTGGGACCCCAAAAAAAGGTTTTAAAATAGGAAAAGTGAAATTTCATGGTGAATCACCTCTAAGACCTTCTCTGGCTTTTTAGTCAGAGCAGGTTTTTACCTGTGACGGTGGATTGTGCATTTCAGTGGGAATGGAGTGGTTTCTTGCCATTTGTGGGTTTCTGCGAACAGGAGCGTCACACCAAATTCTGGGCCCCTGGGTACAAGGACTCACTGCGGGCCCCCCATGAATGTTAACTATTGAAAAATAGCAGATATACATGAAAAAATGTGAAAACGTGTGCAAGAAACCTATGTTTCCATGTCAGTGGTGCTCAAACCTTTACATGTCAAGGACCCCCCCAAATTATATTTATTTGCCCACGGACCCCCATCTCAAAGTATTTAGTTCCAGGGACCACCCCAGAAGCAATGTTTTAGTTACAAATGTTTGCTTAAAAAAATACATTATATTCAAAGATTTGTAGACATTTTCACGACTTTTCAAAAATAGCAGATCTACAAGCTTGTATATCTGCTATTTTTCAATAGTTAAAGTTACTAGGGCCCCTCCACCTTGGGCCCTAGTAGGGGCAGCCGATGTGTTATAGCGATTCGATACATACATACATACAGTACATGGACGATATTGGTTCATTCATGGCGATACAATACAATTCGATTCAATGATTTAAAATCGATATAACTATTTAGCAAAGACATTAAATCTGGGTGAAAGGTGTGGATAGTGCAGGACTTTAAGGGAAACATGTATTATTATGGATATAAATAAGTAAACACTGTGATTATCTAGCAAGTACATGCACATTGATTAACCTGCACCTTGACATGAACCCAGAGATTACACACATTTATCGATAGACCAGTGTAGCTATATGGAAAGGAAAAGTAATTAAACCCCTCCTTTTAATTTTTTAATTTTTAAAAATACTAAATACAATGCACAAGTAGGTAGTATCGATACAATCGATTCTTTGCACTGCCGATTCGATACGATACAAAATAAAACGATACAATTCGATTTTAGCTGTTTTCATTTCAATATACTTTGATTTTTTCAAATTAAAAACGATATTTCGATGCAGTTACTATATTGTTAAACCCCTAGTATGTATGTATGTATGTTTGCATGTATGCATGTATGCATGTATGTGTGTGTGTGTGTGTGTGTGTGTGTGTGTGTGTGTGTGTGTGTGTGTGTGTGTGTGTGTGTGTGTGTGTGTGCGTGCACAGTATGTATGTATGTATGTATGTATGTATGTATGTATGTATGTATGTATGAATGTATGTATGCATGTACTGTATGTATGTATGTATGTATGTATGTATGTAGGCCTATGTATGTATGTATGTATGTATGTATGTATGTATGTATGTATGTATGTATGTATGTATGCATGTACTGTATGTATGTATGTATGTATGTATATGTATGTATGTAGGCCTATGTATGTATGTATGTATGTATGTATGTATGTATGTATGTAGGCCTATGTATGTATGTATGTATGTATGTATGTAGGCCTATGTATGTATGTATGTATGTATGTATGTATGTATGTATGTATGTATGTAGGTATGTACTGTATGTAGGTATGTACTGTATGCGTGTATGCATGTATGCATGTATGCATGTATGTGTGTATGTATGTATGTGTGTAGGCTATGTATGTATTATGTATGTACAGTATAGTACAGTATACCCTACAGGTCCATTTGGTTCATAAAAAAAGGTATGAAATGGTAGTCCTTGAAATGAAAAAGGCTGAGAATGAAAGGAGTAAAGCACACAGCGAGTAAAGACTTGTACACAGGCTGACAGCTGGGCTAAAAGCGCCCAGCATCCAAGCACTCTGCAGTGTGTTTT
This sequence comes from Nannobrachium achirus, assembly GCF_963921795.1. Lineage (NCBI taxonomy): Eukaryota > Metazoa > Chordata > Actinopteri > Myctophiformes > Myctophidae > Nannobrachium > Nannobrachium achirus. The sequence goes on from NC_137817.1 coordinate 3,184,137, forward strand.
AAACTGGAGAGCGGATCTCCAGCGTATAAATAGACTCACCACAGATGAGAGAGCATTTGATGTTTGATGACTTTCGAGTTGAGAGGAAGTTCATCTAATTTTTACGAAGGACCGATACAAAATACATCTCCGCTTTCAGCGAGAGAGAGAGAGAGAGAGAGAGAGAGAGAGAGAGAGAGAGAGAGAGAGAGAGAGATAGGCCGAGGACATCAAATCTCGTCGCTTTGATGTTGGGTTCTTCATTTTTATCTGAATGAAAAGGTTTTTCTCCTACAAAGGAAATGGAAAGTATAATGTTGGCAATAATAATAAAATGTTGTAAGCATCTCTATAGCGCAGGGGTGGGCAACTTCCATGATGGAGAGATCTGAGGGCCACTATATTTCCACCTTCACTCCAGAGGGCCACATTGCATATCGCTACGTCCTACTTTGTCATGCTAGTATCTCATACAAAAGAAGCAAAAATAGCAGATCTACAAGCTCAAAACGCATCGCGCTGCGATGCGTTTTGAGCTTGTAGATCTGCTATTTTTGCTTCTTTTGAATTGGAATCCTGAATTCTTTTTTTGTTATTTTTGAATTGGAATCCTGAAATGTACATTTTGAAAGAATTTCAAACACATTTATTATATTCATGTTAATTTTATGAACTTAAATACAAATAAATACATTGGACATGAAATAAAAACACATTTTAATGCTAGTCATTAAGCTACTAATATAGACTGACAGAATTAAAGCAGGTCATGTTTGGAATATGTTTCGAGATGAAAGCGAGACCTAGGTAGTCATGTGCACTGTACGCAGTTTTTAAACTGTACACTGTTACACTGTATGGTTTTTGTTGTTTTTTGGGTTGTCTTGGGTGACTTGTTGTTGTCTTGTTGTTGTGGGTTGATGTTTTTGTGTGTAATAAGGCTGAGAGTGCTCCTGGCACAAGCATTTCATTGTATGTCTGTACCTGTATGGATATGCATGTGACTAATAAACCTGAACCTGAACCTGAACCTGAACCTGAATAGTAACAGCTGAAATCAATAATATATTCAGTATTCCGGTATTAACCTGCGGGCCGCATTAAGTGAAGGTGGGGGCCGCATGTGGCCCCCGGGCCACCAGTTGACCATCTCTCACGTTGCACGCAGCATGAGGACAGAGAGAAGCAATACAAGACAGAAACTATAACAAAGGAAGGTACCAGGGGCGTCAATTGTGTATGGCAGGGGTATGCAGCTGCCATACCCTGGGTCCAGGGGGGAAAATAACTGTTACTTTTAAATTTTTAAATTTTAAATCCATGAATGTCTCTTTGTCTATCTGCGCTGGTTATTATGTTGTTAAATTACTGTAAAATAACTACAAATGCTAAATTTAACAAAATGGTCATTTTAACAATGTATTATAATTATATTCTCCACACTTTTATTCTCCCCATCTTGACAAGATGGTATATTCCCAGGTTCCGCAGGTCAGCTGCACAGGTGCAATGCATTATTGTTAATTGTGGCACGTTTACTAACATGCCAAGTTTAGCTGCACTTGAACAACCGTTCCAGGCTGCCATATCCAGCCCAAGAAAGTGAAGAAACCGTAGAAACGGGGAAAAAAATGTACTTCTTAACTGGACACTTGAAAAAAATATTTAGTATCATTTAAAACTTGAAGTACAACGTTATTTTCAGTCAGTTCTAACCAAAATAGCTATTATCTCAACGTTTTCCTCACAACATAATCACTAAAATATCGTCACTGTCGGAAACCTCGTATCTCCGAGTTTCAAATGTGTACGTCTTTTGGTAAAGCAAAGCCCTGCTTCATCATACAAGACTGTCACACAACACTAGTGAAAACAGCCGATCTACAAGCACACAACGCCTCACGATGCGAGGTGTTGTGTGCTTGTAGATCTGCTGTTTTCACTAGTTTAGTACATTTTATAGGTTTTTGGACATACAAGGTTTCCACCCGACAACGACGTGCTATAAATATAAGGTGCTGGGAGTGAAATGTATAATGTAGTGGTGCCTCTGATTAAAAAATATATATTCATGGTGTGTCCTGAGACAAAAAGGTTTGGGAAACCCTGATCTAGGTCAGGTTAGGTCATTGTCTCCATCTTTCAAAGATCATGCTTCCTAATATGTCTCCAAAGATGGTTTGTGTGTGTGTGTGCGTGTGCGTGCGTGTGTGTGTGTGTGTGTGTGTGTGTGTGTGTTTGCGCGCGCGCGCGCGTGTGTGTGTGTGTGTGTGTGTGTGTGTGTGTGTGTGTGCCTTGTGCGTAAGCGTGCGCGTGCATGTGTGCGTGTGCGTATGTGTGTGTGTGACAGACAGACAGACAGACAGACAGACAGACAGACAGACAGACAGACAGACAGACAGACAGACAGACAGACAGACAGAGAGAGCGTGCAGCGCGCGTTGTGGGATATTTCCTGCCTCTCTGGGTCACATGTTCTGGTTATGTCCAAAATTATCCAATTTTTGAAATCCTATATTTCAGAGTGTGAGTGATACCCTGTGACATGTGGTGTCACCTGACCCAGGCCTTAGAGGACACCGTGTGTCACTGAGGCCAGGCTCATAACCTTGATCAAGGACATGCTGGGGTCCCTGATTCAGCCCGGGAAAAAGAGTTGGAGAGGCCCTCATTGCGCGCTATAGAGAGAGATCTCTCTCTATAGCGCTGCTGCTACTCAAAGATTTGTGACAAAGTGACAAGCCAGTGGGCCAATTACATGAGTTATAATTTTTGTCGTTGTCGGGTGGAAACCTTGTATGTCCAAAACCGCTTGTTTTGTATTTATCATTTTAAAAATGATTTAAACTAGTGAAAACAGCCGATCTACAAGCACACAACGCCTCGCGGTGCGAGGCGTTGTGTGCTTGTTTTCACTACTTTTGTGCAAACAGTTTATTTTTTACTTTTGTGCAAACAGTTTAATTTTTCCCTAATGGCCGGCCTGGACCAGCCGGGAATGAACCGACCGTTCGGGAGTTGTCCCGCTTTTCCCAATGGCCAGCACGTCCCTGACCTTGATCCTTTGACCCAGCAGGAAACCGTTTGGATTTATTTATTTGTGGCGGCGGCTCCAGAGAATTGTGACGGGGGGGGGGGGGGGGGGGGGCTATGGGGGAGCTGTCTTTTTTAAGAGCGGGGGCGAATTAATTTTGTCAACAAACAATAATGAATAGTACTAATATGACAAACGAGATTCTCTCGCTTAGGGTATTGTCTGATAACTGAACAGATGAGATCATTGTCAGTTTTCCAGTTCCAAATCTGAGGACTGTAGGTGATCGGATAGGGTTTTTGTGAGGCTGAAGATGCTTTCCAGCATAAAAAGTATGATTTTATAGTATGGTTTACATAGAGGTTAGTCAATTGTCGTTCACATATTCATATACATTTTCCTTAAATATTTTTCATCAGTATTGGGTTTGTGGGGTGGGGGGGCTTAGGGAGTGCTAAGCCTTCATCAGGGGGGGCTAAAGCCCCCTCTAGCCCCCCCTGGAGCCGCCACTGTTTATTTGATACTTTATCTTTACCTGTTTTTATTGGTTTTGTTTTAAAAATACAAATCTGCATCAAGTAAACATGTAGGCCTAATGGAGTCCACAATTTGTTCATCATCACTCACACTATAATGTGGATAAAAGATGCCATGCAGCAGCTTAACTACTTTCAACCTGGTGTCACTACTTTGGGCCTGCCATTCTAGGCCAAATGGTTTAAAAGTCACAAGCCGTCTCGTCTCATATCGCTGCATTTATAAAGTGACAGAACAATAATGTCATATTAACAAACAATACAAACAAGATAATAAACTAAACAGAAACATAATATGTAGCAGCCTGCAAAAATCAGGGACCGTGGGCAGGCTCGGCTCCAGGATGAAATGACCGAGGGGTCAGATGGAAAATGGCGAGGGGGCACGTAATTCTTTATATAAAACAATATGTACATAAAAACTAAACTAAAAAGGGGTCCGAATTTTCAACTAAGGGTGCCAGGCCCCCTGTGGCACCCCTGTGGCGCCAGGCCTGACAGTGGGTGATTACAATCTCCCACTGTCGCTGATTTTGTGGCAGGTAAGCTGCTATACCAGGGGCATAGTTCTGCCGATTTAAAATGAGCCCAATACGGAACTAAAACTTCCTATGATTGGCCGCTAGTTGCGCTGTTTTACCCCCCGGCCAATCGCAAAAAGAATTGTTCTCTATTGGACCCCATTCATATTCCCCTTTCATTTTCTAACCTTAATTAACACTTTCATACATACTTTATGGTCCCTGTCGCTAGTTAAAAATTGCCTTTCAATCACGATGATATGCGTTTTGTGAAAATAAGGTCCCATTTATGTTAAAATTGATGATAAAGTTGCGGGGGGCGTGGCCAACTAAACTGATACCAGCCGGCTGTGTTCTTCTTCGTGTGCTGTATTTCGGGAGGCTCCGACCACATTCTCCCATGTATCTCTGCGGTTGCACGTGACCGTTGGCAGCCAATAGCATCCTCCGGTGCCTTTACAATCTATGATGATGGCGACACCCATGCGAAGGACTCATATTGTGTCATTTGCGCTGCATAGAAACCAATGGCTTCGCTTTGTCCATATCTTTTATACAGTCTATGGCTGCTACACATGTTTTTGCCAGACCTTTTCACCAAATAAGTAAGGGGACTGCATGTGTGTTCTATTTAAAATAGTCGTTTATACTGGAATTCTCCAACTATTCAGCATCAGCATCTCCTCATTGTCCTTACCTCCGGACATTCAATTCAATTTTCAATTCAAAGGAGTTTTATTGGCATGAGAAAACATAGGTTTACATTGCCAAAGCAAGTATCACAAATACAATAAAAACAGTTGAAAATGGGGAACATAATTATATACAGTTGGAGGGGGTACAGCATTGTGTAAACAGAGC
>NC_137817.1:3189267-3201767 GCF_963921795.1 Nannobrachium achirus
GACCCCCCCAAATGATATTTATTTGGCCACGGACCCCCATCTCAAAGTATTTAGTTCCAGGGACCTTCCCAGAAGCAATATTTTAGTTTACAAATGTTCGCTTAAAAAAAATACATTATATTCAAAGATTTGTAGACATTTTCACGACTTTTCAAAAATAGCAGATCTACAAGCTTGTATATCTGCTATTTTTCAATAGTTAAAGTTACTAGGGCCCCTCCACCTTGAGCCCTAGTAGGGGCAGCCGATGTGTTATAGCGATTCGATACATACATACATACAGTACATGGACGATATTGGTTCATTCATGGCGATACGATACAATTCGATTCAATGATTTAAAATCGATATAGTAACTATTTAGCAAAGACATTAAATCTGGGTGAAAGTTGTGGATAGTGCAGGACTTTAAGGGAAACATGTATTATTATGGATATAAATAAGTAAACACTGTGATTATCTAGCAAATACATGCACATTGTATATTGATAAACCTGCACCTTGACATGAACCCAGAGATTACACACATTTATCGATAGACCAGTGTAGCTATATGGAAAGGAAAAGTAATTAAACCCCTCCTTTTAATTTTTTTCTTTTAAAAATACTAAATACAATGCACAAGTAGGTAGTATCGATACAATCGATTCTTTGCACTGCCGATTCGATACGATACAAAATAAAACGATACGATTCGATTTTAGCTGTTTTCATTTCGATATACTTTGATTTTTTCAAATTAAAAACGAAATGTACGTATGTATGTATGTATGTATGTATGCATGCGTGTATGCATGTACTGTATGTATGTATGCACATGTATGTATGTGTGTAGGCTATGTATGTATTATGCATGTATGTATGTATGTATGTATGTATGTATGTATGTATGTATGTATGTATGTATGTAGCCTATGTATGTATATGTATGTATGTATGTATGTATGTATGTATGTATGTATGTATGTATGTATACATGTATGTATGTATGTATGTATGTATGTATGTAGCCTATGTATGTATGTATGTATGTATGTATGTATGTATGTATGTATGTATGTATGTATGTATGTACAGTATGTATGTACAGTATGTATGTACAGTATGTATACATTTATGCATGTATGCATGTATATATGTATTATGTATGTACAGTATACCCTTACAGGTCCATTTGGTTCATAAAAAAAGGTATGAAATGGTAGCCCTGGAAATTAAAAAGGCTGAGAATGAAAGGAGTAAAGTACACAGCGAGTAAAGACTTGTACACAGGCTGACAGCTGGGCTAAAAGCTCCCAGCATCCAAGCACTCTGCAGTGTGTTTTAAACTGGAGAGCGTATCTTCAGCGTATAAATAGACTCACCACAGATGAGAGAGCATTTGATGTTTGATGACTTTCGAGTTGAGAGGAAGTTCATCTAATTTTTACGAAGGACCGATACAAAATACATCTCCGCTTTCAGCGAGAGAGAGAGAGAGAGAGAGAGAGAGAGAGAGACCGAGGACATCAAATCTTGTCGCTTTGATGTTGGGTTCTTCATTTTTATCTGAATGAAAAGGTTTCTCTCTTACAAAGGAAATGGAAAGGATAATGTTGGCAAAAATAATAAAATGTTGTAAGCATCTCTATAGCGCAGGGGTGGGCAACTTCCATGATGGAGAGATCTGAGGGCCACTATATTTCCACCTTCACTCCAGAGGGCCACTATATTTCCACCTTCACTCCAGAGGGCCTCTATATTTCCACCTTCACTCCAGAGGGCCACTATATTTCCACCTTCACTCCAGAGGGCCACATTGCATATCGCTACGTCCTACTTTGTCATTCTAGTATCTCATACAAAAGAAGCAAAAATAGCAGATCTACAAGCTCAAAACGCATCGCACTGCGATGCGTTTTGAGCTTGTAGATCTGCTATGTTTGCTTCTTTTGAATTGGAATCCTGAATTATTTTTTGCTATTTTTTAATTGGAATCCTGAAATGTAACATTTTGAAAGAATTTCAAACACATTTATTATATTCATGTTAATTTTATGAACTTAAATACAAATAAATACATTGGACATGAAATAAAAACACATTTTAATGCTAGTCATTAAGCTACTAATATAGACTGACATAATTAAAGCAGGTCATGTTTGGAATATGTTTCGAGATGAAAGCGAGACCTAGGTAGTCATGTGCACTGTACGCAGTTTTTAAACTGTACACTGTTACACTGTATGGTTTTTGTTGTTTTTTGGGTTGTCTTGGGTGACTTGTTGTTGTCTTGTTGTTGTGGGTTGATGTTTTTGTGTGTAATAAGGCTGAGAGTGCTCCTGGCACAAGCATTTCATTGTATGTCTGTACCTGTATGGATATGCATGTGACTAATAAACCTGAACCTGAACCTGAACCTGAATAGTAACAGCTGAAATCAATAATATATTCAGTATTCCGGTATTAACCTGCGGGCCGCATTAAGTGAAGGTGGGGGCCGCATGTGGCCCCCGGGCCGCCAGTTGACCATCTCTCACTTTGCACGCAGCACGAGGACAGAGAGAAGCAATACAAGACAGAAACTATAACAAAGAAAGGTACCAGGGGCGTCAATTGGGTATGGCAGGGGTATGCAGCTGCCATACCCTGGGTCCAGGGGGGTCCAGGGGTCTACAGCTGCCATACCCTGGGTCCAGGGGGGAAAATAACTGTTACTTTTAAATATAAATCCATGAATGTCTCTTTGTCTATCTGCGCTGGTTATTATGTTGTTAAATTACTGTAAAATAACTACAAATGCTAAATTAACAAAATGGTCATTTTAACAAGGTATTATAATTATATTCTCCACACTTTTATTCTCCCCCATCTTGACAAGATGGTATATTCCCAGGTTCCGCAGGTCAGCTGCACAGGTGCAATGCATTATTGTTAATTGTGTGGCACGTTTACTAACATGCCAAGTTTAGCTGCACTTGAACAACCGTTCCAGAAACTGTAGAAACGGGGAAAAAAATAAAATGTACTTCTTAAAATAAATGTATCATACCTGTTGCTAAGGTATGGCAACATGACTGGTGTCTTGCACGCATGCCTTTGCGCGCGTGCACGACACCAGTCATGTTGCCATACCTTAGCTTTTTCTGAACTGACACCAACGAAAGACACAGAGAGACATTATGTCTTTATGACTGACTGAGTTTAATAGAGATAAAAGTAGACGTCACTTCAGTGATCAAACACCTCCCGTTGGCCATTCCTCTCTGTCAGGTCCAGGGCTTTAGTAGTTTAACCCAGGGGTTTTCAAAGTGGGTGACGGGGCACCCTGGGGTGCCACAACGGCAGTCCAGGGGTAGCCTCGGAAACCCAGGCTTCGTCCAGGGGTGCCGCGAGATAATTTGATAATATTTGGAATTTATCTGGACACTTGAAAAAAATATTTAGTATAATTTAAAACTTGAAGTACAAAGTTATTTTCAGTCAGTTCTAACCAAAATGGCTGTTATCTCAACGTTTTCCTCGCAACATAATCACTAAAATATCGTCACTGTCGGGCAGAAACCTTGTATCTCCGAGTTTCAAATGTGTACGTCTTTTGGTAAAGCAAAGCCCTGCTTCATCATACAAGACTGTCACACAACACTAGTGAAAACAGCCGATCTACAAGCACACAACGCCTCACGATGCGAGGCGTTGTGTGCTTGTAGATCTGCTGTTTTCACTAGTTTAGTACATTTTATAGGTTTTTGGACATACAAGGTTTCCACCCGACAACGACGAGCTATAAATATAAGGTGCTGGGAGTGAAATGTATAATGTAGTGGTGCCTCGGATTTAAAAAAAAATATTCATGGTGTGTCCTGAGACAAAAAGGTTGGGAAACCCTGATCTAGGTCAGGTTAGGTCATTGTCTCCATCTTTCAAAGATCATGCTTCCTAAAATGTCTCCAAAGATGGTTTGTGTGTGTGTGTGCGTGTGCGTGTGCGCGTGTGTGTGTGTGCTGTGCGCGCGTGTGTGTGTGTGTGTGTGTGTGTGCTTGTGCGTAAGCGTAAGCGTGCATGTGTGCGTGTGCGTATGTGTGTGTGTGACAGACAGACAGACAGACAGACAGACAGACAGACAGAGAGAGCGTGCAGCGCGCGTTATGGGATATTTCCTGCCTCTCTGGGTCACATGTTCTGGTTATGTCCAAAATTATCAAATTTTTGAAATTCTATATTTCAAAGTGTGAGTGATACCCTGTGACATGTGGTGTCACCTGACAGGCCTTAGAGGACATCGTGTGTCACTGAGGCCAGGCTCATAACCTTGATCAGGGACATGCTGGGCCCCTGATTCAGCCCGGGAAAAAGAGTTGGAGAGGCCCTCATTGCGCGCTATAGAGAGAGATCTCTCACTATAGCGCTGCTGCTACTCAAAGATTTGTGACAAAGTGACAAGCCAGTGGGCCAATTACATGAGTTATATTTTGTCGTTGTCGGGTGGAAACCTTGTATGTCCAAAAACCGCTTGTTTTGTATTTATCATTTTAAAAATGATTTAAACTAGTGAAAACAGCCGATCTACAAGCACACAACGCCTCGCGGTGCGAGGCGTTGTGTGCTTGTAGATCGGCTGTTTTCACTACTTTTGTGCAAACAGTTTATTTTTTACTTTTGTGCAAACAGTTTAATTTTGTCCTAATGGCCGGCCTGGACCGGCCGGAATGAACCGGCCGTTCGGGAATTGTCCCGCTTTTCCCAATGGCCAGCACGTCCCTGACCTTGATCATTTGACCCAGCAGGAAACCGTTTGGATTTATTTATTTGCAGCGGCGGCTCCAGAGAATTGTGACTGGGGGGGGGGGGGGGGGGGGGGGGCTGGCTATGGGGGAGCTGGCTTTTTTAGAGCGGGGGCTAATTCATTTTGGCAACAAACAATAATGAATAAGTACTACTAATATGACAAAAACGAGATTCTCTCGCTTAGGGTATTGTCTGATAACTGAACATATGAGATCATTGTCAGTTTCCAGTTCCAAATCTGAGTACTGTAGGTGATCGGATAGGGTTTTTGTGAGGCTGAAGATGCTTTCCAGCATAAAAAGTATGATTTTATAGTATGGTTTACAATACATAGAGGTCAGTCAATTGTCCTTCACATATTCATTTATGTATTCCTTAAATATTTTTCATCAGTATTGGGTTTTGTGGGGTGGGGTGGGGGTGGGGGGGGGGGGGGGGGGGGGGCTTAGGGAGTGCTAAGCCTTCATCAGGGGGGGCTAAAGCCCCCTCTAGCCCCCCCTGGTTTTGTTTTAAAAATACAAATCTGCATCAAGTAAACATGTAGGCCTAATGGAGTCCACAATTTGTTCATCATCACTCACACTATAATGTGGATAAAAGATGCCATGCAGCAGCTTAACTACTTTCAACCTGGTGTCACTACTTTGGGCCCTGCCATTGTAGGCAAATTGGTTTAAAAAGATTCAAAGTCACAAGCCGTTCACGTCTCATATCGCTGCATTTATAAAGTGACAGAACAATAATGTCATATTAACAAACAATACAAACAAGATAATAAACTAAACAGAAACATAATTTGTAGCAGCCTGCAAAAATCAGGGACAGTGGGCAGGCTCGGCTCCAGGATGAAATGACCGAGGGGTCAGATGGAAAATGGCGAGGGGGCACGTAATTCTTTATATAAAACAATATGTACATAAAAACTAAACTAAAAAGGGGTCAGAACTCCCCCTCACTCCTGTGGCACCCAGGGGCGGCCAGAGGGAGCTTTAGCCTCCCCCCTGGTGAAGCGTAGCACCCCCTAAGCCCCCCCACCCCACACACCCAATTGTGATGAAAAATATTGAAGCAACAAATACATTAAATATATATTAATATGTGAAAGACAATTGACTGACTTCTATGTAAACCATAATATAAAACTGTACTTTTTATGCTGGAAAGCATCTTCAGCCTAAAAAAAAAAACCCTATTCAATCACCTACAGTACTCAGATTTGGAGCTGAAAACTGCCAATGATCTGGTCTCTAAGGCTGGCCATACACTAACAGATAATCTGGCCCGACTGAATTGGTAGAATTAAACACTACAGGATCATTTTTTCAGATTCTCTGACCAGATAATCTAAACGGGCTCACACTTGCTGTTTTGAAAATTTGGGCGCTCCGCACGCTACAGGATTCTATTCAGATTGAGTCGGGCCTGAACAAGCAATAATACATAATATAATGAATACAAAATGTCACGGGGCTGTTCTTCGCCTTGCAACACACGCACGCACACGCACACACAAACACATTAACATTATCCACACAACACCATCGCATCGCTTCGCGCAATGGAGAAAAAAAACAACGCTGCAATAAGGAATTTGTGTCCCATTTTGATGATAATATGAGTTCAGTTTGACACGTTTCATGTCCATCCATGCCTCTGTTCAAACTCTCTGACTTTTATACCCTCTCTCTCCGCAACCTCTCTAGCCTGGGGCCAGCCTATATACAATGCAGCTAACTAGTAACTGCGTATCCCCTCCATGTTTTAACCATAGGTTTTAACATGTGTGGGGATGAAGTCTAGCTCCAGTTAGGCTACAACCTCTCCGCTGCTAAACTGGTCAAGTGCTGCGTGCTGTCTGCTTCTCATGGTGCCTGATTTATGATTAGTCGTATGACTGTGGCGCACAGAACATTACATTTCCAAGATCAAACTGTGTCCCTCTCCTCTTCTCCTCCACGCCACGTTGTAGGGTTTGTAGATCAGGCAGTGGGCGTGTACTTGCAAGAGCAGAGATGTGTCGTGTCACTCGTGTGCTGTTCCCAGTCTGTGACTGGTGACTATTTCTGCTGATATAAAACAAACCCGTATTGAGTTTTAATTCCCATCGCAAGCAATCATGATACAACCTGGGCGGATGGATGTGGACGGTATGAAAAGTGTGTCTGCGTGCGCGCGCGTGTGCATGTATGTGTGTGAGTGAGAGAGAGAGAGGGAGGGAGGGAGAGATGGAGAGAGAAAAAGAGAGAGAGATCTGTCGATCAGCAGCTGTCTTTCTCTCGGTCACCCGCTGCTGTTCCAGACGGGATCCCAGAAAAATATCAAACATGTTTGAAAAAAGTCGGGTTGGTCCCGATCGCCCTCCGAGCCACTCGGCGGGGCTCAGATTGAATCTGTGAGACCTCACGCTAGACGACATTTATGCCCGATAGTCTGGCCCGTTTCAGTCGGTGGCAGCCCGATTGTCGGGAGGGTAAAATGGCCCGATTATCGGTTAGTGTAGGGCCGGCTTAAGAGAGAGAATCTCGTTTGTCATATTAGTACTATTCATTATTGTTTGTTGCCAAAATGTATTAGCCCCTGCTCTACAAAAGCCAGCTCCCCCATAGCCCCCCCCCCAGTCGCAATTCTCTGGAGCCGCCGCTGGTGGCACCAGGCCTGACAGTGGGTGATTACAATTCCCCACTGTCGCTGATTTGGTGGCAGGCTAGCTGCTACACATGTTTCTGCCATGCACCAAATAAGTAAGGTGACTGTGTGTTCTATTATAATAGTGGTTTATACTGGAATTCTCAAACTATTCAGCATCAGCATCTCCTCGTTGTCCTTACCTCTGAACATTCAACAGTGATGCGTAGCGCCAAGGGCGTCACAATAAGGGGAGGGGAAAGTGGGACTGAGTTACTATAGGGCCCAAGGAGAGGGGGGCCTTGAAAAGCCGCAACCCCCTTTTCCACTGCTGCTTTAGCACCACACCACACCGCACCACATAAAGATATCTACATTTTCCATTACACAAAAGTACCCTTATCGGTAAGAAACAAATTGACCCTTTTAACTGTGATTATAATACAATCTAAATTTGTATTACAAGTTAACTATCCTAAATTATAATATACTATAATGGATTATAACTGTGATTATAATACACTATAAAGTATTAATGTATTACTATGGTAATTATAATACACTATAATAGTTTATAATAGTGGTTATAACACAATAGAATCTATTATCATGTATTACAACTATATCCTGGTGGTCTAAATGAAAAGTCAGTGAGTGATCAGTCATTATGAAGTGTTTGGCCAGGCAAGTGCACACATAGACATCAAAGGGGGCTTGAGTCCCTGCCCTTTTATCCGTCTGTAAAAAGTGCCCCCTCTCCAGACCATGAATGCAGTTTTTACTATGGTGAAAGGAACACAAATGCTCCTCTTTCCATGCCATACCTGAAGGTAGCTCTGGTCTATCGCGTCAGCTCCACTGACGCTCTGACAGACCCGTCGGCAAACTACTTCACTACTCACCAAACCAAAGGTAGTTTTGCGTTATTGAAAGTCTATTCTCCGTGGTGGTGAACCCCTCAGCATCCCACCCACTCCGTAAAAGATGTTATTTTTGTCATGAAATAGAGTGCATCCAACTCGACCGCCGCTTATTTCCGGGTTGTGAACCATTGTGTCTGCGGTGGCCGCTAGGTGGCTAGAAGTGGGTGCGTTTTATTTCATGAGAAAAATAATGTATTTTACAGAGTGAGTTGGGTGCTGAGGGGCTCACCACCGTGGAGAATAGATTTTCAACAACGCAAAACTACCTTTGGTTTGGTGAGTAGTGAAGTAGTTTAGTTTATTTTGACTCAAGTTGAGCGCTGGTAGGGGCTGAGAAATCGCGGTCTAGTCATTTGCCGACGGGTCTGTCAGAGCCTCAGTGCAGCTGAAGGACCAGAGCTAATCTGAAGGCAGCATTCAATAGAATTGCCTTGTCCAAACTCTCCTGAACTTGAACGCAGCATCTTATGTTGAAAGAATTACCCTCTCTGTATAGAAATCCATGCTGTTATGTAGGGGTGGGCAATATAATCGATATGGCAATACATCGCGATAGTTTATTTGCCAATACTGTATCGATACTTCAGGCAGTAGTATCGCGATACTTTGAGGAAAATAAAATATGTTCCATGCATAGGAACCAATGGTAGAAGTCCAGTCCTGACACTCCGCTGCCTCTAGATGTCGCTGTACTATAGTAGCTACTTCCCCTTCCCATGGTTCAGTGAGTGAGGTCTCTTGAGAAAATCGTTGCGAACGATGGAAAAACAACATTAGAGCAGCGCCTGCAGCTTTTAAAGCTGATATATCGGAATAGTATTGTATTGCAAAGATTCACAATATATCGTGATACTATTGCATCGTGACCCAAGTATCGTGATACATATTGCATCGCGAGATTCTTGCCAATATCCACCCCTACTGTTATGCCACATCTCCAGTATTGACTTGATCATGCCTAGTTCAGTGTGGTACCAAGCACCGGAAATAACCGTCCTCCAAGCTCACTTGTGAACTTGGATGTCTGCTTTTTTCGATGTTCTCACCCAAAGTCCCCCCCCCCCCCTGCCTCTCTAACATTCTCTGCACGTCCCGGCAGTCAGAGCCCTGAATGAGGACATGGTCAAATAAGAAAAACAAAAGAACAAACAAAAAAAGAACAAACAAAATAAAGAATCCTGAGCATTACGCCTTTCATAATGGTGCGTTCCAGTGGAACACCCTGGACACAGAGAATACACTGTAGGTGTGTTCCAGTGGAACACCCTGGACACAGAGAATACACTGTAGGTGTGTTCCAGTGGAACACCCTGGACACAGAGAATACATGGTGTGTTCCAGTGGAACACCCTGGACACAGAGAATACATGGTGTGTTCCAGTGGAACACCCTGGACACAGAGAATACATGGTGTGTTCCAGTGGAACACCCTGGACACAGAGAATACATGGTGTGTTCCAGTGGAACACCCTGGACACAGAGAATACATGGTGTGTTCCAGTGGAACACCCTGGACACAGAGAATACATGGTGTGTTCCAGTGGAACACCCTGGACACAGAGAACATGAATTCCAATCCTAAGCACTTTTAACGGTAGAATTAAATCATGGCTACTTGAGAGGGTAGCAGAGTGAGCATGCTAATAGATGCTAATGCGTTTGATTTATTTTAGGCTATTGTTAGAAAAACTAGACCAGGTCAACCTGGTTGTGCCAGACCCCCTGTCTGTCATCATCATTTATGACATCATGCCTTTTGTAGGCATGTCATCATCATGTCATCATCATATATACTCTTTATATAGAAAACCCGGACCGACATTTGCTTATGTAGGCCTACCCATTTCATGGGTCTGGCAATGAATCTAACACATTATGTATTCTATACATTTTATTTGATGTAAATTATGACACGCTTTGATCTCGCCGCTCGTTCTATCTCAATGGGATAGCAGACCTCCAAGCTCACAACGCGTCGCGTTGCTATGGGTTGTGAGCTTGGAGGTTGGCTATTTTCGGTGTGTGATACCAAACTGAACTAAGCATAATCAACAGAAAGGACAACTCTTTCAATATAAGACGCTGCATTCAAGTTCAGGAGAGTTTGGAAAAGGCAATTCTCTTGAATGCTGCTTTCAGGTATGGCATGGAAAGAGGGGCATTTACATTTCTTCCACCACAATAAAAACTGCATTCATGGTCTGGAGAGGGCACTTTTATACAGAAGGATAAAAGGGCAGGGGCTCAAGCCCCTTTGATGTCTATGTGTGCACTTGCCTGCTGTCTGATTTGCAACAGGGTTTGTAAGAAGAAGATACTGTAGATGTTCTTCTCAGTCAGTAATGGCTAATGCCCTCTTCTATGCGTTTGCCTGCTGGGGGGTGTGGTCACATTAATGCCAGGGACACAAGCAACCTGGACAGGCTGGAGAGAGGAAGGCTGGCCCCGTCGCTGGGGCTGCTCTGGACGGGGTGAAGAGAGTGGCGGAGGAGTGTACGGTGAAGAAGTTGAATGCCATCATGGCTCACACACCCACCTAGTCTGGGATCACTTCACTTTTCGAGGTTTGATCCGGTCGAGGGAGGAAACCACTTTACGTCATGTTGTAGTACTCAAAGGACTAAAATTTGCCGGAACTATCAAACCGGATTCAGTTTTAACCCAAAATATTCCCCTGCGCTCAAGGACATACTTTTAGGGCCTACCTAATAAACTCCTTGATGCAGAGTAGTTTTCTTTAGAAAAATTAGTTTGGTATATGCATCTTTTTGT
Organism: Nannobrachium achirus; assembly: GCF_963921795.1. Taxonomy (NCBI): domain Eukaryota; kingdom Metazoa; phylum Chordata; class Actinopteri; order Myctophiformes; family Myctophidae; genus Nannobrachium; species Nannobrachium achirus. Next base: position 3,200,355 of record NC_137817.1, read on the forward strand.
CCAACTGGTAGCGACTGGCAAGACTACACTAGGCTACTGGAGCATTTTAATAGGGATTGGGGAAACAAACGGAGGGAGCTAAATCAAAGCGACGCCGCTTCTTCTAGTGGTTTCCGCGCTTTAGGCGGAAACCAAACAGCCTGTTGTGAACGAACACCAGGCTTTCCCCCAGAAAGCCTGGTAGGCGAGGTTACACCCGCCACAGGGAGATTATGGGGGAAGCAATAGGGGAAAACAAAACAATAATTAATTTACCCGTGGCCGCATCGTAATATTACAGGTGTCTTAAGGCCTTTGCACTCAGGACCGTTGCGTTTCTTTCCGTTTTCTGCATGAATAAAACACATTGGATTTGGTGTGCAAGGCTGTGCGGAATCCACACTGCCGATCCGAAAAGGAGTCATAAAAGGAGTCATTGAGTTTTTACTGAATGCGACAAGACGCACAAATCGAACTGGGTTCGATTGGGAAAAAACGCACGGCCGCAGCCACCTACCTGCCCATGGCATGGCGAATTCGTAGCCGGTGTGCATGAGGTCATAGAGAATCATTGTTTTCTTTTAAAAAATGTAATCGTCCATTTTTTTCCTGTGCGAGAAAAACGCGTCTGTGTGCAAAGGGCTTTAGTAACACTGATTGTTGTACTGATTACACTGTTGATGAAGACTACACTCGGTGAAGGTGTGTTTGTTTTGTTCTGCAGTGCAGGCTTTAGTATTGGGTTATATTGTGTGTGTACTGTTGTATGGATTTGATTGTGCATTTTTGATAGGATACTGTGATGACACAGAGACTTTGTGTTTGTTCTGCTTAGGGCAGGTTATTGTATGGGTGTGTACTACTGTAAACTGTTGCTCATTATGAGGCTTGGCATCATATTGTACCTGTCTTAAGACAGGTGTCATACCGTATCATGGTTGTTGTTATTATTGGTAGCAATGTTAAGTGTGTTACACGCTGAACTGCTCATGAAAAGCAGAGCTGCCTTCCTGCTGGCCTACGCCGCACACCGCAGACTGCAGGGCCTTGACGTAAGCGCTGGGGTTTCGGTAGAAGACGCACGTGTTCGCACAAGTGTCCGGGTTGGCGTCCCAGAAGGCATCTCCGCAGGAGCAGAGCGGGGGAAGGTCCACCACCTTCTCCCGAGGCAGTCGCTCCCTCAGCCGAGCTCGCAGGGCCTCAGCGAACGTGGTTCTGTCCTTCACTTCGGGTTTCCTCCTCTTCTCCACCTCCGCAGACCTCTGCTCCTCCTCCAGTTGGAGTCTCTCCAGGACCAGCAGCTCTCGTTCCTCCATCCTGAACCCGGCGGCTCTCTGCCTCCGCAGGCTCCTCTCCTCCCTCTGCCGCGCCCGCTCGCGCTCCCTTTTGATGCTCGCGATGCGTTTCAGGTGCTCGCTTCTCTGCTGGCGCTCC
>NC_137817.1:3206767-3431767 GCF_963921795.1 Nannobrachium achirus
CTTTTGTACTTGTCTGTGCTCAGACCCTGCCTTAGCATGATGTACAATTAGCCATGTTCACTTGGTTGACCCATGGGCCAGGTCGGTGTGGATCTTTGACCTATTATCAACTCCCTTTCACACCTGGCAAAAGTATAGCCAACCGTTTTCAACCAATGGGGAAGATAAGAAGAATAAAAAGGTGTCTGCTAATAACTGAATGAATTGTGTGCATTTCCTTTTCATATGTTTGATGATCACAAATTAACAACTAGAAATACTGTTCCTACGAAACAGTGTGGGCTCGCATGGAACACCATGTATGGGCACAACTGCTCCTCATTGGCTAAGGGCCCTGCCTTTGTACTGTCGGTCATCTTTTTTAGGAGAATAAACTTGACCTATAATGTTTTGGTATAACATCTCGCCTTTCAGCGAGTCCACAATTACATTTGTCAAAACATACTGCACATAGGCCTACTATAGAACCTGGTAGGAGATAAAACCAACAGTACTGGGCGTCTTGGCAGGACGGGTTTCTGGTCCACGTTACACTGATAAAACTAGATGCGTGCGCAGGGTCCGTACCAAAATTAGCCAATGAAACCATCGCTCCACAAAACAACAGGTTTGGGGATTGGACGGAATTGATTACATGATACAGTCAGCTGTGCATTTAGTCTCAATGTTTGTAAACAAGAAACCCGTCTATAACACCAGTTTCCTACTTTCCACAGCTCTCCCAAAGAAGGTGGTAGATCAGATTCAAGGCACTCCACTGACACTGACAGTTATCCACTAGATGGCGGTGTTGTGATAGGGAACAGGCATGGGTAGCTCGATGCACTGCCTTGGAAACAACAGGAAACTACAGTGTTTGTGTCTTAAAGGTCACTGTTCATGACAGGTTTCATATCACCAAAATAAATAGTACAAATAATTGGGATTGAAGTCTATGTGCCTCTAACTCCACCACAGCCTGTATTTATTTATTTTATTGTCTATAACCAGTAAGACGCCCTAAGGGTGATATGAGGCGTCCGTGAAGTCAGATGTAGAGGTACTGGCCCAGTCAGAGTTAGGAGTTTGAATCAGGGGCGTCAATTGGGTATGGCAGGGGTATGCAGCTGCCATACCCTGGGTCCAGGGGGGAAAATAAAAGTTACTGTGCTGGTTATTATGTTGTTAAATTACAGTAAAAATAACTACAAATGCAAGTTTAACAAAATGGTCACTTTAACAAGGTAGCCTATTATGATTATATTCTCCACACTTGTATTCTCCCCATCTTGACAGAATGGTATATTCCCAGGTTCCGCAGGTCAGCTGCACAGGTGCAATGCATTATTGTTAATTGTGGCACGTTTACTAACATGCTAAGTTTAGCTGCACTTGAACAACCGTTCCAGGCTGCCGTAGCCAGCCCAAGAAACCGTAGAAACCTGGGTAAAAAACTAAAAAAAAAAAAAAAAAAAAGACATTGTGAAAATCAGACATTGTGAAAATAGCTGATCTACATGCTCACAACGCCTCGCACTGTGAGGCGTTGTGACCATGTAGATCTGCTATTTTCACAATAGAACCGTGTTATACAAAATAATGCCTCTTTGAGGACTCCCATCTTTGCCATACCCTAGCTTTTGCTGAACTGACGCCACTGGTTTGAATGAATGTAAAATGTTGTGAGGGGGCTTGACTAAACTGACTAATCCTTTTTTTATATATTTAATTTTAAATGAAAGATACCTCTCTCACTGCACTTGGAACAAGTTGAATAAAATACTAAGAAAATGGCCAATCTACAATGAAGCTCTGAACGCACTACGTGGTGTGAGCTTGTAGATCAGCTATTTCTGCTTGAGACCATCGTGTGGAAAAAGTATAGAAATAGGGCTTAAAGGAGTAGTTCACCCCCAAAATGACCTTTTGACCACATGCATTTGGGTCCCCATCCGGAATCAATGGGGGTACACTTACTATGATATTTATGCAACACACAAAATAATATTATGAACTCAAGTCTAGGAAGATAGGAAAAGTCATTTGGGGGCTGAACTACTCCTTTAAGAGGTAAATTAATGTATTGATCCATTAAATACAATGTATTAAAATCCATTTTAATTTAAAACATCAATTAATTAAAATGGATTGAATCATTGCTAAATTGATTGATTGATTGATTGACTGATTGATTGATTGATTGATTGATTGATTGATTGATTGATTGATTGATTGAAGACTGTATTAGAAGTTTGCATAGGAAAAGGTACAGTTTCATGACGGTACAGTTCACTGGTACAAGGTCTACTAAAAGGAGATCCTAGAAAAGAATAAGCTTATTTCCATAGGAAACCATTGAAGTATCTCATATAACATTGAATGGCAGACGGATAGAACACAGCATATGCAGTAGACATAATCAGGAAAAAAAGGAGAAAATAATTTAAAAATAAAAGAATAAAAACATACAGTAGGTATAAAAAACATACAGTAGGTAATTGCTATTGTGTTAAAAGTTGTTTTTGCAGACAGACAGACAGACAGACAGACAGACAGACAGACAGACAGACAGACAGACAGACAGACAGAAGTTGGGAAATCACCCATCGGGCTGGGAGGGGGAGGAGCCTAGTGCCCGGAATCATCTTCTAGAGATGGGATTTATGGTTCTATGAAGTGAGCCGGATCTCTGAGATCCGTTCCTTTCAAAGAGCCGTTCAAAAGAATGGCTCATTTGAGTTACTATAGTTACTTTGTAGATTTTGATTATAATTACAAATAACTTCAACCCTATATAGATTTATTTCTGACATATATTATAGGTACATATTACCTGCCATTTGAAAATAGCCGATCTACAAGCTCACAATGCGTCACAACACGACGCATTGTGAGCTTATAGATCTGCTATTTTCAAATATTTGTTCTACATTTTATTCTTTGGAAAACCTGTGAAACAGGACATTCTGCATAATGAATACTTTCTACTATTGGTACTTTGTATGCTACTTTAATTACATTTTGTATACCAATACGTTTGTACTGTCTATTACTCAAGTATATTAACATTCCAAACTTCTACTTGTGGCAGAGTATTTCCACATTGATTGCAGTAGGCTATTGATATTTTTTACTCAAGTAAAGGCAAGCAATTGAGTAGGCCTACTTTTCCTAGCCTGATACTTCAGTCCGCACATCACCACCCCCTGTTGGTGAAACGTAGTGTGAGATGTCTGGCGCTCGCAGTCAGGCAATACTTTTCCCACCACTGTTCATTAGAAAGGAACTGCTCCCTACTGCGAACACTAAACAAGAAAGGCTCTAACTCGTTCTCCTGCTATACCATCAACATGTGGAACGCCCTCCCACAAGCCTTAAAGGAGAGCAAATCCCTTCAAAATCGGTATGAAAAGTCACCTTCAGGCGGCTGCTACCCGTGACTTGTAAATAGACAAGCCCCCATGCTCCCCCCACCCTTTTTTTCTGCCTTTGTATTTGATGTTATGCTTTTTCTGCTTTTATCCTAGATAAAGTAGGCTACTATGTTCTAGATCCGTCTGTCTTTCAATGTTATACGAGATACTTTAAGTGTGGTTCCTGTGGAAATAAGCCTCGGCTTTCTAGGATCTCCTTTTAGTTGACCTTGTACCAGTGATTTGTACTGTCATGAAACTGTACTTTTTTCTATTGCTGACTTCTAATCAATTATTCAATCAATAGAAAAAGGGGGGAAAAAAAGAAAAAGAAAATAACGGATCCCATCGTTCATTTCAAAGAGCCGTTCAAAAGACTCGATTCGTTCTCGAACGTCCCATCTCTATCTTCTAGTGACAGTTACTTCCTTCCTAGTAGAAAACAACAGTCACAATGTGATCCACGCTGGAGATCTATGTGTGTAAGAAGTGACAAACAACCCAGTGAAGCATGGTGGACCCAGCGCTACTGACAGCTGTACTACTGAACACACAACCTCACAGTAAGTGGAACATTTATGAAACTGTGTTGTTTTTATGAAGACGTTGTGAAATTAATGTGGTCGCTGACAGTCTGACTGTTGTTGTTGCTTCACATTGGGTAAGGAAGGCACACTAAGGCAGCTACTGGGTAACGGGTCACCTCGCCAAAAATCCAACTCGCCAAATTGTCCGCCAAAAATCCAACTCGCCAAATTGTCCACGCTCATTGGGCAGGCATGTCAAAGCTCCTGGATTCGCCAGGATGATTGGCAATTACATCTACTATGTTAAATATTTTCTGGGGGAGGACCCCCAGATGAGAAGTCATTATTAAATTATTAAGGATGTCTTACTTTGCTTCAGTCATCAAATCTGTACACCTCCATTTGGCATTTTAAGGCTGAAATTGTACCCATGCTAGTAAAGCAAGCCTAATAAAAGTATCAAACATGCACAAAATTCAACAGAACACAGGGAAATATATATCTGTTAAGAAGTTTTGGGGGGAGGACCACCAGACCCCTGTTGGGGAGTTCCGCACACCCCCTAAAAAATAAATCTCCTGGATTCTCCTGGACTAACGGTCTAATGTTGACAACCCTGCACATTAGCGAGGTGTCCTAGCAAGCTGATTTGGCGAGATGGATTTTTGGCGAAGTGACTGGTATTCGTTGCTTCACATTGTGTAAGGAAGGCACAGCAGGCAGCTACTGCAGTTGCTCTGGTCCGCTCTGACAGGCTGTTGACTCAAAGACTAGACCAGGATTCCTCAGCCACTACGAGAGCTCAACTTGAGTCAAAATAAACTAAACTACTTCACTACTCACCAAACCAAAGGTAGTTTTGCGTTGTTGAAAGTCTATTCTCCGCGGTGGAGAACCTCTCAGCACCCCACCCACTCTGTAAAATACACTTTTTTTTAAAACTAAACTAAAAATAAAAAGTATTGTGTTTTGCTCCACCGTGCCCCCTACAGATCTATTACCATTGACCATAACCGTTAGGGGGCACTGTGGATTAAAACACAATACATTTCCGTCTGGCAAACATGTTTTATTTTCTGCTCAAAAAGTGTATTTTACAGAGTGGGTGGGCTGATGACAGGTTTCCCACCGTGGAGAATAGACTTTCAACAACACAAAACTACCTTTGTTTAGGTGAGTAGTGAAGTAGTTTAGTTTATTTTGACTCAAGTTGAGCCTTCGTAGTGGCAGAGAAATCCTGGTGTAGTCTTTTAGCCTGCCGCCTGTCAGAGCGTCAGAGAGACCTCGCTAAAGCTCTGGACCAGAGCTGTGATTGATTGATTGATTGATTGATTGATTGAAGAGTTTATTAGCAGTTTGCAGTAGGAAAAAGTAGGCTTACAGTTTCATGACAGCATAAATCACTGGTGCAAGGTCAACTAAAAGGAGATCCTAGTAAGCTTTACAGCTTATTTACACAGGAACCACTTTTGCAGTAGCCTATAATGCAGGGGTCCGAGTCAGCAACCTTTTTGAAATTAAGTACCATGTTTTTATTTTCTAGAGCAGGGGTTTTCAAAGTGGGTGACGGGGCACCCTGGGGTGCCGTGATGTCAGTCCAGGGGTGCCCCGAGATAATTTGGAATTCATCAATATCACTACATCAAAATCACTTCACTATGCTTAGTAAAACAGACCTGATTTGCACTGTACTTGATGAGTTATTTTTCCATCTGCGACAACTCTCTTCACCAAAAATAGCAGATCTACAAGCTCACGACAACGCGTCACGTTGTGAGCTTGTAGATCGGCTATTTTTGGTGAACCTTCCCCCCAGAATAGGCATGCTGGCGTTCAAGTGGTTAAACGTCAAGTTAAGTACGTTATTTTCAGTCAGTTCTGATATTTCTCCAATATGATGTAAGATTCAAAAAATTAACAGAGTAACTCAGGGGTGCCGTGGATGAAAAAGTTATTTACAGGCCGTGTCAACATACATTTTAATGACAAATATTTTGTCATATTTTGATTGGCAGGACATTGTTATAACGATCATTAGACAGCAATAACCCACCTATCTCCCCGACTCCCTACCCAGTCAGAGTTCAACGTTTTAATGACTGTATAATTTTGTGAAAGATGTATATTTGCGTAAAACTTCATTTAATTGACCACGTAAAAAAAAAAAAAAAGATTTGTTTTTAAAATATAAATCCTCTCTCACACTTCTGCCAGTGTGATCACCCTCCCCTTTGCCAATGTTGACAAGGTTGCCTACCCCTGCTATAATGTATATCACATAGACCTGTAGTAGGAGAATCTGCATTTCTGCAATCGTATTAAAACACTTATGTGCATGTCAAATGCACGTGAGATATAGAACATTGTTTAATAGAGTTTATAGGAGCTGTTTGGAGTCCAATGAATAATTGACATGGTGAGAAGAAGTCTTAAAACAGTGGTGAAAAGTAAGCACATTTACTTAAGTACTGTACTTAAGGTATTTGTACTAAAACTTGAGTATTCACAGTTTTCCAATACTTTTAATTCTACTCCACTACATCTCGGATCAAAATATTGTACTTTAACTACACTATACATTTATTTGAGAACTTTAGTCACTAGTTTGTATATTGATTATTATTACAAAACATCAACTGCTTCAACCCTATATACATTTTGATCTACAAGCTGTCAATGTGTCGTGATGCGATGCATGGGAAATGGGACACTCTGCATAATGAGCACTTTCTGCTTAAAGTACATTTTGATGCCAATAGAGAGAATATGAGAGATAGAGACCTTTAACCACGCCTTAATTAATCTTTGCTCACACTTACAAAAACCTCAGGACATTCTACAACATATGTGTAGAGGTATCAAAACAAATACATTATATTTAAAACCACTTTTATTTTTCTTTATTTTTCCCCCCCTAAAAAGCCAAGACCAACGATTCTTGCTCAATACTGCACAGGACATCCTCTTGCCCCCACATGTAAACAAATTCTTCCAGACGAGAAATCATTTTGTAATATGAAAACTCTATTCTTATTCGAGCTGCAACCAATCCCTTTGTCATGAGTTCTGCTTTAACTGACCATACTCCCTGGAATTTGTTCCTCCTTGAAAGCCAGATACCCATTTTTACTTGTGCAACCAAAAAGTTAAGAAGTCCCACTCGTGCCTTTTGTGATGCTTTATACTTTGGCCCAAATATAAACATCTCATCACTTAGCACTTCATTAAACCCTCTAAACCATCCCTGTAGCAACGCAAACAGACTACCAAGCCTTGGGCACCTTAACCATAGATGTTCTAGTGTCTCGTCCTCCTGACAAAAAGGACAGTTTTTACTGGCCCTAGAGTCAATGTGTGCCACATGTCTGTTAGTAGCCACGGCCCCATGCACTATCCTCCACTGTAGATCTGTTAGTAGCCACGGCCCCATGCACTATCCGCCACTGTAGATCTGTTAGTAGCCACAGCCCCATGTACTATCCTCCACTGTAGATCTGTTAGTAGCCACGGCCCCATGCACTATCCTCCACTGTAGATCTGTTAGTAGCCACGGCCCCATGTACTATCCTCTACTGTAGATCTGTTAGTAGCCACGGCCCCATGCACTATCCTCCACTGTAGATCTGTTAGTAGCCACGGCCCCATGTACTATCCTCTACTGTAGATCTGTTAGTAGCCACGGCCCCATGTACTATCCTCCACTGTAGATCTGTTAGTAGCCACGGCCCCATGTACTATACTCTACTGTAGATCTGTTAGTAGCCACGGCCCCATGTACTATCCTCTACTGTAGATCTGTTAGTAGCCACGGCCCCATGTACCATCCTCCACTGTAGATTTGTTAGTAGCCACGGCCCCATGCACTATCCGCCACTGTAGATCTGTTAGTAGCCACGGCCCCATGCACTATCCGCCACTGTAGATCTGTTAGTAGCCACGGCCCCATGCACTATCCTCCACTGTAGATCTGTTTGTAGCCACGGCCCATGTACTATCCTCTACTGTAGATCTGTTAGTAGCCACGGCCCCATGCACTATCCTCCACTGTAGATCTGTTAGTAGCCACGGCCCCATGCACTATCCGCCACTGTAGATCTGTTAGTAGCCACGGCCCCATGTACTATCCTCCACTGTAGATCTGTTAGTAGCCACGGCCCCATGCACTATCCGCCACTGTAGATCTGTTAGTAGCCACGGCCCCATGCACTATCCGCCACTGTAGATCTGTTAGTAGCCACGGCCCATGTACTATCCGCCACTGTAGATCTGTTAGTAGCCACGGCCCCATGTACTATCCTCTACTGTAGATCTGTTAGTAGCCACGGCCCCATGCACTATCCGCCACTGTAGATCTGTTAGTAGCCATGGCCCATGTACTATCCGCCACTGTAGATCTGCAGTGCGTTTCTCCACTGGACTTTTGTACATGGTCCTCCAGCTGCCCCTTGGAGAAGAGCCTGGTGCAAGGACTTCCGACCACCTTGACTCCTTTACTCCAACCAGTTTGTCCTTGTTGTTGACCTTGACACTCACTGCATATAAGGTCTTACTCGTCAGCTCCTGTAGGTCTCCCAGTGTTGGTGTCTTGAAGGAGAGTAGCAGTCCGTCCTCCTCTTCCCATTGGTCTACTGCTGCAGAGACCTCTAGGGCTTCCATTCTGCCCGTCATCAGGCTCCCTTCCCAGAGCCTGTCTGAGCGGCCCAGGCAGTGAACATGAACATACCACCTCCCTCAACAGCTGCTGCAGGAACCGAAACGACTTCAATGAGAGAGAGAGGGAGAGAGAGAGAGAGAGAGAGAGAGGGAGAGAGAGGGAGAGGGAGAGGGAGGGAGAGAGAGAGAGAGAGAGAGAGAGAGAGAGAGAGAGAGAGAGAGAGAGAGAGAGAGAGAGAGAGAGAGAGAGAGAGAGAGAGAGAGAGAGAGAGAGAGAGAGAGAGAGAGAGAGAGAGAGAGGGGGAGAGAGGGGGAGAGAGGGGGGAGAGAGAGAGAGACGGAGGGACGAACAGACGGACGGACGGATGTTAATCAGGGGTAGACATTAAGGGAAATTTACTACTGGCCCTCAGGGCCAGTGGATGTTGATGATCACTGGCCCTGACACGCGTGTGCACGCAAAACTTGCGTCCTCGTTCATCTTCGATACCAGCGTCTTTTTTTTGGTTATGAATTGAGTACATAGGACCCCAATGCCAAACAAGCCATTGAGCTTTCTGTGGTTTAAATCCTTTCAGTAGAAGTTGTATCAGTGAACTGTACTGTCCTGTCCCTTTTGCCATTCAAAATATCATCCCCCATAAATATAGGCCTGCTCCTAACACCAGCTGTAGCCTGTTTAACTGGTGAGGGCCCCAGCCCAGATCGGGTGGATTGACAGCTGTCTGTCTGCCTTCCCAGGATCTCCTAATTTGGGGTTAATTAGCCTAGGATCAAGGCTATCAAAGCTGTATTTTATAGATGATATAAAATAAAATAATTGCATCATATTTATAAACTGTGTATACATTCCTGCTCCAGCTAGTCAGTTATACAGAAGATAGGACAGCAATTATAGAAATATTAGACCTTAACTGTGGAATGTTCAATCATGTATGCCTATGTGTTACATTACTTAAGGCCATTTTCTAAATATTTGACTTTTTTAACATGTAGAAAAAGAATTGCCAAATTTGACATCAAAGTTCCCACTCTTCCTTATAGTGCCCATGTGTTACATGATGCATCCATCTCTGACACTGAGACACTCCATTGACCATTCTCATCTTCTCGTTTGATATACATATTCTCAATAGGCTACATACAGTACACGTTGATTCTAAATATTTACAACAGTTAAAAGAAACTAATTTGCCGAATGTGTTCCACGCACACGCCACGCACACACACACACACACACCACACACACACACACACACACACACACACACAACAATCTGTAGAAGCTAACGCTGTTTAGCTGTTAGCAGCATCAACGGAGCCGAACGCATGGATGTGAATGAGCGTGTCAGCGTGGAGCATAGAGGATGGGGCGTTCATGAACGAATCGAGTCTTTTGAACGGCTCTTTGAAATGAACGATGGGATCCGGTTCGCAGTATAGGGAGCCGTTCCTTTTGTAAATGAACGGCTCTTTGAAAGGAACGGATCTTAGAGATCCGGCTCACTTCAAAGAGCCATAAATCCCATCTGTAGTGGAGCCACTCCACTGTGACTGCAGCGCTGTGCGCAAGCACGCAGAAGGTAACTTTGATCTGGATCACGCAACGCTATATTTTAGCAGTAATTACGAGACGATTTCACCGAAATTATTACAAAACAGTTACAGTACCACAGGGAATACATGTGAAATTAGATATAAACGTTATTACTTGTTTTATTTTCAAGGCATTAAATTCACTGGCCCAAACGGGCAAGTCCTGGTGAGTTCTGGTGGCCCTGTCACTCTAAAAAGTACATACGGGCCAGCGGGCTGGTTCTAATGTCGACTCCTGTTAATTGTGTGTGAGTCCAGATCCAGTGGTTTTATGGATGAATCGAATTCCCGAAAACCAGCATAAAGACTCATTCCCACTGGGCCAGATGACAGATCTCTTTCTCCATTCAAGTGGATGGTAAAATACAGATAAAAGAATATAAATATCTGTCACAGATACAAAAAAAAAAAAAATCTGTGACGGATATTTAGATATTTTTTTTTTATCTGTGGTCTTACCATCCACCTGAATGGAGAAAGAGATTTTATCTGGCCCAGTGGGAATGGGCATTAACCCCAGTGGCGTCAGTTCAGAAAAAGCTAAGGTATGGCAACATGACTGGTGTCTTGCACGAGTGCCTTAGCAACAGGCATGATACATTTATTTTAAGGAGTACATTAAAACTTTCACCCCGTTTCTACGGTTTCTTGGGTTGGATATGGCAGCCTGGAACGGTTGTTCAAGTGCAGCTAAACTTGGCATGTTAGTAAACGTGCCACAATTAACAATAATGCATTGCACCTGTGCAGCTGAACTGGAGAACCTGGGAATATACCATTCTCTCAAGATGGAGAGAATATAATTATAATACCTTGTTAAAAGTGACCATTTGTAAAATTTTAGTGTAATTTAACACAAACTCTGCCATCAAAATACCCCTTTGTACCCCTTCTCTGCCATGCCCGTAGAGCCCGTAAATGTAATAAAAATTAATTAAAAAACATTTTTTTATCGAATCGCAACTAAAATAGGCCGGAACTAATGCTCCGTGATCGGTTTTCTACACGGACACATTATTGAGCGGACCACTTTAACATTGGAGTCCCTGAAGCGGAAGTCCGTCCTCTATTTTGGCCCAGCTTACTGTCTACACTCCGCGGCTTACAGATGGAGAATTTATTGATCAATTGAAAAAGTTTCAACGGATTTGAGAAGCTGATGGAATACGCGAACACACGAGCAGTGTCTGACTGGACGAGCGCCACGTTAACAGGTAGGACTCGGAGAAGCCGGCAGTGAAAGACATAGAGAAATTAACGGGCTTTACGGCCGTAAACTACGAATGAGTTAACATAATAACCAGCACAGATAGACAAAAGAGACATTCATGGATTTATATTTAAAAGTAACAGTTATTTTCCCCCCTGGACCCAGGGTATGGCAGCTGCACACCCTGCCATACCCAATTGACGCCCCTGATTAACCCCCTCCTCCCCCCCCCCCCCCCCCCCCCCCCCCCCAGTCTCAGACAGTCCTGTACACCTTGTCGGTTTTAGCCGTTTGCTGTGTACAACAATTTACAGTGTGCTTCTGAACGGAGCACTAAATCATCTGCCCAAGGTTCCCCCCTCCCTCCCTCCCTAACCCACCTCTCTCTCTCATCTCTCTCTCTCTCTCTCTCTCCCTCTCTCTCTCTCTCTCTCTCTCTCTCTCTCTCTCTCTCTCTCTCTCTCTCTCTCTCTCTCAGTGTGATCTGAGTCAGCATCGTAGAGGGACTCAGAGGGACTCGACACACGTTTTATCCGCTGGCGTCCTTAGAGCTGAGCTGCTGCCTTACAACCCTGCCGTCGATGTAAGTAACACATTTCACCTTGTTTTCACTGTTTCTGTTATTATGAACACATGGCGTTATTAAATATACATACATATACATACATATTACATACACATCATGGTGTGGACTATCTTACCTGGAATACTATCATGTTCTGTTTGGGTGTTTTGCCATATATTTTTCCATCTTACCCATACTGTATATACAGTATACCCATGTCTCTTGTCAAGTGGAAACCCCATTATGTTCAAAACTGTTTACTTTTCAGGATTGAAATTCAATACAAACAAGCACAAAACACCTTGCTTCAACGCTGCGTTTCAATCTTGTAGATCTGCTATTTTTCATACTTTATTGTGAATGTGACGCTGTTGTAGTATTAATTTACAACCTAAAAGAAAACACTACAAATGTGAAACTTGGAGATACTCGGTCTGTAATATACTCCATGCTGTTTCTAGTGTTGGTGCCTTCCATGCATAATACAACATGTAGCTATAGTTCCAGACAAAGGACATTGAGAAATTACATCTGTAATAATCTCAAAATGGATTAGTTGTCATACAATAATAACAATTAATTAGTTTATCTATTTGTTTGTTTTTTCATGTGATTCTCATTATCATCCCAATATCAGTGTTCTGCGTGTGATAAATGCGGTGTCTTTGTGTAGCTTTGTCGTCTACAGTCTAAGCCATTTCTTTGCCCTCATAATGATGAATGAAAATTCACGTTACGTGCAATAGTTTTGTACATTAATGTGCATTAATACAGTCAAAGGAGATTATGTCCTGTAGACCAGAGGTCTTCAACAGGGGGTCCGGGACCCCTAGGGGGGTCCTCAGAGTTACTACAGGGGGGCCGCCAAATCTTTGTGTGATAAGATCAGGTTTTTTACATTAATCACTGGAACCCTAGCATCCCTATTCTGTGGAACATTAGCGAGGCGTTGTGAGCTTGTAGATCGGCTATTTTTTGGCAAAGAGGTTTGGTGTAGAGGGGGAAAAGAGCAGACTAAGTACAGAGTGAAAGGTCAAGTTTATGAAGTATGGACGGTTCAAGTGGTTAAATATCTGATAACACAAATTGACATGAATCCAAAATACACTGATGACTGTGCTGTCAAACAGTGAAACTATATGGAATCTATGAACAGGTTGTGGGGGTCCCTGCTTCATCTCTCTCTCAACTAAGGGGTCCTTGGCCTGAAAACGTTGAAGACTCCTGCTGTAGACCGTAAGACTTGTGTCTTCTTGGTCCTCCTTCCTTTTCTCCCTCGAATCTCTCTTAAATGCTATGAGTTGTGAGCTTGTAGACGGGTCTGTTTTTGTTTTCCTATTTCTGCTGAATGCTCACCTCGTATGACTTATGACTTGGCCCAGACTGGAGAGGCTAGGGTTCATTCATGTGGGAGTTGATGAGAAACCATTCGTTGAGATTTCATTGTGGTTTCTATCGGAAACGAAACCTCTTATCTTTTTAACTTTTTGCCCTTTTTTTCCGCTTTCCCCGTAAATGTACAGCCTACTTGATCATACCATAGTGTCACTAACAAAAAGATCAAAGTAGCAGCGTTTTGAATTTGTACATCTGCTATTTTTGATATTTAAAAGAAGGAATGCTGCTTGCATTGTGTTTTATTGTAACCGTCAGTTCACAGTTACTATCAAAACCTTGACCAGCTGTCCGTCAGTCACACGTCACACGTCACACTTTTGCCCTGCTCATATCTCTGCAACCATTGCCCCGATCCATGCCAAATTTTGCACACACACTCCTTGCCTGCCAAACCACAATTCACCCATCAATTCTCACATGACCCTCTTCTAGCGCCACCATGAGGCCGGTTCTTGTAAAACACATTTTTGGGCCCTGCTCCTACAAATTCTGCCCGAAAATCACGCAAAAATCGGTAACAGTATGTCTACACTCATGTCATCAACATGGATCTCATATTAGCGCCACTATCAGGGCGATTTTTCAAAAACATTTTTGGACACTGCTCCTACACATTTTGCCCTAAAATCATGCTGTGACCTGACGGTGGCTTATCTCCCGATTAGGGAGTCTTACTGGTTCCTATTTGGTTGGTTAGGTCGGTCTGTCTGTCTGTCTGTCTGTCTGTCTGTCTGTCTGTCTGTCTGTCTGTCTGTCTGTCTGTCTGACTGAGTGAGTTTCCGTTTTGACTGACAAGCTTTTGCCGCAGAAAGGCAGTGCAGTATCGATCGTTTGGTGTAATTTGATTTCCTTTAAAACAAATGACCATTTTCTATCTCTCTCTGTCATCTCTCTCCTCTCTCTCTCGCTCTCTCTGTCTCTCACCCACCACTCTCTCTCTCTCTCTGTCTTTCTCCTCTCTTTCTCTCTGTCTCTCACCCACACCCACTCTCTCTCTATGTCTCTCTCTCTCTCTCTCTCTCTCTCTCTCTCTCTCTCTCTCTCTCTGGGGAGTGAGGCTGTAATCCGGGGGCGGGGCTAATGGCTTGCTGTGTCCCAGACAGGGAGGATCGATGGTGGTCTTCTTAGAGTTTACAGTAGGAATTTGGAGTCATTAAAACAAAGTAAAAAGCAGATCTTCCGTATCGACGCTGCTCATCGACGGCTCTGGCCACTAATGAGACGCTGGGAGAAAAACGTACGACCAGCAGAATGGATAATGAGATCTAAGGATTAAAACATGCTGATTGATAAGATACCGATTAATACCAGTGATTAATTCACTATAAACTGATTGATACCTGATTAATACCAGTGATTAATTCACTGTAGACTGATCACCTGCTGTTTGATGCACCGTTTGATGCATGTTTATAGGCAGGGCAAGTGATATTCTTTTTAGTTAAAGTACAACTTAGTTTTTTACAACAAGGGTTCATATTTTAGATAGTCATTAGAGAAAAGTAAAGATGAGTGTTAAAATGTTTTCATTTACTGCCTTCTATCGTTTTAGTGAATTTAAAGATGTAGATTTACATGCATGCCCCCCCCAAGTTGGTGGGCATGCATGCAAGTGGCTAAATATGTATTTTTAGACACAATAAGCCCATTCCCAAGATGCACCGCAATCTTTCATGGGAAGATGTGACTTATGGGGGCTGGTGTAAATAGTAACAAAGAAATTGCCGGATTATTCTGTCTAAATATACATATGTATCCACTTGTGTACGCATGCCCCCACCCACTGAAATCAAAATACTAAAATCGCTAAAACAATAGAAATTTGCTGCCCTTGTTGTAAAAAAACAAAGTTCCAATTGTCTCTGCTCATTCATGCTCAGGAGGACACAGATTGTTTAATCTCTATCCTGACTGAGTTCTCTCTCCTGATTGGATAAAATTGGTATCCTGTCCTGAAAATGAAAGAGACTCAAACACTCTATAGAAATGAGTGTTATCATCCATCCATCTTCAACCGCTTATCCGGAATCGGGTCACAGGAGTAACAGTTCCAACTGAGACTTCCAGATTTCCTTATCCTGCGCAACTTCCCCCACTCCCTCAGGGAGTATACCGAGGCGTTCCCAAGCCAGTTTGGAGATATAATCCTTCCATCTGGTCTTAGGTCTGCCACGGGGTCTCCTCCCAGTGGGACGTGCATCGAGGACCTTCCTAGGAAGGCGCTCGGGGGGCATCCGTACTAGATGCCCCAACCACCTAAGCTGACTCCTTTCCAAGTGAAGGAGCAGCGGTTCTACTCCAAGTCTCTCTCGGGTGACTGAACTTCTCACCCTATCTCTAAGGGAGATAACAGCCACCCTTCTGAGAAAACTCATTTCGGCCGCTTGTACCCGAGACCTTATACTTTCAGTCATGACCCACACTTCATGACCATAGGTGAGAGTGGGAACGAAGATTGCTCGAGTGTTATCAGAATACAATAATAACAACAACAACACACACGTATTTTAACCAAAGAAAATCACATTATAGGCAAACATCTTGGGATCTTGGGAACCACATGGAAATGGCATAAAAAAAGTATAAAACTTAAAACATGTGAATTCTTTTTTTGGTGACCTACTGGTCGTATCTGCGTACATAACGGTGCTTCCTGGCAGAAACGTATTATCTCCATATTGGGTAGAATCCGATACTTCTGTGACCGTGGAGAGTGGAGGTCCGTTTCTCAGTGGTTTTGTCAACTATGAAGGTTAAATAACAAATTGAGCTCCCATGGCCCTCGCAAAAATGCAGGCAAAATGTTTGACAGCCACTGAAAGTTTGTTTCTCATTCACTTACTATACACTATACTAGGAAGGAAAAAAACTACCCCCCAAAAATCTGCTTTAACCCTGCAAGACCCAAATTAATTTCTACTGGCCAAAAAAAAAAAAAAAAAAAAGAATCAGATGGTGTTGTAGCAGTCCTAATCACAGGAAAATGTCATGTTAAAACATTTATATTGTTTTTGTAAGGTTTTATAGCCATAAATCATAAATCATGCTCTAATTTGCATTTTGGGGATATTTTTCACAATATTAACATATGCACGTGTTCTAGACATTCTAATGGGTTCGCTGGGCCTTGCAGGGTTAAATAGCATGTGAGGGGTCAAACTAGGGGTTTTTAATGATTCTGAATCCACTGCAAGCATTTGTTTTGCATGAAAAACATTCCGGCCTGACGAAACTATGGTTTAGTGATGAGTCATCACTTTTCACTGTATTTTGGGGTTACAGCGAATTTTAGGGCTGGCAGGTTGGAAGTGGTTCATATTTAACGAGGAGTGTCCGTTACAATCAAATGATTCATCAAGTTACTGGACATAACGTGTCCCAGTCTGTGGTAAGGGACGAGGCAGAGACATGGCTGTGGAATGCTGTGGTCCTGTTTAGTGAGTCTACATCTATTTCTGTTCTCCCAGGGTAGTCTGTAAAACTATTGAATTGGACCCATGGGTCTGGCCTTGTTGCCTGCTTAAATCTATCAACTAATAATATTAGCTTCACTGGTGCTTTCTCTCTCTATCTCTCGCTCTGCGTTTTAGAATGAGTGTCAATTCAACTGTCTAGACCCGGGGTCTTCAACAGGGGGTCCGGGACCCCTAGGGGGTCCTCAGAGTTCCTACATGGGGTCCTCCAATTCTTTGTATGGTAGAAACCTTTTTTCATGAGAACTTTAGCCAAGAATAGCAAATCTACAAGCTCACAACGCCTCGCGCTGCGAGGCGTTGTGAGCTTGTAGATCTGCTATTCTAGGAAGAGGTTTGGTGTAGAGGGGAAAAGAGAAGACTAGAGAGTACAGAGTGAAAGGTCAAGTTTATTAAGTATTGACGGTTCAAGTGGTTAAATATCTGAAAACACAAATTGACATGAATCAAAAACACACTGATGATTGTGCTGCCAAACTATATGGAATCTATGAACAGGTTGTGGGGGTCCCTGCTTCATCTCTTTCTCAACTAAGGGGTCCTCGGCCTGAAAACGGTGAAGACCCCTGGTCTAGACTATTATACCAACAAGTCAGGAAAGTCTGTTATTACTTCATGTTTGTTCAAGATAAACACATTTACAGTACATGTACTGTACAGCTGGGTGGGGTTGCACCACCTCACACTAAGTTCAAACGTAGCCTAGTTGTAACGTAAATGGCTTCTAAGTCAAGACTTACGCATTACTAAAATTTCAGCTGTTGCACCACTCTAACGTAAGTAACTACTAAATATTTACACCAGCCTTTGGGCAGCACTATGTCCTTACTAAGTAACCTATCTCTATGGGAGTAGAGCAACTACACTACTAACGTGGCAGACAGCATTATATCGGCTATTTAATTAATTCAACAATGAAACGACCCATCTGTTTAACACATACATTAAGCCCTATATACATTTCGGCCATATGAAAATAGCCGATCTACAAGCTCACAATGTGTCTGCTATTAATGGAGTATTTCTATATTGCAGGATTGATACTTTTTTAATTCATTTGAGTACTTTCTCAACCACTGCATAAAGCCGCGGCAGATATACAGCACAACAGCGACTTGAACGTTGCTCTTCTCCCCTCCAATATGCCCTGCCCTGCGTTACTTCACAACAGGGCAAAATGTATGAGGGGCCAATATAATGTGTGATACAATCCGTGTGCAGGGATGCGCTCGCCATGAGCACGCATATGACTTTTGTACATGCCAGTGGAGAGACGGAGCTCTGTCTGTTGACAAAAGACGATACAAGCTTTACTTCCTTACTAGAAACAGTTCACTTTCATTGGATTCGGGAGCTATGACGTCATTTTATGCGACTATACTTTACTTTAGTAAGAGTCTACGCATTACTAGTTACGTTACGCCTTAAGCAGTCGTGGTGCAACACCTGTTAGTAACTCACTTAGTTACAAACTAACTAGTAGTTACTAAGCCTCTAGTAAGGACTTTACTCCCTAACTTAGGGCAGAAGTTCTGGTGGTGTAACCTGCCCCAGGGCAGTGCAGAGAGCGCTGAGGGGGCAGGTGCTCAAACCCCAGAAAAGGACACATACAGTATATGAGCTCGCGCCGATTTTTGGGGTTGTCTTTTTGTGGGGGCACGTTGTGCCATTTCACACCAGACATGTAGTACATTGGATGTCTTATGCTATGGAGCAAGATGTCCTACAAAAACCTGTGACAATTATTTGTCAAATGTTCATCTTGATAAGGGCCAGGGATGTTGGGCATAATAGACACATGCCTGCTGTACACATACACATTTGAGTCCAGGCGTGCAACAGTTAATCAAACTTATAGATGTAATTGATGATGGAAAATAATCCATAATTGATACTTTGATAAAATACATTATTTATGTAACAAGTGCATCTCTCCATTCCGACACTAACCCTGTCTCTTACCCTAACCCTAACCTTAACCTCTATGGAAGTGTTGCCACTCCGACAATAAGAAGTCACTGTCGGAGTGGCGACATGTCGGAATGGAGAGAGCCCCCCTTTATATTCAGTCTCTATTTGGTGCTTGTCATTTAAGCGAAATGTTTTCAAAAATGTCAACTTTCTTTGACAAAAGGGTGAAAATAGCAGAACCACAAGCTCATGATACGTCTCAATTGGTTAGTCGACTCATGGTATATTTGTTTGTTTTGTTTTATACACGCTTCCCAGTTATTTGATAAATTAAAAACGTAATTGATAGAATAATTGCTAATAAAATAATCAATAGTTGCAGCTAGGGGTGTAACGATACATTTTAACAACGATACGATACGCATCACGATACATGGTTAACGATACGATACATGGACGATATTGGTTCATT
Organism: Nannobrachium achirus; assembly: GCF_963921795.1. Classification (NCBI taxonomy): domain Eukaryota; kingdom Metazoa; phylum Chordata; class Actinopteri; order Myctophiformes; family Myctophidae; genus Nannobrachium; species Nannobrachium achirus. The sequence continues at coordinate 3,225,965 of NC_137817.1, forward strand.
CATGGCGATACGATACGATTCGATTCAATGATTTAAAATTGATATAGTAACTATTTAGCAAAGAAATTAAATCTGTGAAAAACGTGTAGAAAATCCATTATTATGGAAGTAAACGCTGTGATTGTCTAGCAAATACATGGACATTATATTTCAACACATATGGACAAACCCACCTTGACATGAACACAGAGATTACACACATTCATCAATAGACCAAGAGTAGCTATATGGAATGGAAAGGTAATTAGACCCCTCTTTTTAATTTCCCCTCTTAAAATTGCCAAATACAAGGCTCAAATACTTAGTTTCCATACAATCAATTATTTGCATTGCAAAACGATTCGATACCGATACAAAGCCAAAACGGTATGATATTTCGCTTTTGAAAACGATATAGCAGATCATTGCAAATTCAAATCGATTTTTCGATTCATTTACTAAATTGTTACACCCCTAGTTGCAGCCCTGTTTGTTTCATTTTGTAAAAAAGAGTGACTCTATGTTTCCAGTTGAGCAGTCCTGCTGACAGAACACAACAGATCACAAATCAGAGGGAGCTGGGATCAGGTTTAATCTGCAGGGCTTTGGGTTTGAGGCCGCAGCACCGAGTCAGCTCTCCTTGAGGTGTCAAATGACTTACTGTTGTTGTTGTCCACTGGTGCAGGGAATTGTGCCGTTTTTAATTCACAACAATATGAATACTAAAGAGTTGGTATATTATCATCTCCTCTTCTATGCAAGGTGACATTCTAAATGCCTCGGTGAAAAAGGAAAGAAAAAAAAATCCTAGAAGGATTAAACCTGAAGCGTGAATTTCCATCTGGTTTCACTTCATTATCCAGTCCGCTGCTGCTCCCATGAATCCCATCGCAGCCGTTGTTATGAGAGTGTCTGCCGACGAGGGAGTCCTCACTGATTAGTTCATCCCCATAACCAATCGCATCATTTGATAAGTCACCTAATTTGGTGTAACACTAACTATTTCACTAGACTGTGGGTTTCTGAATAGCCTGACACTAAGCCTGAATTTCCTATAGCCGGGGAGCCACAGGCCCAAAATTTGATAGGACATGTGATGTCATAACATACTTTTTATTTTAGTTTTTTCTATTCATTTGGTCAATAAGGTACACAGAATGAGAGGCCTGCTCTGCCAGAAACATTGCGAAAAAAAAAGTCCCATCGACGTCACTACAGGAAAAGAATACAAACAAAAATCTGCTTTAAGTAGCATGTGAGGGGTCAAACTAGGGGTTCTTCATGATTCTGAATCCATTGCAAGCATTTGTTTTGCATGAAAAACATTCCTTAGGCTAGATGTAAGCCCCACAAAACGGTGAAAGTCACAGTTTTGAGAGGCCTCTCATTCTGTGTACCTTAATGACCAAATTAATAGAAAAAACAAAAATTAAAAGTATGTCTTGACATCACAGGTAAAACCCTATTCTTTGAGCTTTTGGGCCTGTGGCTCCCCGACTACTATCACTTCATTATTCTTGTGAGTCTTTTCAAAACTGTTTCTGAATGTCTCACACAGTTTGCTTTCATCGTCTCCTAGCACTGATGGCTGAATCTCCAACAGAGAAAACACAGCAACGCCAGACCCTGAGAGACCATAGAATGTTTGAACTGTAGTGACTATAGTGATAGAAAGCAACGTTATTAAGGTTTTAAGAAGAGTCCGTCCGACCAGGCTACTAGTTTGTCCTCTGCATCATCAATTCTGCAATATATTAGCCCTATTCTGGGCTTGTCATTACAGATCAATCAATTAATCAATCAATCAATCAATCAATCAATCTACAAGCTCATGTGTCACATCACGATGCATTGTGAGCTTGTAGATCTGCTGTTTTTGAAACCGTTTGACATTTTTTAAAACCTTTAAACAATAATTGCATGCCCAAAATAGTCATCAGAAATCAGGACACCTCAGTGACATAAATGTCGATAAAGAGGTCATCAAAAAAGTGAAATGACGACTCACATATCTAGGGCTGTCACAATTATTACATAATCGTCTAATCGTGATTCTTTGACATTATCGCAATTATTTTGTCATAATCGTCATAATCGTGAATGTTCAAAAATGTCAGAAATAGTGGAAATAGCAGATCTACAAGCACTCAACGCGTCGCGACGCGTTGTGAGCTTGTAGATCGGCTATTTCCACTATCAATGTTATTTTTTAAGTAGTAAGTTGTCAAATATATCAGTAATGTATTTGTATATGTAGGTTATGTGTCATATCTACCATATGCAACTTAAAAGCCTAAAAGCCAAACAGAAATGTAATTGTCAACGACAAATACACGATTAAATCGTTAATCGCCAATTATTTGAGTGACAATTAATCGTCATGTAAAATTTCATATTGTGACAGCCCTACACATATTGTCCGAGCTGATTATGTGGGCCAGGCTCTAGTAAAGATCACTGAGGCATCTATAGTATTATTATTATATTACTTAGAAGAAATGCATGTAGGCATTATTTTCATAGTTGACGTTCTGCTCTGGTGAAGTTGTGCGCTGTGTTGTGATGAGGTGCAGTGTTAACCCATTCAGAACGGGTACACATTATAGTGTATCATTATTTTATGCTATTGAAAAATAGCAGATGTACAAGCTCACAGCGTGGCACCGAGTGCCACGCTGCGAGCTTGTAGATCTGCTATTTTTTTTTTTAAATCTTGAAAATTCGAATGTTGACCCGATTCTATAAGTGTCTTTTGAATCCTTCTAAGGTTTTTTGAAAAACTCTATGTTTCTATGTCAGCAATCTGGCTATAACCATTGTCAAAGAAAAGGTCCTTTTCACTTACTGTAAATGGAGCTCAGTTAGTCTGTTCTTGAGAGACTACTATGTCAGTGGTTCTCAAACCTTTTCATGTGAAGGACCCCCGAAAGTATATGTATTTGGCCACGGACGTCGGACCCCCATCTCAAAATATGTAGTTCCAGACGCAAAATTTGAGTTACAAATGTTCGCTTTGAAAATACATATATTCAAAGATTTGCACACAACTTTTTCAAAAATAGCAGATCTACAATCTCACAGCATTCAATAATTCTAGGCCTGAATGGGTTTTAAACAGATTGACCACAGACGCTGTCCATGGTCCTGAACTGTCAACAGCTTCTTTTTCTATGGCTTTGGAGACAGCATTATTGAATGCTTTATCTATTGAAAAATAGATTTAGGCCTAGAATTATTGAATGCTTTAGCCATTGACAAATAGCAGATCTACAAGCTCACAGAGCTGGTAGATCTGCTATTTTTGAAAAAGTCGTGAAATGGGTGCAAATCTTTGAATATATGTATTTTTAAAGCAAACTGCTGCGTGGTCCCCGGGAACTAAATATTTTGAGATGGGGGGTCCGTTGCCAAATACATATCATTTTGGGGGGTCCTTCACATGAAAAGGTTTGAGAACCACTGACAAAGTAGTCTCTCAAGAACAGACTAACTGAGCTCCAGTTAAGTGAAAAGGACCTTTTCTTTGACGATGGCTGGCCAGATTGCTGACATGGAAACATGGGTTTTTCCAAAAAATCTTCAAAAGACACTTATAGAATCGGGTCAAAATTCAGAGTTTCACGAATTTTCAAAAATAGCAGATCTAGAAGCTCGCTGTGAGCTCGTAGATCTGCTATTTTTTAATAGTTAAAGCATAAAATAACAATACACAATAATGTGTACCCGTTCTGAATGGATTAATGAATGATTGCTGTGGAGCCTACAGTATATTCAGTGAGCGCTTGGATAAAATATGAGAGATGGAGAGATGAGATAAAATATGAAGATAGATAAAGAAACGTTATTGCCTTTTTACTGCTCTGCAAGACAACGGCACAACAGAACGATGCTGGCAGTCGCTGAATTTAAAACTATATTAAAAAACAATGAAAAATAAATCGATGACAGCTGTACTTAAAGCACGGTCTAGTGTGCAAATGAACTCATAAACTAAAGCCAGCGGTGCACACAGCACTGATCAGCATGGAGACTGAATCCTTCCTTATACTGGAGGACATGTCATCAGCCACGTGTACATAAACTGTCAAACATATTTTTTAAGTTATCTTTTGAGGGTCTTTTCTGAGTAGGGGTGGGCGATATGGAAAAATACAATATCACAATATTTTCCCAAGCTGTATCACGATACACGATTTTATCAAGATTCTTTTTCGCGTTGTTTTTTATGGTTATTTTTCAAGTTACTTGACAAAAACTAGACCCTCTGGGTTCCTTTTTGGAGGTCTAAATTTAACTTTACAAGTATGTAACTCTGACAGTGTACAAATACGGGTCCATTTGGTTTCATTCGTATACTGTCAGAGTTAAGTGGAGACCTTGACATTTTAAAGTTTGAGAACTACTGATTTAGACCAAAATGCAGGTTTAAATTGAATTCTGCAATGAATCTCTGTATTAACGCTTAAAGAGGATTTTTTACAAGGCTCCCTCAATTGTATCACGATATATACGATACCTGATCTGAAAAGCCATATCGTGGAGACATTGTATCGTCTCAACGATAATTATCACCATATCGCCCAGCCCTGTTTCTGAGCCTTAAGCACAAGTTGGACGCAGACAGCGAAGGATTGGGAGAGAGAGCAGAGGAGTGACACTCTGCAAATGATCCGTCTGGCAAGGGAATCTAAGGCACTCGCTGACAGGCATCAGCGCCCTAACCACTCCGTCTTCATGCCACACTGTTTTCCAATAGTTTTTGTTTGTTTAGTTTTTACAGCTTGGCAACAGGCTGTCAACACTGTAACTATCCGTCACTTTCTCACTTTCTCCCGTTCTCCCTATTGGCTAAAAGCCAGCCAATGAGGGGCCCCCAATGAATGGCTTCCTATACTCTGAACCAAGCCCCCAGAACCAAGGGGGAGGGCTGAAGCGCCATGGACATGGTGGCCGTTTGAGGCACAGATATAAAGAGCTAGATGCCTCGTTCGCCTCTGCAGTTAATTGGAGCGATGTGCAAAAGTTCTAGTCCGGACTTCCTGAAAAAACTAAGGGAACGCTGTCAGTCAAAGTGACTACTGGCCAATCACAGTGTGTCTTTTCCGTGACTTATCCAAGGACCACAATTCAATTCAACAGAGCCAGTTCCGATGTTGCGCTGCTCAGCTGTTCTTATAGGCTGCATACGTAAAGACCAGCCCCTACCTGCCTCTGATTGGCTTACCGACTTCTGTATGTGTGACGCACGCGAAAGCAATGAACACGGAAGCGACGAAGATTCCCTTAGTTGCTCAATGCATACGCCCCCTAGCCGAAGGAGGCGTCTACCTTTCTATGTCTATGGTTTGAGGTACTGCAGTTGGGGCTTCTAACCACATGAACGCACTCTAGGCTTCTTTGTATTGACTGCACGTTCATAGCAGAAGTGCTCATTCATGAATCGGAGCCCCAGCGCGTTCATGAACACAAACTATGACGCAAAATGCGTCACAGAAGCCCAACTACGTCACGTTTCAGAGGCGTTTCCAAACACGGAAGTACGCTTCATGCGCTGGGTGAGCAACTCAATGCAAGTGGACGGGCGGGGATATCTGGTGTCCTCTCTATACTTATTATAACTCTATGGGTAGAACAGTGAAGCTTCCTAGTGGTTAAAGGTGATACACCATGCATTTCAAAAGTATTTATGTCATATTATTTATGCGTAGTTCAGGCCAAAGGTGGTACTGCAGCTGAAAGTACCACCTTTGGCCTGAACTGCGATCCCCCCCCCCCCCCCCCCCCCCCCCGTTTATGACGTCACAAACGGCAGCAAATCTGGACAGCCTGTTTTGAGAACCCGTGGGATGCTTTTAACCTCCACCTTCCCAAAACCAGAGAAAGACACAACGGTCAGAAATGGGACTTTGTGAGGATAGAAGGTGCTAGTGGGACCCCAAAAAAAGGTTTTAAAATAGGAAAAGTGAATTTTCATGGTGTATCACCTTTAAAGTCTGTAAGACTTCCACTTTAAAATGCTACACTGCGCATGCTTACATCGTCTGAAACCCTAGTGAGGCCAGAGACAGACACAGAGACAGACACAGACACAGACACAGACACAGATGCACTTGTTTTCTTTTTATTGGTAGCCGTTATAGCCAAGCTGTAAATGACATGTCATGTCAGTCTTGTGTTGTCCTTGTTCAGGGCTCTGACAGTCGCAGGGAAAAGACTCCTCCTTGATATGAGCCCCCCCCCCGGGCTGGGAGTAGGGATGGGACGATAAGCCATATTATCCTTTATCGTGATAAAAAAACGATAATCGTATCGTGAAGATTACATTCATAGTGAATATCGTCCTCTGTCATGCACTGGGATCAATTCACCTTTTATTTGCAGAGCTGCATATCCGTTACCACTTAAACCTTCTATAATTGCTGTAAGGTACTTATAATATACGTACTTGATACAGCCTTTTTTCCACTATCTGCCAAAAAAATTGCAGCGGCGCGTTGTGAGCTTGTAGATCTGCAATTTTTTTGGCAAATATTCCGCCCCTCATAGACCCGGTTGCTTATTGTCTCCACCAGCTGAAGGCAGGGGGAGAGTATGTTTTCGCCCCTGTCCGTGCGTCCGTGCGTGCGTCCGTCCGTCCGTCCGTCCTCCGAGTTTGTGTACAGCTAATCTCCGGCGCCGTTGGCCCGATCGCTGCCAAACTGAGCACACACACTCCCTGGATGCCAATTCAGAACCTCTGCCCCACATTTTTCAAATGGCCCTGTTCTAGCGCCACCATGAGGCCGATGTTTGCAAAACACATTTCTGTACACTACTCCTACAGATTTTGTCCAAAAATCCTACAAATCGGTAGACAGTATCTCGACAGTCATGTGATCATCATGGATACGTCCGATTTTCCATATTCCATCCTGATTGGCTAAATTGGCTTCCAAAGTTTGCAGGATTGCTCCGTTTTGAACAAAATGCCTCAAATCATGGACACAGCGTGCAATCTTGGTGAAATTGGGCGTGCACGTTCCCACTAGGTAGAGGAAGAAATGCCACTTCAAATTTCTCAAATCAGCCTCATGGTGGCGCTATAACAGGGCAATTTGTCTGGCCTGGTGGAGACCTGTGCTCGGAAAAGCACTGCTTCTAGTTTCTCTCACTCGAAATCTGGCACCGCTGGCTGTGAGCCACCCATGGACTCAGTGAGGAGGAGGTTGATGGGATGCCAGTAAACCGCCAGGGCAGAGTTTTACAAGCACTTCCACCTTCAAACAGCAGCAGCAGGTCACAAACACACTGCTGTGTTGGATTCAGCACAGGCTGTCCAACAACACAACCATTTAAACTGTTGTTTCACAACGGAATATCATTTCTACCAACCTTCACTACAGATGTCTGTACTGTAGGCCAGGGGTTTTCAAAGTGGGTGACGGGGCACCCTGGGGTGCCGTGACGGCAGTCCAGGGGTGCCGCGAGATCAACTTGATAATATTTGGAATTTATTTATCATTTTAAACTTGAAGTACAAATTTATTTTCAGTCAGTTCTAACCAAAATGGCTGTTATCTCAACGTTTTCTTCGTCACTGTTGGGCAGAAACCTTGTATCTCCAAGTTTCAAATGTGTACGTCTTTTGGTAAAGCAAAGCCCTGCTTCATCATACAAGACTGTCGCACAAAACTAGTGAAAACAGCCGATCTACAAGCACACAACGCCTCGCATTGCGAGGCGTTGTGTGCTTGTAGATCTGCTGTTTCCACTAGTTTAGTACATTTTATAGATGATAAATACAAAACCAGCGGTTTTGGATATACAAGGTTTCCACCCGACAACGACAATATGCTATAAATATAAGGTGCTGGGAGTGAAAATTATAATGTAAGGGTGCCTCGGATTAAAAACATATTTATGGGGCGCCCTGAGACAAAAAGGTTTGGAAACCACTGGTGTACAGTACGGTGTACAGTAGGGTGTACAGTACGGGGTACAGTATGGTGTACAGTACGGTGTACAGTACGGAGTACAGTAGTAAGGTGTAAACTGTATGTTCTCATACTGCATGGTGCTGTCAACATGAAGCTGAGCTAAGCAGATAGGATGGCTGCTGATTGGTTCATCCAATCACACACACACACACACACACACACACACACACACACATACAGGGCTTGGGGGGGGGACAGCTTGCCAGGCACAGTTCGGCAGCATGAAGCCACCAGCTGTAACTGTGTGTGTGTGTGTGTGTGTGTGTGTGTGTGTGTGTGTGTGTGTGTGTGTGTGTGTGTGTGTGTGTGTGTGTGTGTGTGTGTGTGTGTGTGTGTGTGTGTGTGTGTGTGTGTGTGTGTGTGTGTGCGCCTGTCAGCTTGCTGTGGTTGTAAAATGATGTGATTGATGTTGTTATTGAGGCTCTGTACTGTATGCCCCACCTGGGATCCACAAAACACGCACGCACGCACGCACGCACGCACGCACGCACGCACGCACACACACACACACACACACACACACACACACACACACACACACACACACACACACACACACAGAGTGTGTCTCTCAGCCGTGAAACTAAACCATCAGTTTTATATGGTCTCTGTGGGGAGGAAACCTTGTATGTCCACAACTGTGAGCTTTCAGGATTACATTTTTAAAAAATAGACAAAATAGCAGAGCTACTGTACACTAGGGCATCAAGGATTTATTGTAAAGTGCAATGTGTGATGTCATCAAGTTGTACTTTACAATACAAACCCCAAAATCAATCCTCCAGTTCTAGGCAACACAGAAGAGGGGGAACTTTTTTTCTATTTCCACACAACTCCTCTAAGGTATATTAATGACATAGTTCAATATTGAAAATGGGTGGTCTTCCCCTTTAAGCCAAGCAGTCGCCTCCAGGTTGGCTGTATGAAGGATGACTAATCCTCCTTGCAGTCTCTGGTGTCTTGCACGTGCGCCTTTGCGCGCGTGCAAGACACCAGTCATGTTGCCATACCTTAGCTTTTTCTGAACCAGGGGCATAGTTCTGCCGATTTAAAATGACTCCAATACGGAACTAAAACTTCCTATGATTGGCCGCTAGTTGCGCTGTTTCCCCCCCCCGGCCGATCGCAAAAAGAATTGTGCTCCATTGGATACCATTCATTTTCCCCTTTCGTTTTCTAACCTTAATTAACATTTTCATGAATACTTTATGGTTCCTATCGCTAGTTAAAAATTGCCTTTCAATCACCATCATATTAGTTTTGTCGAAATGTGGTCCAATGTATTTTAAAATAAATGATAAAGTTGCGGGGGGGCGTGGCCAACTAAACTGATACCAGCCGGCTGTGTTCTTCTTCGTGTGCTGTATTTCGGGAGGCTCCGACCACATTCTCCCATGTATCCCTGCGTTGCACGTGACCGTTGGCAGCCAATAGCATCTCTGATGCCTTTACAATTCTATGATGGCGACGTCCCATTCCAAGGGGTAGAAAGGGCCATTTGCGCTGCATAGAAACCAATGGCTTCGCTTCGTCCATATTTTTCTACAGTCTATGTTCTGAACTGACGCCACTGTTATGCACACAGATACATATGCACACACATGCACGCACATACACTCACTAGTGAGTGAGTGAGTGTGAAATCAATGCAGATAGAATGAATATTGGAATTATGACTGTGTTAGAGATGGATGGACAATAATGATTTCTCCTGCTCCGTCCATCTCTTCCTCCATCCATCTCCTCCATCTCTCTCTCTCTCTGCTTGCGGTTTATTTCCTGGATTAAATTGATATAGTTTTTTACAACAATGGTTCATATTTTAGATTTGTAATCAGAGAAAAGAAAAGATGAGTGTTAAAATGTTTTCATTTACTGCTTTCTATCGTTTTATCCATTTTAGAGAGTTTGATTTCAGTGTATTCAGTTCATGCGTACAAGTAGCTAAATGTGTCTTTTTAGACACAATAAGCAGGCAATTTCTTGGTTACTATTTACACCAGCCCCCATAAGTCACATCTGCCCATGAAATATTGTGGTGCATCTTGAGAATGGGCTTATTGTGTCTGAAAATACATATTTAGCCACTTGCATGCAAATCAAAAATCGTTAAAATCACTAAAACGATAGAAAGAAGAAAATGAAAATTTTTTAACACTCATCTTTTCTTTTCTCTAATGATTATCTAAAACATGAACTCTTGCTGTAAAAAAAACAAAGTTGTCCTTTAAGCGTCTGCTAAATGCCTAAACTGTACATTTTAATTTAAATTGTAAATTGTAAATTATAAATTGCAAATTGCAAATGTTATTTGGAATATCAAGAGAAAAAAGTCAAAAAATCTCTCTCTAGGGGGCACGGTGGCGCAGTGGTTAGCGCTTCGCCTCACAGCTAGAAGGTCCTGCGTTCGATTCCCGCAGGGGGACGCTGTGGGTGCTGGGGGCGTGTTTCTCCCTCCGCGTCATCAGCGCCCACACCCTAGGTGGGGTCGGTGATGGGACCTTTCTGTGTGGAGTTCCCCCCTGGCCAGCTGGGGCGCCTGATGGAGGGGAAAGGAACTGGTTGGAATAACGTGTTCCTTCCACGCACTACGTCCATCCCGGGGAAATCCCCCGTCAGGTGAAAAGAAACAACTTGGACTACTCATGCATAGAAGGAAGCATGAGGTCAGTCCGTTGTCTCCCCAGGCGCGGCAGAGGGAGAGCAGAGCCCAGGATTACATAGACAATTGGCACTGGCTGAAAAAATGGGTTACAAAATCGTGGGATAAAAATTATTAAAAAAGTCAAAAAATCTCTCTCTTTCTCTCTCTCTCCCTCTCAGGACTCTCCGGATCATTGTCCTGTGTCTGTCCGTCCTGGTGGGCGGGACCAGCCTAGCTGTCAGTCAGTCCACCGACCAATCAGGTGAGTGACAGGTGTGACTGGGGTCAGCAGTGGTTCCACTGCATGGCTGACTGGGAGAGCAGAACTGCACCAGAACACTGCTCCCATTGGTCCATTGATCCATGTGACTGACACGCACTGCTCTCATTGGTCCATTAATCCATGTGACTGACACACACTGCTGCCATTAGTCCATCAATCCATTTAGATTGTGAACGCATATGTGTCGTGTTAAACTTGAACCGCTTAAACCATTGTTTAATGCTTTAACTATTGAAAAATAGCAGATATACAAGCTCGCAGCGCGGCACCGAGTGCCGCGCAAAATGTGAGTTACAAATGTTCGCTCTAAATAATAATACATAATATTCAAAGATTTGCACACAAAAATAGCAGATCTACAAGCTCGCAGCGCAGCACTCGATGCCACGCTGTGAGCTTGTATATCTTCCAGGTCTTTAATTTTATTTAACCTTTATTTAACCAGATAAAAACACATTGAGACATGATCTCTTTTTCGAGTGTGACCTGGCCAAGAGGCAGAAATAAAAAATTACACAATCCTTGCTTACATACAAGACATCACAACAAAAATAGAACATCCATGATACACAAACAGATACCTAAGAACTCCAAAAATACAAAATGTACACTAAATAACAAACTAGTTTGCAATTCACAGGTAGCAGTACACGCACAGTGTGCCCAATGTACCCAAAGGAAGAGATCAACAGAGCAAATTAATTACAGGTCTGAACAAGCGTTTGTAGATCTGTCTAGAGTGATTCTCTTAAAACTTCTCAAAGGAATTAACACAGCCAATTTGAGTCTGGACTGAAGGTCATTCCATGACCAGGGGCCAAAAAAGGAGAGGCTTTTTTTGCCTCCCTCAGATGTAAATGCAGGTACTACACAGCGTAACCAGGCATTTGATCTGAGATTTAGCCCATTCTTGACCAGTACAAATTTGGAGGAAATGTAAAAAGGAAGCTCACCAAGTAAGGCTTTGTATACAAAATTCAACCAATGTTGTAACCTGCGAGATGTCAATGAAGACCAATCAACTGCAGCATGCAACATCAGGCATTGACACTAAGGCTTGCCCACCTGCCCCCGGCAGGTAAATAAAACGTCAGGGCAGGTGAAGTTTGCTTTCAGGTTGCCCGACCGGGCAAGTGCTCATTTGAGAGGGGACACAAATGTCTATAAACACAACACGAGATATCCGTCTAAACACCTGAACGTGGCCAGTGCGCTGTCTTCTGGTCTGTGGAATGTAAAATAAGAGATCTATTTACCTATAATGTGCTGTTTACTTTTTACTGTGGCTACTGTGTGAAACCATAGACATATTCAATCATAGCTACAGTATGTAGGTATTTGGATTTTTTGGAGGTATCGAAATGTGACATTTTTTATCGCACAGGCCCAGAAAGTAAAGAAATAAGTGTTAAATTGAGCGGTAATTAAAGTCTTTACCTGTCATTTTATAATGGATGATTTACTTTTCGGGCAAGTGGGCATGACCTTTGGGCAAGTAGAACATGACCTGTACTTGCCCGATGGGCAAGTGCCTCTCAGACCTTAGTGTCAATCCCTGAACATGCAGTGATGGTTAATCCATGTGACTGACACACACTGCAGCACCCTGGGGAGCTGTTCTGCTCCTCCTCTGTCAGGGTGTTGAAGTGACCTTGACCAAGACAATGAATGAACACTAAACTGCTCCTCCTCTGTCAGGGTGTTGAAGTGACCTTGACCAAGACAATGAATGAACACTAAACTGCTCCTCCTCTGTCAGGGTGTTGAAGTGACCTTGACCAAGACAATGAATGAACACTAAACTGCTCCTCCTCTGTCAGGGTGTTGAAGTGACCTTGACCAAGACAATGAATGAACACTGAACTGCTCCTGATGAGCATGTTGGTTGCCTTACATCACTGTTTCCCCAACAATGGCTCGCGGGGCCAGTTTGTATGGGTCGTGAGCAGTGCTGTGTTCTTCCTGTAATGCACATATTAGGGATGGAAATTGGAATCGGCCAATATCAAAAATCGGCAGGTATGATATCAAATCGGCCGAATCGGTGACCGGCAGGTCACTGACATAAATACCGGTTTAATGCAGATTGTGTCTATGGCACTGCACAGCATGATGCTCTGGTCCTGTGACTAAAGTAAACATTAGCAAGTAGCAGCCAGTCTACTTAGTGGCAGCCTACAGAATACAGATGGTGCTGATTACCTTTGCATAAGGATATATTCCATAATCCTGTGTCAATGTCGTCTCCAAATAGAAGGGGGGAAAAAAAAGAGTCACCTGCTTTCCTCCTGCCTAGTCCAGACTTTGATTTTGGATATTGTACTATTGTGATTGATTTGGCATTAGTGTTCTTCTAGCTTATTGGTACTCAAATTCGGTTTTGGCAGGTCAGACCTTCATAAAACCGGTGGATCGGTATTGGCCAAGAATTTTGCTATCGGTCCAAAATCAGTGCAAACGTATATGACGTCTGCTGTCGTAAAGAAATATATGAATAGCGTCTGCTCTCGTGAACCTTTCAAAGTTTGATAGGCATTATGCACTGGTGTCTGCCCTGGACACACAAATAGCCGTGGATCATATGCCCCCCCCCCCCAAAAGTCTAGAACACACCACTGGTCGTGAGTGAATGAATACCAATTCATTTTTTGTTTCCTACATTTTGTTCTTAATTCTTTCATGGTATTTTGTAAGTAATTAATAATCAAAGAAATTCCATGAATTAGAAAACAAATACAAAAATAAGACATAATGAAAATGGCAGATCTATAAGCTAACAATCTGGGAACCCATCGTCAAAGAAATTTAGAGATTAACAAGCTCATAACACGGCACGACGCGACGGCGTTGTAAGTGTTTGTGTTTTGGACAAAATCTATTTGCAACAAAACCGAAAATGTCTGAAAATCCAATATAGCATCATGTCATCTGGAAAATAATCACTCTTTAAAAGAGATACATGACAAATAAAGTAAACCAATCAACACATACAAACATTGACTAAACATCGTGCGTTGTCTGTTTCTCATATCACTCTCTTTTTATGTACAGCAAAGCTCCAAGCTGCCAGACACCGTGGTATTTAGGACCATTAGCTCCGTTTGAACTTTGACCACATAATTTCCCTGAATACTTTTTGAATAATAATTTAACGCATCAATCATAATATTTGGAAACCCAGCAATCTCGTTAAAAAGGGTCTCTCTGGTTTGCCAGTTATTATTGTACGCTAATTGGATCCGTGGCAGAGAAAGGGCACAGTGACTGCTGCCAACACGGAGCTGGCATCGTTCTGCTGATGGTTGGCAGTGACGTATCAGAGCTAGCATCATTCTGCTGATGGTTGGCAGTGACGTACCAGAGCTGGCATCATTCTGCTGATGGTTGACAGTGACGTACCAGAGCTAGCATCATTCTGCTGATGGTTGGCAGTGACGTACCAGAGCTGTCATCATTCTGCTGATGGTTGGCAGTGACGTACCAGAGCTGTCATCATTCTGCTGATGGTTGGCAGTGACGTATCAGAGCTAGCATCATTCTGCTGATGGTTGACAGTGACGTACCAGAGCTGTCATCATTCTGCTGATGGTTGACAGTGACGTATCAGAGTTGGCATCATTCTGCTGATGGTTGGCAGTGACGTACCAGAGCTGGCATCATTCTGCTGATGGTTGGCAGTGACGTACCAGAGCTGGCATCATTCTGCTGATGGTTGGCAGTGACGTACCAGAGCTGGCATCATTCTGCTGATGGTTGGCAGTGACGTACCAGAGCTGGCATCGTTCTGCTGATGGTTGACAGTGACGTATCAGAGCTGGCATCATTCTGCTGATGGTTGGCAGTGACGTACCAGAGTTGGCATCATTCTGCTGATGGTTGGCAGTGACGTACCAGAGCTGGCATCATTCTGCTGATGGTTGGCAGTGACGTACCAGAGTTGGCATCGTTCTGCTGATGGTTGGCAGTGACGTATCAGAGCTGGCATCATTCTGCTGATGGTTGGCAGTGACGTATCAGAGCTGGCATCGTTCTGCTGATGGTTGACAGTGACGTACCAGAGCTGGCATCGTTCTGCTGATGGTTGACAGTGACGTACCAGAGTTGGCATCATTCTGCTGATGGTTGGCAGTGACGTATCAGAGCTGGCATCGTTCTGCTGATGGTTGGCAGTGACGTACCAGAGCTGGCATCATTCTGCTGATGGTTGGCAGTGACGTATCAGAGTTGGCATCATTCTGCTGATGGTTGACAGTGACGTACCAGAGTTGGCATCATTCTGCTGATGGTTGGCAGTGACGTACCAGAGCTGGCATCGTTCTGCTGATGGTTGACAGTGACGTACCAGAGTTGGCATCATTCTGCTGATGGTTGGCAGTGACGTATCAGAGCTAGCATCATTCTGCTGATGGTTGGCAGTGACGTACCAGAGCTGGCATCATTCTGCTGATGGTTGGCAGTGACGTACCAGAGCTGGCATCATTCTGCTGATGGTTGACAGTGACGTACCAGAGCTGGCATCATTCTGCTGATGGTTGGCAGTGACGTACCAGAGCTGGCATCATTCTGCTGATGGTTGGCAGTGACGTACCAGAGCTGGCATCATTCTGCTGATGGTTGACAGTGACGTATCAGAGCTGGCATCATTCTGCTGATGGTTGGCAGTGACGTATCAGAGCTGGCATCATTCTGCTGATGGTTGACAGTGACGTATCAGAGCTGGCATCATTCTGCTGATGGTTGGCAGTGACGTACCAGAGCTGGCATCATTCTGCTGATGGTTGACAGTGACGTATCAGAGCTGGCATCATTCTGCTGATGGTTGACAGTGACGTACCAGAGCTAGCATCATTCTGCTGATGGTTGGCAGTGACGTATCAGAGCTGGCATCATTCTGCTGATGGTTGACAGTGACGTATCAGAGCTAGCATCATTCTGCTGATGGTTGGCAGTGACGTACCAGAGCTAGCATCGTTCTGCTGATGGTTGGCAGTGACGTACCAGAGCTGGCATCATTCTGCTGATGGTTGGCAGTGACGTACCAGAGCTGGCATCGTTCTGCTGATGGTTGGCAGTGACGTACCAGAGCTGGCATCATTCTGCTGATGGTTGGCAGTGACGTACCAGAGCTGGCATCATTCTGCTGATGGTTGACAGTGACGTACCAGAGCTGGTATCATTCTGCTGATGGTTGGCAGTGACGTACCAGAGCTGGCATCGTTCTGCTGATGGTTGACAGTGACGTACCAGAGCTAGCATCATTCTGCTGATGGTTGGCAGTGACGTACCAGAGCTAGCATCGTTCTGCTGATGGTTGACAGTGACGTACCAGAGCTAGCATCATTCTGCTGATGGTTGACAGTGACGTACCAGAGCTGGCATCGTTCTGCTGATGGTTGACAGTGACGTACCAGAGCTAGCATCATTCTGCTGATGGTTGGCAGTGACGTACCAGAGCTAGCATCATTCTGCTGATGGTTGACAGTGACGTACCAGAGCTGGCATCATTCTGCTGATGGTTGGCAGTGACGTACCAGAGCTGGCATCGTTCTGCTGATGGTTGGCAGTGACGTACCAGAGCTGGCATCGTTCTGCTGATGGTTGGCAGTGACGTACCAGAGCTGGCATCGTTCTGCTGATGGTTGGCAGTGACGTACCAGAGCTGGCATCGTTCTGCTGATGGTTGGCAGTGACGTACCAGAGCTAGCATCATTCTGCTGATGGTTGGCAGTGACGTACCAGAGCTAGCATCATTCTGCTGATGGTTGGCAGTGACGTACCAGAGCTAGCATCATTCTGCTGATGGTTAGCAGTGACGTACCAGAGCTGGCATCATTCTGCTGATGGTTGGCAGTGACGTACCAGAGCTGGCATCGTTCTGCTGATGGTTGGCAGTGACGTACCAGAGCTGGCATCGTTCTGCTGATGGTTGGCAGTGACGTACCAGAGCTGGCATCGTTCTGCTGATGGTTGGCAGTGACGTACCAGAGCTGGCATCATTCTGCTGATGGTTGGCAGTGACGTACCAGAGCTGGCATCATTCTGCTGATGGTTGGCAGTGACGTACCAGAGCTGGCATCGTTCTGCTGATGGTTGGCAGTGACGTACCAGAGCTGGCATCATTCTGCTGATGGTTGACAGTGACGTACCAGGGCTGGCATCATTCTGCTGATGGTTGGCAGTGACGTACCAGGGCTGGCATCATTCTGCTGATGGTTGGCAGTGACGTACCAGAGCTGGCATCGTTCTGCTGATGGTTGGCAGTGACGTACCAGAGCTGGCATCGTTCTGCTGATGGTTGGCAGTGACGTACCAGAGCTGGCATCATTCTGCTGATGGTTGGCAGTGACGTACCAGAGCTAGCATCGTCCTGCTGATGGTTGGCAGTGACGTACCAGAGCTGGCATCATTCTGCTGATGGTTGGCAGTGACGTACCAGAGCTGGCATCATTCTGCTGATGGTTGGCAGTGACGTATCAGAGCTGGCATCATTCTGCTGATGGTTGGCAGTGACGTACCAGAGCTGGCATCATTCTGCTGATGGTTGGCAGTGACGTACCAGAGTTGGCATCATTCTGCTGATGGTTGACAGTGACGTACCAGAGTTGGCATCATTCTGCTGATGGTTGACAGTGACGTACCAGAGTTGGCATCATTCTGCTGATGGTTGGCAGTGACGTACCAGAGTTGGCATCATTCTGCTGATGGTTGACAGTGACGTACCAGAGCTGGCATCATTCTGCTGATGGTTGACAGTGACGTACCAGAGCTAGCATCGTTCTGCTGATGGTTGGCAGTGACGTACCAGAGTTGGCATCATTCTGCTGATGGTTGGCAGTGACGTACCAGAGTTGGCATCATTCTGCTGATGGTTGACAGTGACGTACCAGAGTTGGCATCATTCTGCTGATGGTTGACAGTGACGTACCAGAGCTAGCATCATTCTGCTGATGGTTGGCAGTGACGTACCAGAGCTGGCATCATTCTGCTGATGGTTGGCAGTGACGTACCAGAGTTGGCATCATTCTGCTGATGGTTGACAGTGACGTACCAGAGCTAGCATCATTCTGCTGATGGTTGGCAGTGACGTACCAGAGCTAGCATCATTCTGCTGATGGTTGGCAGTGACGTACCAGAGCTGGCATCATTCTGCTGATGGTTGGCAGTGACGTACCAGAGCTGGCATCGTTCTGCTGATGGTTGGCAGTGACGTACCAGAGCTAGCATCGTTCTGCTGATGGTTGGCAGTGACGTACCAGAGCTAGCATCATTCTGCTGATGGTTGGCAGTGACGTATCAGAGCTGGCATCATTCTGCTGATGGTTGGCAGTGACGTACCAGAGCTGGCATCGTTCTGCTGATGGTTGGCAGTGACGTACCAGAGCTGGCATCATTCTGCTGATGGTTGGCAGTGATGTACCAGAGCTAGCATCATTCTGCTGATGGTTGGCAGTGACGTACCAGAGCTAGCATCATTCTGCTGATGGTTGGCAGTGACGTACCAGAGCTGGCATCATTCTGCTGATGGTTGGCAGTGACGTACCAGAGCTGGCATCATTCTGCTGATGGTTGGCAGTGACGTATCAGAGCTGGCATCATTCTGCTGATGGTTGGCAGTGACGTACCAGAGCTGGCATCATTCTGCTGATGGTTGACAGTGACGTACCAGAGCTGGCATCATTCTGCTGATGGTTGGCAGTGACGTACCAGAGCTGGCATCATTCTGCTGATGGTTGGCAGTGACGTACCAGAGCTGGCATCGTTCTGCTGATGGTTGGCAGTGACGTACCAGAGCTGGCATCATTCTGCTGATGGTTGACAGTGACGTACCAGAGCTGGCATCATTCTGCTGATGGTTGGCAGTGACGTACCAGAGCTGGCATCATTCTGCTGATGGTTGACAGTGACGTACCAGAGCTGGCATCATTCTGCTGATGGTTGGCAGTGACGTACCAGAGCTGGCATCATTCTGCTGATGGTTGGCAGTGACGTACCAGAGCTGGCATCATTCTGCTGATGGTTGACAGTGACGTACCAGAGCTGGCATCGTTCTGCTGATGGTTGACAGTGACGTACCAGAGCTGACATCATTCTGCTGATGGTTAGCAGTGACGTACCAGAGCTGGCATCATTCTGCTGATGGTTGGCAGTGACGTACCAGAGCTGGCATCATTCTGCTGATGGTTGGCAGTGACGTACCAGAGCTAGCATCGTTCTGCTGATGGTTGGCAGTGACGTACCAGAGCTGGCATCATTCTGCTGATGGTTGGCAGTGACGTATCAGAGCTGGCATCATTCTGCTGATGGTTGGCAGTGACGTACCAGAGCTGGCATCATTCTGCTGATGGTTGGCAGTGACGTACCAGAGCTAGCATCATTCTGCTGATGGTTGGCAGTGACGTACCAGAGCTAGCATCATTCTGCTGATGGTTGGCAGTGACGTACCAGAGTTGGCATCATTCTGCTGATGGTTGGCAGTGACGTACCAGAGCTGGCATCGTTCTGCTGATGGTTGGCAGTGACGTATCAGAGCTAGCATCATTCTGCTGATGGTTGGCAGTGACGTACCAGAGCTAGCATCATTCTGCTGATGGTTGACAGTGACGTACCAGAGCTGGCATCGTTCTGCTGATGGTTGACAGTGACGTACCAGAGCTGGCATCATTCTGCTGATGGTTGGCAGTGACGTACCAGAGCTGGCATCGTTCTGCTGATGGTTGGCAGTGACGTACCAGAGCTGGCATCGTTCTGCTGATGGTTGACAGTGACGTACCAGAGCTAGCATCGTTCTGCTGATGGTTGACAGTGACGTACCAGAGTTGGCATCATTCTGCTGATGGTTAGCAGTGACGTACCAGAGTTGGCATCATTCTGCTGATGGTTGACAGTGACGTACCAGAGTTGGCATCATTCTGCTGATGGTTAGCAGTGACGTACCAGAGTTGGCATCATTCTGCTGATGGTTGACAGTGACGTACCAGAGCTAGCATCATTCTGCTGATGGTTGGCAGTGACGTACCAGAGCTAGCATCGTTCTGCTGATGGTTGACAGTGACGTACCAGAGTTGGCATCATTCTGCTGATGGTTGACAGTGACGTACCAGAGCTAGCATCATTCTGCTGATGGTTGACAGTGACGTACCAGAGCTGGCATCATTCTGCTGATGGTTGACAGTGACGTACCAGAGCTGGCATCGTTCTGCTGATGGTTGGCAGTGACGTACCAGAGCTGGCATCATTCTGCTGATGGTTGACAGTGACGTACCAGAGCTGGCATCATTCTGCTGATGGTTGGCAGTGACGTACCAGAGCTGGCATCATTCTGCTGATGGTTGGCAGTGACGTACCAGAGCTGGCATCATTCTGCTGATGGTTGGCAGTGACGTACCAGAGCTGGCATCATTCTGCTGATGGTTGGCAGTGACGTACCAGAGCTAGCATCATTCTGCTGATGGTTAGCAGTGACGTACCAGAGCTGGCATCATTCTGCTGATGGTTGGCAGTGACGTACCAGAGCTGGCATCATTCTGCTGATGGTTGGCAGTGACGTACCAGAGCTGGCATCATTCTGCTGATGGTTGGCAGTGACGTACCAGAGCTGCTGAGGACCACAGCATGGAGGGCACCTGCGCTGGCACGGCTATGGCCTTCACATTATGGGTTTTATGACTTATTAAAGGAGTAGTTCACCCCCAAATGCATTTGGGTTCCCCATCCGAAATCAATGGCGATTGCGATTGTTCTAAACCAGGGATCTTCAACGTTTTCAGTTCAGAGAGAGATGAAGCAGGGACCCCCACAAACTGTTAATAGATGCCATATACTGTAGTTTCATTGTTTGACAGCACAATCATCGGTGTATTTTGGATTCATGTCAATTTGTGTTTTCAGATATTTAACCACTTGAACCGTCAATACTTAATAAACTTGACCTTTCACTCTGTAATTAGTCGTGCTATTTCTGGTTAAAGTTCTCAGAATAAGGACACTAGGGTTCAAGTGGTTAATATAAAAAAAGTAAGAAAAAAGTTTCTACCACACAAAGATTATAGTTAACTCTGAGGACCCCCTAGGGTCCCGGACCCCCTGTTGAAGTAAGTCCCTTGTTCTAAACCAGTAGTTGCTATTTATCGCATTGTTGCGTTTTCAACCCACAAACTGACATTTTATTTTGCAGTTTTCATATAAAACGGTGTCGTCTGAACAGCGCCTTACCCTGCAGTGGCAGAACCAGTTTGGGTTGAATGTACAGTACACGCCACCATTTGACCTTTTGTCAAATTACTGCATGGTTCTGTCTATAGTGTACCAATGCAGACTGACCACTACATGCTCTGTGTTCATCACCAGTGACCAAGCAAACACATTGTTTACCTCAAGGACAAGCTGCAAAAGGCACACATGATTGTGTGCTGCTTATTGCGACCGAAGGTCGCATATACTCTGAAAAACCGTGTCGCTTGAGTGACCTTCCTTCCTTCCTTCCTTCCTTCCTTCCTTCCTTCCTTCCTTCCGTAACCTTCCTTCTGTAACCTTCCTTCTGTACAGGAGTGATGTCAGTGTGATGTCAGCGAGTTGTGACATCACTTCCTGTACGGGGTGGCTACACGAAATGTGGATAACACTATATATGGAGATAGTCCAGTCCATCATGTCATATGGGACTACCGTCATAGACAGTAGCCAAAAGAGAAGGATACACAAGACTAAGAAAGACAAAAAAAGAGAAGAATAAAAAAGAAAAAAAAGGAGGTGGCAACAGGGCGGCTGGAGAAGAATAAAAAAGAAAAAAAAGGAGGTGGCAACAGGGCGGCTGGATTAGGCTAGTTATTAGGCCTGGATCCGACTTTAAGTCGACGTACAGGATTCCAGAAGTGTAGCGCTTATTCGCTCTTGTATCAAACTGGTACTCGAAACGTTCTTAGAATTTAATATATATTTTCTAAAGTAAATATGGGGGCGGCTGTGAAAAAAAGAGAAGAATAAAAAAGAAAAAAAGGAGGAGGAGGATAAAGATACCAAAAGGAGAGAGAAGAAAGGGTGGATGAGGTACAATGTGCGGTATCCTCCTTGTCAAGCTCGACGTTGGGCATTTGGACCTATACATGGAGAAATGGAGCGAACCTGTTTGGCCTAAACATGGAGATGTGGTACAGAATGACTCATATATGGGCATAAAAAGTATGTCATGTGACATCACTTCCTGTACAGACAGTCAGACAGACAGACAGCCATTGACTCCGGCCTAACAATGGCTACTGTCTATGATGGTAGTCCCATATGACATGATGGACTGGACTATCTCCATAATAGTGTTCTCCACATCTCCATGTTTAGGCCCTATCGCTCACACCCTAGGTGGGGTTGGCGATAGGGCCTTTCTGTGTCGAGTTTGCATGTTCTCCCTGTGTCTCCTAGGGTTGATACCCTCACAAAAACATGAACAAACTCCCCCCAGAATGACAACAACTAGAATCGTCAGAGAAACGCTGTGGTTGGCCAAGATGGTCAAGCCTTTAGGGCGAGGTCGCATGTCACCCTGAGGTCACCCTGAGGCCACCCTCAGGTGTCTTACTAGTATACAGTACACACGCTCTGTGAAATCAATGTTGCTGTGTACAGTTCCTCCAATTTTGATATTCATGGAGACCCTCTTTAGATCAGGGGTTCCCAAACCTTTTTGTCTCAGGTCACCCCATGAATATTGTTTTTAATCCGAAGCACCCCTACATTATAATTTTCACTCCCACCACCTTGTATTTATAGCATATCGTCGTTGTCGGGTGGAAACCTTGTATGTCCAAAACCATTGGTTTTGTATTTATCATCTATTAACTTTTTCCCTGCCAGATGTTGTTATTTATTATTGGGTTTTGTGCCAGCAAAAGCACCTTACCTTTGCGATGATATAGACAAAGATGTATTCATTTTTTTTTTTTTTTCTCTTAAAGAGGTGTACCGTGGCTCTACCAGCAGTAGGGGGCAGCCTCATGCAAGAATTAATGTGAAAATGGTCTCAGATAGGCTCTCGCTTGTCAAGGCTGCTCAAGGCTGCGCAGTCGCTACAGAGCAATAGATCCAGAGAAAAACACATGGAAGTGTTTTGTTACTCCATTGATGCTAACGTCCAGTGGGATTTTGAGAGTACTTTTACGGGAGCTGTTTCAACGGTACACACCCGCGCGACCCCTCATCAGGTTACAGACATCAAACCAAGGTACAAAAGAACGAGCCAAAGAACGTACAATTGGCGTTCCGCCGCCGTCAAAAATGGGGCGAACGGGAACGTTCAAAGCGTTGATAGAGTTAATGTACTAAACTAGTGAAAACAGCAGATCTACAAGCACACAACGAGGCGTTGTGTGCGACAGTCTTGTATCTATGACAGTTTTGTGTGACAGTCTTGTATGATGAAGCAGGGCTTTGCTTTACCAAAAGACGTACACATTTGAAACTTGGAGATACGAGGTTTCTGCCCGTCAGTGACGATATTTTAGTGATTATGTTGCGAGGAAAACGTTGAGATAATAGCCATTTTTGACTGAAAATAACTTTGTACTTCAAGTTTAAAATGATACTAAATATGTTTTCAAGTGTCCAAATAAATTCCAAATATTATCAAATTATCTCGCGGCACCCCTGGACTGCCTTCACGGCACCCCTGGGTGTCCCGTCACCCACTTTGAAAACCCCTGCTTTAGAAATCAGATAAGCTAGAAACATTAAAGGAGTAGTTCACCCCCAAAATGACCTTTTTTTCTATTGATTACTCACGCCATGGAGAATTGAGTTCAATAATATTTTTTGTTTTTTTGTCACATTCCTAAGACAAAAATGTGATAACAATAAATTTACCCCCATTCGTTCCGGATGGGGACCCGTTTCTAAACGGGGTCCCCATCCGGAATCAATGGGGGTAAATTTACTCGAATCAAATTTTTGGGACAAAAAACAAAAAATATTATTGAATTCTACTCTCCATGGCCTGAGTAATCAATAGAAAAAAGGTCATTTTGGGGGTGAACTACTCCTTTAAGGCTTTCTTCAGCTTGGCTTGGCTAATCCCCCTATCCTGTATAAATAGCAGGATTCCATTCAGTTACGGTATTCCCATGGTATATTCCCACCTCTGAACTCCTTCGATTGAATTTGCCTGCAACTCCAGGACAATTATCCTGGAAGTCATAGGCCTGCTATCCAGGGGCGTTAGCTGTTACTGGTGAGCTACATTAGAACCTATTTAGCCCTACAATTATTGAATGCTTTAACAATTGAAAAATAGCAGATATACAAGCTCACAGCGCGGCACCGAGTGCCGCGCTGCGAGCTTGTAGATCTGCTATTTTTGAAAAATCGTGAAATCTTTCAATATATATTTTTCAAAGCAGACTTTTGTAACTCAAATCTCTACTTCTGGGGGGTCCCTGGAACAACATATTTTGAGATGGGGGGTCCGTGGCCGAATAAATGTAATTTTGGGTGTCCTTGACATGGAAAAAGTTTGAGAACCACTGATTTAGAAGAAGGATTTAGAAGTTGGGTCAAAGATCGGGTCAAAGATATTGAAAGACTTTCACACGTTTTTCACGATTTTTCAAAAATAGCAGATCTACAAGCTCGCAGCGCGGCACTCGGTGCCGTGCTGTGAGCTTGTATATCTGCTATTTTTCTAAGGTTAAAGCATACAATAATGGTTAAAGTGGTTCAAATCTAACGCGACTCGGGCGCGTTCCGGGTATTTGAGATTAGAGTCAGAGAAGCTGTGACTCACACGGACACTCACTGGTCTGTAGTGACTCACGGTCAGCGCTCCTGACTTGTTGTGGGGCGGCAGTGGCTCGGGGGTAGAGATACCGTCATTAGTAGGGATGTGCGCGTGTATCCGGGTATCCAGTGTGTAAACCACTATTTGTTTTGAAAATACAATTCGGTTATTCTATTAAATATATTTTTAATGCAGGGCACGGTGGCGCAGTGGTTAGCGCTTCGCCTCACAATTGGAAGGTCCTGGGTTCGATTCCCGCCGGGGGACGCTGTGGGCGCTGGCGGTGTGTTCCTCCCTCCGCGTCATCAGCGCCCACACCCTAGGTGGGGTTGGCGATAGGGCCTTTCTGTGTGGAGTTTGCATGTTCTCCCCGTGTCTCCTAGTCCTAGGGTACATGCCCTCACAAAAACATGCAGTAGTCCTGGTTTCTATACTACCTCCCCCTAGCCAGCCAGGTGCTCCCCAATTCCCCTGGCGCGGCAGGGGGAGAACGGAAACCAGGGCTACAGGTTAGGTAGTTGGCACTGGCTGAGAAAATGGGTTGCAAAAACCATGGGATAAAAATTATAAATATATATATTTTTTTTTCTTTTTTTTAATTATTGAGATATTAACTTTATTAAACATTTACATCCTTCCTGCACCCATATTACTATCATGTCTTAAAATTGTTTTACTTTTTAACAAGCACATTAAGCATTCCCTTGGTTGATGTGCGGAGCATGACTGTCTGTGTCACAGTCTGACTGGTGCGCGCTGTGGCCAGTGGTCGTGGTGACCTGCAGTGAGTGTGCATGGCTGCACGCAGCCACACACAAGGCAGGCTGTCTGCTGCCTGCACAGCATCTTTCATAACTCTGAAAAGTTGCGTGAGTAATGTAATGGCAAAGTGTCTAAAAGATACTGGATGTGAATGACTCGCTACCTCGAGTAGGGTAGCCTGCACGCTGCATCTGTGATCCGGTCCATGAATTAATCCATATTTTGAACAAGGAGAATGCTTAACACTTTGCCGTCCGAAATAGAATGGTTGTTGGTAGATTAGCCGTGAAATTTCTATTATTATATTATGATCTGAACCGCATTCATTTTACCAGACATATCACGTGGTCTTCATCTATATCACGTGGTCTTCATCCCCCATTACCATTCCGCGATCCCCCGTTGTTTTACTCACCCCAGTTCCCAGTGAAAAACTCAATCTGCATTGGCTTAGAGTGGGAGATTCGGCTGACGCATCATGTCCCCGTGCGTTTCGCGTGCGCGATCCGTTGACATAAATGTCCCCTCAAATAATCCACGTGTGACTCAAGAGTAGAACTGAAAAGTATCGCTAGCATAGCCACCAGCACGGCTGCAGTAGAAGCACTCGTGTACAGACAGTAACCGAATGGGGGAAGGTGCCTTGGAGAAGGAAAGGGCAGTTCGATCTTGGACTCCCCCAGTGTTGAAGTGTCCTTGAGCAAGACTCTGAACCACTAGTTGCTCCCGGTGAGCAGGTTGTTGGTGCCTTGCATGGTTTCCTCTGCCATCGGTGTATGAATGTGTGTGTGAATGGGTGAATGTAATGCACGATCCATGTAAAGCGCCTTGGATAAAAGCACCATTTACCACAAACAGACATAACATTAATAATCATGATGGACTTATGGACACACTAGAACCCAGTAGAACTCACTAGAACCCACTATAACTCACTAGAAGCCAGTAGAACTCACTAGAAGCCTGTGAAACACCTAAAGCCCCTATCATAGTAGGCACCGCGGTGTAGTCTTTTTAAGTCATAAAACTACAACATTACGTCATTACTCGCGGTGAAGAGCTTTCCACCGCGAACCCCGATACATCTCTCTGTTTTTACTATCAGACAGATCGGCCCATCACCCCGTTCACTGATTAGTCGATCTAGACCAGTCAGTCACAGTGATAGGACTTCACCGTGACTGACTGTGATAGCCTCCACTTGTTTTCTCACTTTAGGTGGATTATACATTTGCGGTGGCAGGCTCTTCACCGCAGACTCTGATAGGGGCTTTAGAAGCCAGTAGCAGTCAGTAAACCCCAGTGCTGCAGCTCCTCTCCATGCTAGAGGAGCTGCTGCATGTTGAGACGTTTGGAGGAAGACTTCAGGGTCTGCAGGAGATTAATTAGCATGGAGGTCGACTGCTCTGTGTGTGCATGCGTGCGTGTGTGTGTGCATGCGTGTGTGTGTGTGTGTGTGTGTGTGCGTGCGTGCATGCGCTTATGCGTGCGCGCGTGTGTGTAATTGCCCTGTCACATTTTCCCTGCTACGGTATTAGTCTTTCCATTAAAAACTCCTGCAACATTCATCATCCCACCTCCTCCACCCCCACCCCCACCCCCACCCCCACCCTCTCCTCCCCCTGGGACCAGTTACTCATATAACCCCTTCATGATAGTTATGTTATGTCAAAACATGCCCATATATGGACGTTACCAAATATGGGCATTCCCATACATGTCCTTAATATTGATAACATAATATAGTTAATAATGTACTTAATATAGGAATCTCCATATATGGGCATAAAACGTACGTAAGTAATGCCAAGCAGGGCCTTGGTGAGTTAGGGCCTTCGTTTGATGCCTGTGGATCTCCATATATGGGCATAAGGGGGTACCCTAACATTCTCATTTTCGGCCTGGGATTTATGACATCAGAAATCTCCATGTATGGGCATAAAAGTGACATCACGTGACATCACTTCCTGTACTGACAGTCAGACAATACTGACAGTCAGAGAAGCTACGATATTTCTCAGGGTATAATGCGACCTTCGGTCGCAATAATTCATTATTAGGAATGGGAAAGTCTTAAAGTCTCCCTGAACCTATATTATTTTATTATCACTATATTACAGGGAGCAGCTCAAGGTCTTGGTCAGGATTGATTGTTCCGGTTGTCTTTGTGATCCAGCGCAAAAAGCCCAATTTTCAACAGCCATTACCGTAGTGTCCCAATGCTTACGTTTTTATTTTCAGCAGCCATTACCGTAGTGTCCCAATGCTAAAGTTTTTATTTTCAGCAGCCATTACCGTAGTGTCCCAATGCTAAGGTTTTTAGTGCCTCCTTAATGAATGAAGCCATAACACATGAGACGGAGAGTGTTTTATGGTGCGTAGGCACGACGTGAGGCAGAGTGTTGTGGACCCGCACGGCCGTGCCAATAACCGCCATAAAACATGACCTCGTGTGTTTTATCGATTTTATACAACAGCGCTGCACTCGTTAAATATTTTTGTATGTGAAAAAATATGTGTTTAGTCAATTTCGCTAAACGATGTTGCTTTTAGTGTAATCTATATAATAGTTCCCAGTTGTTTTACTGTTGATATAGGCAGCTTAATACTAT
Source organism: Nannobrachium achirus (assembly GCF_963921795.1). Classification (NCBI taxonomy): domain Eukaryota; kingdom Metazoa; phylum Chordata; class Actinopteri; order Myctophiformes; family Myctophidae; genus Nannobrachium; species Nannobrachium achirus. Next base: position 3,253,983 of record NC_137817.1, read on the forward strand.
TGGTCCAGAACCTATTGCATTACTTTTATCACATACTTTTACCGGTGATTTACCAATTTGTGTACTGAGGTTATTGGCACAGCTCTGAACGCCTCTTGGCATTTGGTGCTCCAAAAGAAAACGGTGTTCGTACACCTGAAACCCAGCATTCTGTTCCATCAGTCCTGAAGCTCAGTTCAGTTTAGGGATGGGACGATAAGCGATATTATCGTGATAAAAAACACTCACGATAATCGTGTCGTGGAGATTTAATGTATCGTGATATCGTCCTCCGTCATGCACTGGGAGGGTTATACACTGCCGGCCAATCACAGCGCATCTTGCTGACTTCTCAGGAAGTAGCTTGCCTCAACAAAACAACAGCATATTCTCGGGTGAAGGAGTCCGTTTCTCCGGAATGCCTGAACGCACAGGAACCAGGGACCCCTCTAAAGATAGATCTCGGCGAGGTGGAGGCAGACGCAGGGGTGTGAGGCCCGGTCCGCGACGAAAAACGTCCGAAAGACGCGGACGCGACCGCGGTTTCCTATAGAGCTACTGACCACTAGTTGAGCAACTTACACAGTATAGCTTTAAACCCTCTATTGGTAAAAGGTACTTATAATATACGTACTTGATACAGTCTTTTTTTCATTCCCTATCAATTGTCTTTGCCAAAAAAAATAGCAGATCTACAAGCTCACCACGCGTCGCGTTGTGAGCCTGTAGATCTGCTGTTTTTGGGAAAATGTTCTGCCCCAGGATAATGGATTTTGATTATAATAATATCGTAAATCGCGATTTCTTTTGTCACAATAATCGTGATATGACATTTTCATATCGTCCCATCCCTAAGGCCTCCTAGGCTATATGGATATGGATATCTCATATATCCCGGTTTTTCAGACATCCACATAGAAACATATCTAGGTCCACACGACAAAGATATCTAGGTCTAAAATAATCTGAGTCCCCAGACCTCATAGGGGGACATGCACACACAGTAAAGTCTTCAGAGATATCCGGGTTCCATGGCTACACGGATCCAGTGAATCGGATATTCTTCAATGTCTTCACTTATTCATCCGGTTTCAAAAATATCCAGTTTCTCAGGGTGAAATATCCAGCTTCTTGTGGCTGCAAGCCCCAACCGCACAAATAAATGTCTAGCAAATGTCTAGCTTCAGAAATATCCAGCTCTGTGTGGCCGGCACCTAATTCTGGTCAGGTCATGCATAAGCCTAGCCTGACACTGAATTGCATTTCGTTTCACTCCATTATTCAGTCTGAAATCGCTTCCCTCTGCAGCAGTTTCTGGGATGGGCGTTGCCGTCTGACCAACACAACAGTAGCAAAGCAGATGACGTAGTGTTGTTATGTGGCTGGCTAGTGGCTAGCCTGTTGCTTGCTAGTGCTACTTGTTAACCAAAGAAACAGGCAGAATAGGAGCGCTACAAACTAGTAATCAAACACAACATAACATGTCTGCTACTGGTGTTTCATAGCGAGATCGATACGATCGCATATTACCGCGACGGGCGACGCGATGCTTATGTTTGGGAATGTGCGGTCCGGTCCGGCGCTGGGTTACATGGAATCACACATGAGTTCTGGGAAAACCCCAACCACACTGCTCACAAGACGCTGATTCGCCGTATACGGATTTCCAAACGAGGAAAACCTCTTCAGTGAGAGCAACACCAGACTCCCTGAATCGCCCAAACAAAAATGTAAAGGGGTGTGACTAGCGATTCAGGGTCTGAACCAGGCTAGCATAAGCCTGGCTGCCCAGTACTGGTGGCTATGGAGCAGACAAGTGGCAACATCTGTCGTATGTTTTGCACCGCTCAAGAGGACAACAGAGTCTGTAGTCTGAGAAACACACTCCTTAGTTAATTGACTGCTTACTTTAACAGTTCATCAAAATGCCAGTTAGTTTGCAAAATGAGCCAAATAGAATCCTTATAGCTCTATAACTCACAGAGGGAGTTTGTACACTCCCAGAGTTACATTATTACGAGTCTGAATAAAACATAGTATAGTTGTGACCGCAGGTCACGGTTATTGTGAAAACCTGCAGCAATTGTGTCACTCGTTACTCTTGCCTGTCACACTGCCTGTAATGCTTGCCTGTAACACGTGTATACCCGTTTTACTTGTATTATATCGTATCATATTGTAGCTAATCAAGCTGGGGGTCATTGAAATAAAAAAAGGTTGAGTTAATAATAGGGTTTCATTATATAAAAGCAGAATAAAATAGTCGAATAATTCCGTCTTTTATATTTGATGTACCGGTATTTGTCATGTACTTTGGGTATGCAGGGCCCTGGTGGACATACCTGTATATTGTTTACACAGATTGATTGATTGATTGATTGATTGATTGATTGCTTGATTTTACTTTACTTTATTTATTTATTTATTTGGACAGGACAGTACCAGTTAATGGACACATTGACATTGACATGTTGCATAATAAATACAAACATACACAAATCTCAGTGTAAACCAGCCGGAGTTAGCTTAGAGCTAAATTTCATCCGTTGTCCTCACATAAAACAAGAAACAAAACAAGACTAACAATAACAACAACAGAACAGTACAGGGAGAACAAAACACAACAAGAACAAGGTGCTTGGCGCAACAGAGTGCCTAGTGCGTCAAAGTGCTTAGTGCCAGAAGTAAGCTAAAAACCATACAGGACAAACTAGCCTGGCAGAGTAATTCGTACCGGCATCAAATTGTTCTTGATTCTAGATTGAATCTAGAGTTCTAGATTGATTGATTGATTGATTGATTGAAGACTTTATTAGAAGTTTGCATAGAAAAGGGTACAGTTTCATGACGGTACAGTTCACTGGTACAAGGTCAACTAAAAGGAGATCCTAGGAAAGCACTTGGCTTATTTACACAGGAAACCATTGAAGTATCTCATATAACATTGAATGACAGACGGATAGAACACAGTACTATGCAGTAGATATAGTTTAAAAAAAAAGTAAATAAAATATATATAAAGTAGGTAAATACAAAGAGGGGTCAGGGGATGCTGGGCTAGGTTTGTTATTACCAGTTGCGAATGTCTGCCGCCTGTAAGTGGTTTTTCAGGTTGATTTTAAAGGATGCTAGGGGAACCACACTCCTTTAAGGCCTTCGGTTAGGCGTTCCACATTTTGGTTGTATAGCAGAAGAACGAGTTTGACCCTTTGTTTGAGTTGACTCTGGGTTGAACGTGATCTGTGGCGCTGCCTCTGGTGTTGTAATTGTGTACGTCCTTAACGTTTATAAAGTATTTGGTCAGGCACATGGGTATCTTAACACATCGGGTGCCCACGTGGTGTCTACGCGTCAATCTCTTTGATCTTTACGAGTGCCCAACGACGCGTTTGACGCGTTGTACAGTAAACTATACTGTACTGTAGCTACTGCACTTGGCTACCGCGGTGATGAAACAACTCCATTTCCCAACATGCAGCGCGCAATTACGTCACCCGGACGTGCTGTGTGGCTCGTTGACTTCCTGTCTAGTGGCTGCACAAAAGTGCTGTTTTCTCCGGATTCTCTTCCTTTTTTCATTTTTTCTCAAAACGGCAGCCTCTTCTACATGCCGTAACACAAACACTGTGGCTTAGAAATGATAAAAACGGTCCTGACTGAAAGAAAAGATTTTCGCGAAATAAACAGGACATACTCCGATTACATTTACTCGGATTACTTTTCTCGCCAGTACTCTCGCCGGTAGGTAAAATGACACGTTGCCATGGGCACCAGCAAATTAAGACGTCAGAGATCACGTGGGCATCCGATGTGTTAATGGTGTAGTGCAGGGGTCTTCAACAGGGGGTCCGGGACCCCTAGGGGATCCTCAGACTTACTATAGGGGGTCCTCCAAATCTTTGTGTGGTGGAAACATTTTTCTTATTTTGTTATAGTAACCACTTGAACCCTAGTGTCCTTATTCTGAGAACTTTAGCCAAAAATAGCAGATCTACAAGCTCACAACCCCTCGCGCTGCAAGGCGTTGTGAGCTTGTTGATCAGCTATTTTTGGCAAAGAGCTTTGATATAGAGGGGGAAAAGAGACGACTAATTACAGAGTGAAAGGTCAAGTTTATTAAGTATTGACGGTTAAAGTGGTTAAATAACACAAATTGACATGAATCCAAAATACACTGATGATCGTGCTGTCAAACAATGAAACTATATGGAATCTATGAACAGGTTGTGGGGGTCCCTGCTTCATCTCTCTCTCAACTAAGGGGTCCTTGTCCTGAAAACGTTGAAGACCCCTGGTCTAGTGTATCGTGTACACCAGGCCCATAGCAAGATCTTGTGGAGTTCATTCAAGGTGCTGGGATCATAATGGTAATTAAGAGTATCTTAATGTAGGTGATTTATGAGTTTGTTTAAGCTCAGCTACTGTTCCAACAGCTTTAAAACAGATTTACAGCCGTCCAGGTCCGTCTGTCCGTCCGTCTGTCTGTCCGTCCGTCCGTCCGTCCGTCCGCTTAATGAAATGAAAGTGTAATATCCTTGAAGCTCGGTCCAGCATGTTTTAACGAGCCTGCCAGTAATTGGCAGAGCGATACTAATGGCCCCTCCTGTACAGCGTTTAGTGGTTACATCCACTAAGCTGTGTTTGATAGAGAGATAAAGGCTTTTAATCAATGACGGACAGACCGCCGGTGGCTGTGGGGAGGAGCTGGGGTGATGTCACACTCAGATTAAATAAACCCAACCAACATCGGGTCAGTTTTCAGAGGTTATATTGAATCAAAGAAGAAGTAGTTCATCCCTGTTCCAGAATCAAACGTTGGGGATTCCCCCGGTTGTTCAAACAAAGGGAAGGAACAAGGAAGCGATGCTGTTCCCAACCACAGTTCAGTTCATTCAACTAAAACACTCTGCTTTGTGATTACCCAGTTGTTCAAATAAAGAAAAGGAAAAATAAAAAGAGAATATTTACAGGAAAGCATTGAAACCATATAGCTATATTAAACTAGAGCAAAAAACATGGAAAAATATCTCCACCTTTCGTTTCCACCTGTATTCATTCACTTCATTGCATGCGCTCTAAGTCTGTGTGTGTGTGTGTGTGTGTGTGTGTGTGTGTGTGTGTGTGTGTGTGTGTGTGTGTGTGTGTGTGTGTGTGTGTACACACACACACACACACACACACACACGCGCGTGTGCGTGTGCGTGCGCGCGTGCGTGCGTGCGTGCGTGCGTGCGTGCGTGCGTGCGTGTGTGAGCAGCAGCAGCTCACTACAGCCTGAGCCTGCAACAGTTCAACTAGTTATAAATCAGTGGGTTTCATTCACGCACAACAACATCGATGTGAATACGTTTGCAGGACTGTAATCTTCTCTCCAGAGAGTTTGTCGCGACGTGCCACGACCTGTGATGGCCGCCTCTCTCTTTCTGCATGGATATGCAGCGAGCCATGCAGCAAAGCCAGCTGCGAGCCGCACACAGTACTCGTTACAGCCGAGCCGATTCGTCTCCGACGCGCGACACCTTGTTTTCAGATCGATATTCACGTTGCGACTTGCGACACAAGCATAAAGTATTCGAAGATTATCCCAGTTTGTTAAAAGAAACCAGAGCAACAAACACTGGCGCAAAATATCTCTGCTTCACTTTGATTTACTACATTCTGTTCTCCCTGCAAAGGGTTGTTGCTCTTCAGTCAAGTAAGGTCCCCAAATGATTTTGGAGCAGTCCCATGGCCAGATGACAGTGAAGTCATAATTTAAGGACCCAAGATCCTTTTAATAAAGAAAGAAACGGAAAAAGACCATTACTGTATTAAAAAAAAAATATATATATATACAAATATATACTGTATATATATTCAAAGATTTGCACACATTTTCCCGATTTTTCAAAAAATAGCAGATCTACAAGCTTGAGCTTGAGTCAGACTCGCGGATCCATTGGGCGATGACTTCATCACGCAGCGAAAATCCTCCATAGAGTCCCCTTCATTGTGCTAAAAAAAAGCTGCTTTATCTAAAAAAAATAAAAAAAATCACACCCGTGTGAAGTGGAGCTGTGTGTGTGTGTGTGTGTGTGTGTGTGTGTGTGTGTGTGTGTGTGTGTGTGTGTGTGTGTGTGTGTGTGTGTGTGTGTGTGTGTGTGTGTGTGTGTGTGTGTGTGTGTGTGTGTGTGTGTGTGTGTGTGTGGATCATGTGTACCGATTTTCGTGACATTTGAAGAAAATATGTAGGAAAAGGAGCAAAAAGTGTGTTTGGGAGAAAATTCAAGATGGCGGAAAATCTATCATGGCGCAAATGGGCGTGGCCTATATGGGGAGATGCGTCATGACCCAAGGAATCCAGGGAAAAAATATTTTTAATTTTCCGACCTACGGTTCAAGAGGTACAGGCCAAAACGTAAAGTGGGGTGTTATGGCGCCACCATGCGGCCAAATGACACAATTTTTTTTTATTTAATCCTTGAAATCATTATGAACCTCCTCTCCAAGTCTTGAAACTCTAGCCCCTATGGTTTGCGAGAGACAAATAATTGAATGTGAGTTTTTGCGATTCCCATTATAAGTCAATGGGGAAAATTAATTCACTAATAAATTAATATCAATTAAACTATTGAACCTTTCTCTTAGCAAGTTACTAGCCCACGATTCCCGAGTAAGCCGGTCGATTTGACATATGGCGCGAGTGTGTGGTGGCAAAACTGTGGGACTAGTAGCGTGCCGAAGTTTAGGAAGTTCAGGCTACATACAGACACACACACAGACAGACACACAGACAGACCCACACGGCCACGTATAGGGAGCCTGTGCTTCACACAGCTCCAAAAAAGGTTTGGATGGCAGAGAACCACAGTTGTAGTGGGCATAACAGTGAGAGAATGGCTGGTTGCACTCAGCAGTGTTTTCTCCATGCTGAAGGATGACAACATCCAGACATGTTCTGGTCTGTCGGTGTGTCAAGTGACACCAAACGTGCACGTTTTGACTCTGGCTCTTCAAAATAAAAGTGGACGCCTATGGAAGGAATTCGTGGCAACTCACTGTCGGGATCACTACAAAATAAGAGGCACTAAAAGTGTAATACTCTGTTGGTTACTAAGGCTCTCTCTCTCACACACACACACACACTCTCTCTCTCTCTCTCTCTCTCTCTCTCTCTCTCTCTCTCTCTCTCTCTCTCTCTCTCTCTCTCTCTCTCTCTCTCAATTCAATTTCAATTTCAATTCAAAGGGCTTTATTGGCATGAGAAAATATACGTTTACATTGTCAAAGCAGAAGTGTACACAATACAATACAATACAATACAATACAATCAGAACAAAATATGTACAGGTGAAAAAATGCATCACAGTAACGTGCAGGCAGAGCAGGGATATATACAATGGTTTTTAAGGTGGTTGGGTTCCATTTGATATCCTTTGTTTTGGGTCGGTCACCTTGCTCATTTCTGCCATGATGTATTCTCTGTTTAGGGCCAAATAGTTTGCTCTGCTTTGGGGTTGCTTCTCTCCAATGTGTCAGGTAGCTTTCTTTCTGCTGTTTTATAATTTGGTTTAGTCCAGTGAATTATCTGTCTGGTGGCTCTGCTTGTGTTTGTGTACAGAGTTCCCGGACCAGTTGGCTGAGGGGGCATCTCTAGATTTTCTGTGTGTGGCCTATGTGTTATGAATGTCTCTCTCTCTCTCTCTCTCTCTCTCTCTCTATTTCTCTCTCTCTCTCTCTCTCTGTCTCTCTCTCTGCAGGGCCTCAGTGTCATGACTGGGGGGAGGTGGAGGAAGGTGTGTTATAGCATGTTTCATATCATACTATAGTATATCGTATAGAGATTGAATTTCCACAAGGCAGAGAGACAATGAATACAACATATTTATTTAACAACAAAGTTAAGAGCTCTGAGGTACACGCATGCTAGTGTCCTCTCGACCCTTCTCATAGGAGCACAGCAGTAGGAGGATGGTTACAGATACAAGTCTATTCTTACAGAAGTCTTCCATGCATGGACTGATGACGTTAAAGGAGTAGTTCACCTCAAAAATGACTTTTTTTCTATTGATTACTCCTGCCATGGAGAGTAGAGTTCAATAATATTTTTAGTTTTTTGTCACATTCCTAAGACAACAATTTGATTCGAGTACATTTACCCCCATTGATTCCGGATGGGGACCCGTTTCGAAACGGGTCACCATCCGGAGTGAATGGGGTACATTTATTGTTATCACATTTCTCTCCATGGCGTAATCAATAGAAAAAAAGTCATTTTGGGGGTGAACTACTCCTTTAAGCCCTTATCAGAGTCCAGGGTGAAGAGCCTATAACCACACATTTTAGGTGATAAGCTAGTATCCACCTAAAGTGATAAAACAAGTGGAGGCCATCATAGTCAGTCACGGTGAAGTCCTATCACTGTGACTGGCTGGTCTAGATCGACCAATCAGTGAACGGGGTGATGGGCCGATCTGTCTGATAGTAAAAACAGAGGATGTGTCGGGGTTCGCGGTGGAAAGCTCTTCACCGCGAGTAATGGCGTTGGGCTCTATTTTGATCCATGCCTTATGCCTAAACGTCTTTGCCTTTTTTTTTTTACTGTTTTGAAAAACATTTTTAAATTCTTCAAATGCTGATCTACATCTGCACGTTGTGAGCTTGCAGATCAGCTATTTGAAATATTTAAAAATGTTTTCAGAATAGTAAAAAAAAGGCAAAGAAGTTTAGGCATAAGGCATGGATCAAAATAGAGCCCGTAATGTTGTAGTTTTATGACTTAAAAAGACTACACCGCGGTGAATAGCTTATCACCGCGGTGCCTACTATGATAGGGGCTTTAGGAGTGGGCATGGGGCAGTCAGCTGTCCAGATGGACCACTGCTATCAAGTCAATACTGTAGAGCAGTGGTTCTCAACCTGTGGGTCGGGACCCCCGGAGGGGTCCCCAAATTAATTTGGGGGGTCCCCAGATGATTAACTTATTGTGCAACATTCTCATAAAGTTTAAGTGTTTAGCAGGTATCTGCACATTTCTAAAGTCACAATTTTACAGACTTTTTAATACCTCTAAAATGACAAATTAAACATTGGCCAAATTGTCAAATATTAGAGGCGGAAATTGTGAAAATAGCAGATCTACATGCTCACAACGCCTCGCAGCGCGAGGCGTTGTGAGCATGTAGATCGGCTATTTTCACAATAGAACTGTGTTATGCAAAATGCTCTGCGAGGCGTTGTGAGCATGTAGATCGACTATTTTCATAATAGCACCGTGTTATACAAAATGTAATGCCTCAACTCTTAGTGCTCGTCAGAGTGGTGGGGGGTCCCCAGTTAAAATATGATTATTTTGGGGGTCGCGGCCTGAAAAGGTTGAGGACCCCTGCTGTAGAGTGACAGTGACACTGAGAGCGTTATGAACATCTGTTCCAGGTGCAGTGAAGGTGATGGAGGGGGAGGTGGGCTGGTTGTCTTGTCCTCTTTTCTCTCATCCCACCATCATGTGTTCCAGGTGCAGTGAAGGTGATGGAGGGGGAGGTGGGCTGGTTGTCTTGTCCTCTTTTCTCTCATCCCACCATCATGTGTTCCAGGTGCAGTGAAGGTGATGGAGGGGGAGGTGGGCTGGTTGTCTTGTCCTCTTTTCTCTCATCCCACCATCTACAACTACACCTCCTCCCAGAGCGCCGGCCTCAACCTCTTCTGGTACCGCGTCCCCATTGGCCAGGACCTGGAGCAGCCAATCGGATACAGGTATGTCAGGATACAGGTTTGTCAGGCGGTGTCATTTCTTTTGGTTAAAGGTGTCATGTCACACCTTTACATTATGATACAGTAGGTCACGTCTGTAAACACCCTCTGAAACAGGCAGAGAGAGAGAGCTGACTCTCACTGACCAGAAAGTTGAGGAAATAGCATCAACGGGGGTTGTCGCAGGGGGTCGTTGTCGCGAGGGGGGGGCACCCAACAGCCAGTTGTGAGTCAGGCACCAAAATGCCTTGTGGCGGCCCTGTAAAAAACATTCTCACGTAAGGCGACTTCCTGGTTTTCATATTATGGACAAGGGGAGACAACAATATTAGCCAAAGAGAGAGCCTGATGTATCTTTTTTTTGGCGTGTCATAACATCTTCAAGCCATTTAAAGCGCAGGCCTGTACAGTTTCTTTAATAACTGCCGACTCAACGAGTCAAACAGAAACATGCCAAGGTCAGGGCTCTGGGGAGGCGCAGTGGAAAAGTACCTACTCTAGGGGTTTGAATACAACACAATTGGCTGGTGGGGAGGGTGATATTTGTCACCGCACGCACTCCTACGGGCCGGAACAGCACCTGTCAGCAGCACTCTGGACACTATAGCGACCTTAAGCAACGCTACGGCAACGGCAGATGACAACGGTAACCAGAAATGATCAGCGCTCAATAGATCAACCTGCTGCCGTAGCAGCCGTCTGTACTACGCCAGAAGGTCCCTTCCCACGTTGCGCCTACAACGCCTGCTTTATAGACGCGTCTTCATGGGAACCAAAGCGCTCAGTGAAAGGGGTGGGACCCCGTCGCCGACGGCTCGTTGCTTAACGATTTGGACCGCAACAGCGATTGCGTCATAGCAGCCGTAGTCCCACCACGCGTAGCGGTTGTAGAAACACGCTGCTTAACGTCGCTAATATCCACTGTGGGCTGCATAACTGAAGTGGTGGAGGTGCTGCGGTTAAGGGAAGTTATGTCACACATTGCAGGTCTGTTTACATCCCCCTAGACAAACCTAAATAGATTGAAGTTCTTAACTCGCTCTTAATAGGTGTAACTTTGTCAGAATCCATGTTTTAGTTCGGATATTGTTTATTACGAGCGCAACCAAAGGGTCGGGAAAAGTAGAACAGTTTTTTCACCAGCGGGGAATACACCACACTGTGAAAAAACAATAACATCCGGTAGGGCATTCACCGAATATTCGAATATCAAAGTCACTATTCGACGTTGTTCACCAAAGTCGAATATTCTGTTATTTTCTTTTCTTTTTTTTTTTAGTTTTCTCTTTAAAAAATATATACTTTATAAAGCTTGGCTAGATAGGAAGTCATAAGAATGAGTTGTCAATGCCCCTGGTGGATGAATTTGTTAATGCTATACCAGGGGTTCTCAAACCTTTTTAGGCCGTGACCCCCAGAATAAACATATTTGAACTGGGGACCCCACCCTGACAAGCACTTAGAATTGTAGGTATTACATTTAATGATGACTCGGTTCCACAGATAAATATTGTGAAAATAGCATATCTACATGCTCACAACGCGAGGTGTTGTGAGCATGTAGATCTGCTATTTTCACAATGTTCGCCTCTTGCTTACTTAATATTTGACAGTTTGGCCAGTCCTGTCGAATATTCGAATACTTTGAGGTCGAATAATTCGAAATCAATATGTGAATGCCCTAACATCCGGTGAAATTCTCCCGGTGGAAGTAGCACCGTTCTATGCCGTATCAGCCTCGCGTCGTAACCAGGCTTTTCTCTTCACAGATGAGGAAGCCTGGCCACGCGAGGCCATGTCAGCAGGGAGGAGGACTGTCACAATATTAGATAATAGACCGTATGTCAATCCCGACCCATTTTGCTCTTGTTACTAGGTAGAACAAATTTACCATGGCAGATTCTTTTATAGTGGAAGTGGATGGGGGAAAAAGATTTTTCATAGCCTCATTATTGCTATTTAAAGTACCAAAGGAAAAACATCTAGGTGATTAATAATTAATAAAAAGGGAAGACCAAAGTACAGTAGTTACATTGCAAAACAGGGGTTTGCCCCCAAAAATACATGTTTTAATTAGTTTAATCCTCTGAAAAAATCGGAGGAGAGTTACAGAGAGAGAGAGCGCAGTGCATCTTGGGTAGGAATTCTGTCAGCCAGCCTATAAATCCACTGCTAAATAGGCTCGCTGTCGTAATTCTGGCCATTTAAAATATATGTACCCAATCGAAACTCTTAGTTACATTGATATTGTTCATGTGAACTAGTCTGTTGAAGCTTATTCATTATAATGATCGAAATCGCTATTGTCGCGCGGGGCCGTACTGCATGCTCGCCGTGCTCCACAGTGCGCACCGTGCTGAAAGCACAACACAACATTCTCCCACTGCACAACTCCACCCCCGATAGCAAAAAGTGAATGATTTTTTCTGGTTGGCCAGTCAGGGAGTCTCAGAGACCAATCAGAAGGCTGACAAACGGTCTATTTAATACATAAATGTTCATATATTTGCAAAGATTTTCAAATATAGTGGAGATGGCAGATATACAAGCTCACAACGCGTCGCATCAATGCTCTTTTTTAAGTATAAAGTTGTCAAATATGTCAGCAATTTCTTGGTATATTTAGGTTATGTGTCATATCTGCCATGTGCAACTTCAAAGACTAAAAGCCAAGCAGAAATGTAATTGTCAACGACAAAAAACACAATTAATCGTTAAAATCGTAAAATGTCATAATCATGACAGCCATGGCAGGTGAGCCAATAGGATACATCAGATGTGACAAGGAAGTGGGAAGGAATTAATTGGCATAATGACTACATTGGGGAGAAAAAGGGGTGTTTTTTTTTTTACCCATTAAAGGCCTATCCATACTTCCACCGAAACCGCCGTTTTCGGTCAAAAGGTCCTTTTCTACCATAAAATTATATCCCTCGGGACTTCTGAAAAGCATTGGACCGAACGAGAGTTCGGAAATTTGCACGTCGGAAAACACAACTCACCGAACATTTCGGTCGAAGTATGGAGAGGCCTTTAGGCCTAGAATTGAATTGAATGCTTTAACCAGTGAAAAATAGCAGATATACAAGCTCACAGCACGGCACCGAGTGCCGCGCTGCGAGCTTGTAGATCTGCTATTTTTGAAAAAGTCGTGAAAATGTGTGCAAATCTTTATGTAATTAAGTGTGCCTGCTATGCAATAGCAAAACACTTATTGTAATCCGCCATACTTAAGTCATTAATTAAGTCTTTCGCCACGAATTTCTGCACGTAATAACTGCCGCACAATTTACGCCACCGCCGCAATATATACATCAAAACGTGCGGCTCGGCCGGGAATAGGTTGCTATTACTTTTCTTTCCGATCCGCGTTACCATTGCGACGTAATTCGCAAAAAACGACGCCAAAAAACCCCATTGACTTAGAATGGGGGAAACTTCGGCACGTAATAACTGCCGCACGATTAACGCCACCCCCGCAATATATACATCAAAATGTGCGGCTCGGCCGGGAATGGTGTGCTATTACTTTTCTTTCCGATCCGCTTTCCGATTGCGATGTAATTCGCAAAAAACAACGCCCAAAAACTCCATTGACTTTGAATGGGGGACTCCGAAAAAAACCCAGAAACTTTGGCGCCACATAACTCTGCCATACTTTTGCCTAGCAACGTCATTTAAAATGTAAAATGCTCACACAACTTTGGTCTTTTTCCGACCAATAGGGATGAGCTGTAATTGATTAAGCCTCGCCCCCTCTTTAACAGGAAGTGCCCTTCACCAAACAGGAAGTGCCTCTATAACTCATGAACCGTTTGTCGTACAGACTTGCGGCTGGTGTCATACCTTTTCTTTTTTTCTCAATTTTTTTTTCTCAATTTTTTTTTTCTCAAATTTTTTTTTCTCAAATTTTTTTTTTCTCAAATTTTTTTTCTCAAATTTTTTTTTCTCAAATTTTTTTTTTCTCAAATTTTTTTTTTCTCAAAATTTTTTTTTCTCAAAATTTTTTTTTTCTCAAAAAATGTTTTTTCTCAACATTTTTTTCTCAATTTTTTTTTTCTCAAAAATTTTTTTTCTCAATTTTTTTTTTCTCAAAATTTTTTTTTTCTCAAAATTTTTTTTTCTCAAAATTGTTTTCTCAAAATTATTTTTTCTCACATTTTTTTTTCTCAACATTTTTTTTTCTCACAATTTTTTTTTCAAAATTTCTTTTTCTCAAAAAAGTTTTTTTCTCAAATTTTTTTTCTCACAAAACAATTTTTTCTCAAAAAACTGTCGTTAAAGTGCGACCCGTGATAACGGCCAAAAATGCTCCAAAACGCCACTAATTAGTCGAAATGGCTGACTTCCTGTTTGGTTTCTGATTGGCTGCTGGCCTTGTGACGTGGGTAGAGCTGCGAGGGCCTGGTCATCGCTGCTTGCAGCTTTAATTCATTAATCGTCCATGACCTTAATTGGGGCCTATTTCGCCAAACAGGAAGTGCCCCTCACCAAACAGGAAGTGACCCTTGATCTCGTGAACCGTTTGTCATACAGACACGCGGGTTGCGTCAAATGAAATAACGCTAATGCTAACACCAACCGCTACACAAGGTTGCACAGACTTAGCGAGCTGCAGGCACACTTAAAATTTCTTAGAAATTTTCTCTTCTAGTCTATATCTAATATGTATTTTCAAAGCGAGCATTTGTAACTCAAATGTTGCTTCTCTGGGGAGGTCCCTGGAACTAGATATTTTGAGATGGGGGTCCGTGGCCAAATAAATATCATTTTGGGGGTCCTTCACATGAAAAGGTTTGAGAACCACTGACATAGTAGTCTCTCAAGAACAGACTAACTGAGCTCCAGTCAAGTGAAAAGGACCTTTTCTTAGAAGGATTCAAAAGACACTTATAGAATCGGGTCAAAATTAGAATTTTCACGATTTTTCAAAAATAGCAGATCTACAAGCTCGCAGCGCGGCACTCGTTGCCGCGCTGTGAGCTTGTATAAATCTGCTATTTTTTATATTTAAAGCATAAAATATTGCGTCATAATGTGTTCAGGCCTAAATTGGTTAACCATGGTAGCACTTGTGATTTTGATGGCCTGAAGTGCTATTGATTGTATTGTTGGTGCGTTGTGTCATTGATAACAGCTTTACCCAGTGCTGTGCCGGCTATTTCTGAAGTTTCAGAGTTTTGTGCTATGGTTTCATTTTTATAGATGATAATGTGTGTGTTTTTGTTACACCGCCTGCACCGTTTGCTTTCTGCTTAGATTGATTTGGAGAGTCAATCAATTTCCACCAAATGCAACTATAAGCAATTTGTTATAATAATGAACCTGAGGCTGTTGACGTGTCTTTGGCTGAATACAATGCAGTAGGTCAGTGGTTCTCAACACTTATTTCAATTCAAATTAAATCATATACGATTGTTGGCATACCTATTTTGGGCTTGTCATTATTTCAACAACTCATTAGCACAAAACAGGATTAGGATTTTGACCACAACACAGCACTCTGACACTGCTCTTGTTAAAGTTTTCATTGACATCCACTTAAACACAGACAGTGGCACGTTTTCAGTCTGTAAACTATACCTCAGCGCTGCATTCAACACGGTTAACTTGACCACAATACATTACTAGACAGAGCAAAATTGTGTTGGACTTTCTGTATGAATGATAAAGGACAGGCCTGTAGGTAATTACATATCTGAGAGTACAAAAATGACATGCAAACTTCACACACAACTTCACCAGGTGACTCTATGGTGTGGTCCTCCACAAACACTGGAGCAAATGCATTGAACAAATCATTGATTATTTTCTTCAATTAAACAAAGACCAAACTGAAGTAATTGTTTTTTGGTGCCAAGGAAGAAAGATTAAAAGAGCGCTCAGCTTCAACTGTTAATGTTTAAAAAACACAACCCAAGCCAAACATCTTGGTTTTGTCGTGGAGTCACTCAGACCTGAATTTTAACATCCACGCAATTACAAAGAAATCAATTGCAGAGTCAGCTTTAAGAATAATCTATCAAGGATTAAAGGATTTACGGGCATTGACACTAAGGCTTGCCAACCTGCCCCCGGCAGGTAAATAAAACTTTGGGGCAGGTGAAGTCTGCTTTCAGGTTGCCCGACCGGGCAATTTAAGTGCTCATTTAAGAGGGGACGCTACTGTCTACAAACATAACATGAAATATCTGTATAGAAACACCTGAACGTGGCCAGAGTGCTCTGTCTTCTGGTCTGCGGAATGAAAATTAAGAGTGCGGGCACGGTGGCGCAGTGGTTAGCGCTTCGCCTCACAGCTAGAAGGTCCTGGGTTCGATTCCCGCCGGGGGACGCTGTGGGTTCTGGGGGCGTGTTTCTCCCTCCGCGTCATCAGCGCCCACACCCTAGGTGGGGTCGGCGATAGGGCCTTTCTGTGTGGAGTTTGCATGTTCTCCCTGTGTCTCCTAGGGTTGATACCCTCACAAAAACATGCAATAATCCTGGTCTCAATAATGCCTCCCCCTGGCCAGCCGGGCGCCTGATGGAGGGGAAAGGAACTGGTTGGAATAACGTGTTCCTTCCACGCGCTACGTCCATCTCAGGGAAATACCCCCTGTCAGGTGAAAAGAAACAACTTGGACTACTCATGCATAGAAGGAAGCATGAGGTCAGTCCGTTGTCTCCCCAGGCGCGGCAGAGGGAGAGCAGAGCCCAGGATTACATAGGCAATTGGCACTGGGTGAAAAAATGGGTTGCAAAATCGTGGGATAAAAATTATTTTTAGAGAAAATTAAGAGTGCTCTTATAAGTGAACTCTTATAAGTGAAAAAACAAAATAAAAATATAACAGACATATTATTAATATATTATTATTAATCTATTCAATCATAGATATGTATTTGGAATTGTAGGGTTGACATTTTTTGATCGCACAGCCTCAGAAAGTAAAGAAATAAGTGTTAAATTGAGCGGTAATTAAAATCTTACCTATCATTTTATAATGGACGATTTATTTATTTATCGAACAAGTGGGCATGACCTTTGGGCAAGTAGAACATGACCTGTACTTGTCCGACGGGCAAGTGCCTCTGAGACCTTAGTGTCAATCCCTGATTTAAACCATTTAGGCCTAGAATTATTGAATGCTTTAGCTATAGAAAAATAGCAGATATACAAGCTCGCAGATATACAAGCTTGCAGCGCGGCACTCGGTGCCGCGCTGCAAGCTTGTAGATCTGCTATTTTTGAAAAAGTCGTGAAAATGTGTGCAAATCTTTGAATATATGTATTTTAAAGCGAATGTTTGTAACTCAAATTTGCTTCTGGGGCGTCCCTGGAACTAAATATTTTGAGATGCAGGTCTGTGGCCAAATACATATCATTTTGGGGGTCTTTCACATGAAAAAGATTTAGAACCACTGACATAGTAGTCTCTCAAGAACAGACTAACGGAGCTGAAAGGACCTTTTCTTTGACGATGGCTGGCCAGAATGCTGACATAGAAACATAGGTTTTTCAAAAAACCTTAGAAGGATTCAAAAGACACTAATAGAATCAGGTCAAAATCGGGTCAAAATTCAAATGTTCACTATTTTTCAAAAATAGCAGATCTACAAGCTCGCAGTGCGGCACTCGGTGCCGTGCTGTGAGCTTGTAGATCTGCTATTTTTCTATAGTTAAAACATAAAATAATAATACACAATATAGTGTACCCGTTCTGAATGGGTTAAAAAACGTGTCCGTGCATTCATCTTCAGTAGACTTGACTTAACGGAGTCTTTACAGGTCTCGCTAGAAAATCGATCAGACGTCTGCGGTTGATTCAGAACAGTGCCTGCTCGACTCCTTACTGATGCCAAGATGTTGGAGCGATATCACCCCGCTCCTTAGATCTTTACACCGGCTGCCTGTCTGTCACAGGATTGATTTCAAATAAGCATTGAACGGTTTAGGGCCAAAATACCTTTCTGGTCTTGGACTTCATCATGAACCACCCAGAGCTCTCAGGTCTGCTTTATGTCCCTGGAAGAGCTAGGGGTCCTCAACGTGTTCAGGCCAAGGACCCCTTAGTTGAGAGAGAGATGAAGCAGGGACCCCCCCAACCTGTTAACTCATTTAGTGCTCCTGAAATTAACGGATTAAAATGTCCAGCGTGCCTCCCGCAGGCTGCATCCACGACCGTTGTCTTATTTTGAAGGCCAGAAGTCCATAGCGTAAACACTTCCGGTTTGACGTCATCACGTCCTTCACCGGAATCGCTCGTCATCAACATACTGTTGTGTAATGGCGGATCGGTGCTTTTCAACATGTGTTATATAAGCGAGAATCTACTGCCATCCTCCCTTTGAAAGTGTTGTTTCGAGATAATGGACATTAAAGATGAGATTCCCCGTCTGCCTCAATGTTATGGGATTACTATTTTGTGCTCGTGGATCCGTGATGATGATGAATCGGCGAGGGCGATCGTGTCAGGACCTTCCGCGCACCAACAGGTAATAGAGTACCGCCGTTACAGTTTTCACGAGTATACTCGGGATCGGCAGCATGTGCTACTCGAGTATTTTTCATGAGTATTCTCGGGATCGGCGCTAATTGAGTTGAATAGATTCCATGTAGTTTCATCTTTTGACAGCACAATCATCAGTGTATTTTGGATTCATGTCAATTTGTGTTTTCTGATATTTAACCACTTGAACCATCAATACTTGGCCTGCTCTTTTCCCCCTCTACACCAAACCTCCGAAAATAGCCGATCTACAAGCTCACAACGCCTCGCAGCGCGAGGCGTTGTGAGCTTGTAGATCGGCTATTTTTGTCTAAAGTTCTCAGGATATGGACGCTAGGGTTCAAGTGGTTAATATAATAAAGGAGGAAAAAAAGTTTCTATCGCACAAAGATTTGGAGAACCCGCTGAAGTAATAGTGAGGACCCCCTGTTGAAGACCCCTGCTCTAGAATCAGAGATAATCAAAGAGTAGCGGTGTTCAGTTTTCTATGCTCCACATATCTGAAACAAACTCCTAGTAGCCACAGGCCCAAAAGCTCAAAGAATAGGGGTTTACCTGTGATGTCATGACATACTTTTTATTTTTGTTTTTTCTATTCATTTGGTCATTAAGGTACACAGAATGAGAGGTCTGCTCTGCCGGAAACTCTGCGGAAAAAAAGTTATGGCCATTTGTATATTCACTCCATCGACTTCACTATACAGGAAAGAAACACACCAAAAAAAAAATGCTTTAAGTATGTGAGGGGTCAAACTAGGGGTTCTTCATGATTCTGAATCCATTGCAAGCAATTGTTTTGCATGAAAAACATTCCTTGGGCTAGAAAACGGACCAAAATAACGGTGAAAAGTGATGACTCATCACTTTTCACAGGTTTGAGAGGCTGAAATCTAGCCCAAGGAATGTTTTTCATGCAAAACAAATGCTTGCAATGGATTCAGAATCATGAAGAACCCTTAGTTTGACCCCTCACTTGCTACTTTTTTTGGTGTGTTTTTTTCCAGTATAGTGAAGTCAATGGGAAACTTTTTTTCGCAGTGTTTCCGGCAGAGCAGGCCTCTCATTCTGTGTACCTTAATGACCAAATTAATGTGAAAAACAAAAATTTGGAGTATGTCATGACATCACAGGTCTTCTCTCATTTTGGCACAGTGGCTCCCCGGCTATAGAGAACTGCAGGTCTGCTGCAACGCTCAGTCCTTTCTAAATCAAAGCTAAAAACCTTTCTTTGCAGAATTTTCTCTTCTGCTTTATGAGTTTATAGATCGTCTATTTTACCAGAACGCTCACCCTTCTTTCTTTACTGGAACTTTATCTGCACTGACTCTGACCTCTAAGGACCTTCCAGGGAGGGTGCTCTTGTGCGTCTTGCTGCATCACCCTTTCTTGTTTTTTTCTTTTGCTAGTTGTTTTATCGCTCTGACCTTTGGACACCGCACTATTAGGTTGTGTTAGTTGTTTTTTTTAGTATTTCTGCTTGTGTTTGACATGATGGTGAGATACTTGTTGCACTAACTAGCATTGACTGTTATGGTCACTTTGATTTGGGCACTGTATTATATTGATAGATGTGCTTTAGGACACTATGCATATATATATATTTATATATATATATATATTATGTGTTCCCTTTCTTGTTGTACCTTGCTCTTACTGTACTTACTGTACTCTACTCTGTTCTTGTTTTTTTCTTTTTTTTCTTTTTCATACTTCTCTGTAACTTTGTAAATAACCTTATCCTGCTGTGCTGCCTCTGGGCAACTGATTTTCCCCCTTGGGATAATAAAGGTATCTATCTATCTATCTACCCCAGAATAAGGACTCGCTAGGGTTCATGGTGGTTAATTATTTCAAAATGGACACTTAAGCGTTTCTTTTACTGAAGACATTAGGGTTGTTTTAATCTAATCAGAGCGTTTTAGTCTAATGCGTTCGCCTCGATTGTAATCCGACTTAATCCTATTGTGACGTTGTGTTGCCAGCAGCTCCAGCCAGCACCTCTGCAAGGAGAGAGAGAGACTGTGGCTCCAGCCTGCTGCCGTAGAGGACACTGGACAATACATCTGTATGTTACGGTAAGAACAATACATCTGTATGTTACGGTAAGGACAATACATCTGTATGTTACGGTAAGAACACTACATCTGTATGTTACGGTAAGAACAATACATCTGTATGTTACGGTAAGGACAATACATCTGTATGTTACGGTAAGGACAATACATCTGTATGTTACGGTAAGGACAATACATCTGTATGTTACGGTAAGGACAATACATCTGTATGTTACGGTAAGGACAATACATCTGTATGTTACGGTAAGGACAATACATCTGTATGTTACGGTAAGGACAATACATCTGTATGTTACGGTAAGGACACTGGACAATACATCTGCATGTTACGGTAAGGACACTGGACAATACATCTGTATGTTACGGTAAGGACACTGGACAATACATCTGTATGTTACGGTAAGGACACTGGACAATACATCTGTATGTTACGGTAAGGACACTGGACAATACATCGGACCCCCCAGAAGCAAAATTTGAGTTACAAATGTCCATCCATCCATCTTCAACCGCTTATCCGGAATGGGGTCGCGGGGGTAACAGTTCCAACCGAGACCTCCAGATTTCCTTATCCTGAGCAACTTCCTCCACTCCCTCATATATTCAAAGATTTGCACTTTTTCAAAAATAGCAGATCTACAAGGTCGCAGCGCGGCACCTGTGAGCTTGTAGATCTGCTATTTTTCAATAGCTAAAGCATTCAATAATTCTAGGCCTCTGCAACACAACATGTATACAATATGTAGTGCTTCATTCTCTCTCTCTAAGCTAAAGGGTCCTTGGCTTGAATAACGCGTTGGAAGACCCCTGGATTAGATACAGGGCAGATGGATATAAAGGCGGGTGAAGTCACTAATAAATGGAGTGCCACAGTTCATGTTGCATTAAGACCAGTAAGATGGGTTTACAGTTCATATTGCATCATGTCCAGAGCAGTGGGATGGCTTTAGACAGTAATCTGCTAAGTGTTCTCAGAGGTGTGTTATTGTAATGGAGCTTTACGGAATACCATTTGGCTTTGTTCCAAAACTACACCTGACTCAAGGAAAAGATGTATACCCTATTAATAGAGTGAGGAATTATCTTGCGTGCAAGAGCTGATTTTCGAGCTAACTACAAGTCACCATGGGGTGGGTTATTAACTCGTAAATCATTCATGGACTTGCTTGGGGGGCATCTGTATATGCCTCTGCTTTGATATCATATCTCTGGTCATTAACACATTTAGGGCCTAGAATTATTGAATGCTTTAACCAGTGAAAAATAGCAGATATACAAGCTCACAGCGCGGCACCGAGTGCCGCGCTGCGAGCTTGTAGATCTGCTATTTTTGAAAAAGTCGTGAAAATGTGTGCAAATCTTTGAATATATGTATTTTCAAAGCGAACGTTTGTAACTCAAATTTTGCTTCTGGGTGGTCCCTGGAACTATATATTTTGAAATGGGGGTCCGTGGCCAAATAAATATCATTTTGGGGGTCCTTCACATGAAAAGGTTTGAGCACCACTGACATAGTAGTCTCTCAAGAACAGACTAACTGAGCTCCAGTTAAGTGAAAAGGACCTTTTCTTTGACGATGGCTGGCCAGATTGCTGACATAGAAACATAGGTTTTTTCCAAAAATCTTAGAAGGATTCAAAAGACACTTATAGAATCGGGTAAAAATTCTAATTTTCACTATTTTTCAAAAATAGCAGATCTACAAGCTCGCAGCGCGGCACTCGGTGCCGTGCTGTGAGCTTGTATATCTGCTATTTTTTAATATTTAAAGCATAAAATATTGCGTCATAATGTGTTCAGGCCTAAATGGTCGCCACAGCGGCCAAATCAAGTTGGGCTCCCATCGACTTTAGTGATGAAAAGTGATGAGTCAGAGTTTTGTGGGTGCTGTGGTGACCCCGAAGGTCGCCGACTCGGGCGCCCTAGCTAAATCATTAGAGCATGCCCTGAGCTACATCTGTGCAAAATTTTGCACTTTTAGACTGATTAGCGCGAGAAAAAAAACCCTAAGGCCTCCGACTAACATGAATACTCACCCATACGTGTATTGTTTTCTGAGGCCATTTCTAGCCCACGGAATGTTTTTTGTGCAAAACAAATGCCTGCAATGGATTCAGCATCATGACAAACCCCTAGGGTGGATTTCTTGTGTTTCAGGCATTAAGGGGTTAATAATAAAAAATGCTCAATGGATATCACTGGTCATCATCTTGAATCCTTAAGAGGTGACCCCAAGCTACAAGAATCAGTTGAGAAAAAAACTTTTACAGGCGAATCCACGTTCACCCCCACGGCTCCCGGACTAATACTGTACGTACTGTACATGCACTTCCTTTAGAGAAATGCATGTCTGACTGTCTGATATGTTTGATCCTTACAGTGTGTTTGATAAGACAGACTGAGAGGAGGGGTGTAACGATAAAAATCGGCAGGTATGATATCAAACCGGCTGATTCGGTGACCGGCAGGTCACTGACATAAATACCGGTTTTATGCCAATTGTGTCTATGGCATTGCACAGCATGTTGCTCTGGTCCTGTGACTAAAGTAAACATTAGCAAGTAGCAGCCAGTCTACTTAGTGGCAGCCTACAGAATACAGATGGTGCTGATTACCTTTGCAATGTAAGGATATATTCCATAATCCTGTGTCAATGTCTTCTCCAAAAAGAAGGGGGAAAAAAACATGCGTCACCTGCTTTCCTCCTGCCTAGTCCAGACGGTCATATTAGACTGGATATTGTCTGTGATTTTGGATATTGTACTATTGCGATTGATTTGGCATTAGTGTTCGTCTAGCTTATTGGTACTCACATTGAAGTATGTCTTGTAGGCCGACTTGGCCTGAAAAAAAGGGTATTGGAGCAACCCTATTTTCTAGTTCTTAGCTAAAGAAATCGGTAGGTCAGACTATCATAAAACCGGGGGATCGGTATCGGCCAAGAATTTTGCAATCGGTCCATCTCTAAACAGAATCGAAAAATTTTAATTGGCAATGATCTACTATATCGATATGCAAAAGTATATATCGTACCACTTTGTATCGTATCGGTATCGTTTGAAATGCAGATAATCGTATCAAATCGTTTTGCAGTGCAAATAATTGATTGTATGGAAACTAAGTATAATTTGTGCCTTGTATTTGGCAAGTTAATGAAAAAGAAGGGTCTAATTACTTTTCCATTTTTGCGACCGTAGGTCGCATTTACTACCAAAACCTCCACGGGCTGTCTGTCTGTGAGTGAGTCCGTCACACTTTTGCCCTGCTCATATCTCCACAACCGTTGCCCCCATCCATGCCAAATTTTGCACACACACTCCTTGACTGCCAAACTACAACCTCCAAGGACCCCCGGAGCCCCAGGGACCCCCAGGTCCCTGGGGGACCCCCAGATGTAAAAAATTACCAAATGTGCTCACACGTCACACGTCACACTTTTTCCCTGCTTATATCTCCGCACCCGTTGACCCGATCCATGCCAGATTTTACACACACACTCCTTGCCTGCCAAACTACAACCTCCAAGGACCCCCGGAGCCCCAGGGACCCCCAGGTCCCTGGGGGACCCCCAGATGTAAAAAATGACCAAATGTGCAAAAATGACCAAATGACCACCCCAACGGATGCAAAAGTGGTGGCGCCCCCAGTGGAGGACCCCCTGCCACTGCAGCGCACATAAAATGCCGTAACTCGGGCTAGGAGCGTCCGGGAGAGCCGGGGCCGGTACCTATTCGTCCGCCAAGGCAACGCGGAGACCCCACCCCTCATTTCTCACATGGCCCTATTCTAGCGCCACCTTCAGGCCGATTTTTAAAACACATTTTTGGACACTGCTCCTACAGTTTTTGCCCTAAAATCACGAATATCACTACACAGCATGTCTACACTCATGTCATCAACATGGATCAGGAAGATTTGGGAAAAACAAATTTTTGCCCTATTTGTGGAGATAAGCCACCTACGGTCGCTTATCTCCCGATTAGGGAGTCTTACTGGTATAGCTACTCTTAGTCTATCGATAAATGTGTGTAATCTCTGTGTTCATGTCAAGGTGTGGGTTTGTCCATATGTGTTGAAATATAATGTCCATGCATTTGCTAGAGAATCACAGTGACTTATTTATATCCATAATAGATTTTCACTTAAAAACCCTGCACTATTGACACGTTTCACACAGATTTAATGTCTTTGCTGAATAGTCACTATATCTATTTTAAATCATTGAATCGTATCACCATGAATGAACCAATATCGTCCATGTATCGTATCGTCAACCATGTATCGATCGTGATGCGCATCTTATCGTTGTTAAAATGTATCGTTACACCCCTATCTGAGAGTACTGACAAACTGTACTCTATAACAGGGGTTCCCAAACTTTTTTGTCTCAGGGCACCCCATAAATATATTTTTCTTTTAATCCGAGGCACCCCTACATTATAATTTTCACTCCCAGCACCTTATATTTATAGCATATCGTTGTTAGTTTGGTAATTGGTAGTTCATTTTGTATTTATCATCTATAAAATGTACTAAACTAGTGAAAACAGCAGATCTACATGCTTGTAGATCTGCTGTTTTCACTAGTTTTGTGCGACAGTCTTGTATGATGAAGCAGGGTTTTGCTTTACCAAAAGACGTACACATTTTAAACTTGGAGATACGAGGTTTCTGCACGACAGTGACAATATTCTAGTGATTATGTTACGAGGAAAACGTTGAGATAACAGCCATTTTGGTTAGAACTGACTGAAAATACGTTTGTACTTCAAGTTTAAAATTATACTAAATATTTGTTAAGTGTCCAAATAAATTCCAAATATTATCAAGTTATCTCGCGGCACCCCTGGACTGCCGTCACGGCACCCCAGGGTGCCCCGTCACCCACTGTGAAAACCCCTGCTCTATAAAAACCAAAGCTCCAGTTCATAGTTTCACTCTGCTCTACGTGGGGTTTTGACTGCTCAGACTTTGCCAGGAAGTTCATAAATAGTTCTGACCTTGTGGTTCAAATGCTGTACAAAATACGGTAGTTCACAACGTTTTTTTTTTTTTTTTTAGGTTCTACTCAGAGTTACCACGTTTTCCGGTGTGCAATCGACCTATAAAACAGGTGTTTTCACAGTGGGTGACGGGGCACCCTGGGGTGCCGCGACGGCAGTCCAGGGGTGCCGCAAGATCATTTGATAATATTTGGAATTTATATGGACACTTGAAAACATATTTAGTATCATATTAAACTTGAAGTACAACGTTATTTTCAGTCAGTTCTAACCAAAATGGCTGTTATCTCAACGTATTTCCAAGTTTCAAATGTGTACGTCTGTTGGTAAAGCAAAGCCCTGCTTCATCTTACAAGACTGTCACACAAAACTAGTGAAAACAGCCGATCTACAAGCAGCTTGTAGATCGGCTGTTTTCACTAGTTTAGTACATCTTATAGATGATAAATAGAAAACAAACGGTTTTGGACATACAAGGTTCCCTCCCGACAACGACGATATGCTATAAATATAAGGTGCTGGGAGTGGGACTGAGTTACCAGGGCCCAAGGTGGATGGGGCCTTCAATTATTTTATACTTTAGCTATTGAAAAATAGCAGATATACAAGCTCACAGCGCGGCACTGAGTGTCACGCTGCGAGCCTGTAGATCTGCTATTTTTGAAAAGCAGTGTTGTTTTTGACAGAAAATTTTGATTTAGTTTTAGTCATAGTCTTTTGAATAAAATGTAACTTGGTTTTAGTCATCATTTAGTCACCTGAAAATAATTAGTTTTTAGTCTAATTTTAGTCGACTAAATCTACAGTTGATTTAGTCAAATTAAATGTATTTTGGCAGGCCTTGATGGCATCGTAATGACTGATTTTGTGCTGTTAGTAATGACTGGGTTGTGTGCTGAAAATAGCCGATCTGCGGCGCGTTGTGAGCTTGTAAATCTGCTATTTTCAGCACGCAACACCTGAGAGCAACCAAACATAAAATGACTCTTCTCCACTAGTCCCTCCCTAATGTTTTAGTCTAGTTTTTATTTTGTCGACGAAATTGTCAATATATTTAGTCTTAGTTTTAGTCATCACAGCTTAGTTTTTATTTCGTTTTTATCACGTTTTCGTCAGTGAAACAAAATCGTCATAGTTTTAGTAGACGAAACGAAATCAACACTGTTGAAAAGTCGTGAAAATGTGTGCAATATATGTATTTTTTTAAGCGTCCGTGGCCAAATACATATCATTTTGGAGGTCCTTCACATGAAACAGTTTGAGCACCACTGACATAGAAACATAGGTTTTTCAAAAACAATTCGCGATTTAGCAGATCTACAAGCTTGTAGATCTGCCATTTTTCTTAAAGCACAAAAGTATTCGTTCCCAGTCTAAATGGGTTAAACCCCCTCCCCCTATGAAGAACATTCATGGGGGCCCCCGCAGTGAATCCTTGTACCCGGGGCCCAGAATTTGTTGTGACACCCCTGCAACCCAGATCTCTCAAGATGAAACAACCTGACGGAACACAAAGTGTGTCACTTCATGGCATGCGATGTGGCGGTGGGGAGTTTCCTGTGTGTTGTTGCTGCTGCTCCATTTACTGGTCTTAGTACTGGTTTCACACGTCTGCAGAGTTGACAACGTAGCATTATTTTAGCTGAACACCTGTTAATGGGTTGGCTTAACAAAATTATCGAAACGAACCCACTGAGCATGCCGTCTAATTCTAGACGGTCTACATTTAGACGACGATTAGACGTCTATTAGTCGTCTAGTTTAAGTTTAGGCGACTAAAAAAACGTTCAAATCTATACCACTATTAGACCACTTTTAGACGGCATGCTCAGTGGGGAAGCGGATAAAAGCGCAAAAACTTTTTTGAGGCTTCTTTAGGACCTAACGATGGATTTTAGCCGTGCGTACCAAACTTTATTTTGAAGTTTACCCATAGAATTATTATCCATATCAAGTTGGGCTCCCATCGACTTTCTATACAGGAGGAAAATACCCAGAAAAAAAATCTGCTTTAAGTAGGATGTGAGTGGTCTAACTAGGTGTTTGTCATGATGCTGAATCCATTGCAAGCATTTGTTTTGCACAAAAAACTTTCATTGGGCTAGAAATGGCCCCCAAAACACAAAAATAAAAACTGTGAATGATGACTCATCACTAAACCTTCGTCTTTAGGTCCTAAAGAAGCCTCAAAAAAAGTTTGGCGCGTTTATCTGCTTCGGTTCGATAATTTTGTTAAGCCAACACACTACTGTGCTTGGTCCTGGTTTCACACGTCTCCAGAGTTGCCAACGTAGCATTATTTTAGCTGAACACCTGTTGGGAGGTTTCTGAACTGTCGTTCCACTTAGAGACAGAGAGCGAGTAGACATTTAAATGGTTGTATCTTATAATGAGTAGTGAGTAAGTACGTCAGAGAGATTTATTGTCGGTATCAACCGAGAACTCAGGAGTCTTTCCCCGTTACAATGCACTAGGGGTCTTCAGGGGTCTTCAAAGTTTTCAGGCCAAGGACCCCTTAGTTGAGAGAGAGATGAAGCAGGGACCCCCACAACCTTTTCATAGATTATATAGTTTCATTGTTTGACAGCACAATCATCAGTGTATTTTGGATTCATGTCAATTTTGTGTTCTCAGATATTTAACCACTTGAACCGTCAATACTTAATAAACTTGACCTTTCACTCTGTTCTTAGTCTGACATGCACACAGACATGATGTGCCGTTTCTCATACTAAACTGCGACCTCCTGTCTGAAGTACTCCTTCACCCGAGGTGTTTTTCCTCCTCCAGTAACAAGTCTTCGTGCACAAAGATCGCCATGCATCTGGAGGTGTTGCCACGCCAGGGGGCGGAGTCTGGGCGGGGGTGCCAGGTCGCCGTGGCGCCCAGGCCGATCATAATCCCTCTCCAGGACGACGGGAAGCTGGACTGCCCCGACCTGCAGGACGCGCTCAAGATGGCCGACAGTGACAGCGTGCCCTCTGTCACCTGGTACTATGTGAGTAGATGGGTGGTGGGCCATCTCCTGGTACTATGTGAGTAGATGGGTGGTGGGCCAGCTCCTGGTACCATGTGAGTAGATGGGTGGTGGGCCAGATCCTGGTACCATGTGAGTAGATGGGTGGTGGGCCATCTCCTGGTACTATGTGAGTAGATGGGTGGTGGGCCAGAACCTGGTACCATGTGAGTAGATGGGTGGTGGGCCATCTCCTGGTACTATGTGAGTAGATGGGTGGTGGGCCAGATCCTGGTACTATGTGAGTAGATGGGTGGTGGGCCATCTCCTGGTACTATGTGAGTAGATGGGTGGTGGGCCAGCTCCTGGTACCATGTGAGTAGATGGGTGGTGGGCCAGATCCTGGTACCATGTGAGTAGATGGGTGGTGGGCCATCTCCTGGTACTATGTGAGTAGATGGGTGGTGGGCCAGATCCTGGTACTATGTGAGTAGATGGGTGGTGGGCCAGCTCCTGGTACCATGTGAGTAGATGGGTGGTGGGCCAGATCCTGGTACCATGTGAGTAGATGGGTGGTGGGCCATCTCCTGGTACTATGTGAGTAGATGGGTGGTGGGCCATCTCCTGGTACTATGTGAGTAGATGGGTGGTGGGCCAGAACCTGGTACCATGTGAGTAGATGGGTGGTGGGCCATCTCCTGGTACTATGTGAGTAGATGGGTGGTGGGCCAGAACCTGGTACTATGTGAGTAGATGGGTGGTGGGCCAGATCCTGGTACTATGTGAGTAGATGGGTGGTGGGCCATCTCCTGGTACTATGTGAGTAGATGGGTGGTGGGCCAGATCCTGGTACTATGTGAGTAGATGGGTGGTGGGCCATCTCCTGGTACTATGTGAGTAGATGGGTGGTGGGCCATCTCCTGGTACTATGTGAGTAGATGGGTGGTGGGCCAGATCCTGGTACTATGTGAGTAGATGGGTGGTGGGCCAGATCCTGGTACTATGTGAGTAGTTGGGTGGTGGGCCATCTCCTGGTACTATGTGAGTAGATGGGTGGTGGGCCAGATCCTGGTACTATGTGAGTAGATGGGTGGTGGGCCATCTCCTGGTACTATGTGAGTAGATGGGTGGTGGGCCAGATCCTGGTACTATGTGAGTAGATGGGTGGTGGGCCATCTCCTGGTACTATGTGAGTAGATGGGTGGTGGGCCATCTCCTGGTACTATGTGAGTAGATGGGTGGTGGGCCAGATCCTGGTACTATGTGAGTAGATGGGTGGTGGGCCATCTCCTGGTACTATGTGAGTAGATGGGTGGTGGGCCAGATCCTGGTACTATGTGAGTAGATGGGTGGTGGGCCAGATCCTGGTACTATGTGAGTAGATGGGTGGTGGGCCAGATCCTGCCAATGATGGGCCCTGATCCAGAAAAGCTGTTCTAAATGATAAATGTTTGGGATGTCTGGGTAGAAGACATAGAAGAATGTGTTTTTTTATGTGGCCACACCCACCAGTTCATTAAGTATGCCTGGCTGTCATGGTGGGTGGCGACCCAACTGAAGTTAGCCACACCCGCAGTGTTGGGTGAATGGTAAAAGGGGGAGGGGATGATTATCTCCAGATAGAGTGATGTCACTCTATCTGTGTTTTTGGATCGGCACTTTTGACCCACAAAGTGGAAGCCTTGAGAAAAAAATCCAAAATGCAAAGGAAATACATAATTGCTCATAACAACCACACCAGGGGGTCTAATGAAATACTGTCAACCAGTAGACACATGAAAACCAGAAAAAGTACAAAACTAATGGCACCAACTCTTTAAGTTAAGATACTCAGAGGATCATTTCCCAGTGATGCCCATGGTGCAGAACACCAGAAAGAGCTCATCTGATCTTGTTCCCCCCACATTTGGCTCAAACATAGGGACAAATGCATTCCACTAAAATGTGGAATGCCCTACCAAAACCCATTAAAGATCTTGACCTCCCTAGCCAAACAAAAAAACGAACTAACCTACAGTAAAGGAATGCCTGTTGTGATTAGCAGATCACCTTGGCAGTAGCATCCTTTGCTCACTCAGTCTCCAAGACTGATTTCAGTCATTTGGATTCCACAGAATTCAACGTGTCTTGGAAGAAGCGAGCGTTGTGTCCCTGCACTGCAGAGCTGTCAGGTCTATCCCTGGGGGAACAGCGACAGAGCGATGGAGGGGAACAGCCTGGTCTTCCATCTCATGGTGGAGCGCTACCAGGGCCTGTACTACTGCACCGTCAGCTACACCCGCAAGGGACGCAGCCTCAACTTCACCCGAGCCGTCAACGTTACTGCTATCTGTAAGAACATAACGTCATTACTGTTATCTGTAAGAACATAACCTCATTACTGTTATCTGTAAGCACATAACATCATTACTGTTATCTGTAAGCACATAACATCATTACTGTTATCTGTAAGGACATAACCTCATTACTGTTATCTGTACGTACATAACCTCATTACTGTTATCTGTAAGGACATAACATCATTACTGTTATCTGTACGTACATAACATCATTACTGTTATCTGTAAGCACATAACATCATTACTGTTATCTGTAACATCATTACTGTTATCTGTAAGCACATAACATCATTACTGTTATCTGTAACATCATTACTGTTATCTGTAAGAACATAACATCATTACTGTTATCTGTAAGAACATAACATCATTACTGTTATCTGTAAGAACATAACATCATTACTGTTATCTGTAAGCACATAACATCATTACTGTTATCTGTAAGAACATACTGTAACATCATTACTGTTATCTGTAAGAACATAACATCATTACTGTTATCTGTAAGAACATAACATCTTTACTGTTATCTGTAAGAACATAACATCATTACTGTTATCTGTAAGAACATAACATCATTACTGTTATCTGTAAGAACATAACATCTTTACTGTTATCTGTAAGTACATAACATCATTACTGTTATCTTTAAGAACATAACATCATTACTGTTATCTGTAACATCATTACTGTTATCTGTAAGCACATAACATCATTACTGTTATCTGTAAGCACATAACGTCATTACTGTTATCTGTAAGCACATAACGTCATTACTGTTATCTGTAAGCACATAACGTCATTACTGTTATCTGTAAGAACATAACGTCATTACTATTATCTGTAAGCACATAACATCATTACTGTTATCTGTAAGCACATAACGTCATTACTGTTATCTGTAAGCACATAACATCATTACTGTTATCTGTAAGCACATAACATCATTACTGTTATCTGTAACATCATTACTGTTATCTGTAAGAACATAACATCATTACTGTTATCTGTAAGAACATAACATCATTACTGTTATCTGTAAGAACATAACATCATTACTGTTATCTGTAAGCACATAACATCATTACTGTTATCTGTAAGAACATACTGTAACATCATTACTGTTATCTGTAAGAACATAACATCATTACTGTTATCTGTAAGAACATAACATCTTTACTGTTATCTGTAAGAACATAACATCATTACTGTTATCTGTAAGAACATAACATCATTACTGTTATCTGTAAGAACATAACATCTTTACTGTTATCTGTAAGTACATAACATCATTACTGTTATCTTTAAGAACATAACATCATTACTGTTATCTGTAACATCATTACTGTTATCTGTAAGCACATAACATCATTACTGTTATCTGTAAGCACATAACGTCATTACTGTTATCTGTAAGCACATAACGTCATTACTGTTATCTGTAAGCACATAACGTCATTACTGTTATCTGTAAGAACATAACGTCATTACTATTATCTGTAAGCACATAACCTCATTACTGTTATCTGTAAGCACATAACGTCATTACTGTTATCTGTAAGGACATAACATCATTACTGTTATCTGTAAGGACATAACATCATTACTGTTATCTGTAAGCACATAACGTCATTACTGTTATCTGTAAGCACATAACATCATTACTGTTATCTGTAAGCACATGATGTTATGATTACATCATGATCAGAAGGTTCTTTTATGTACCTAATCCATCTGTTCCTTCCAGATCCCGAAATCTTCCAGCGTCGTCCCAGCGTCCTCATCAACGATGTCTTTAACATTAAACCAGGTAGGGAAAAAAACATTGTCATTTTGATGATGACAGTGTTTAATTATTACATTAAATCAAATTAAATGCAATCCTTATTTCAGACCCAGGGAGATCCAAATCCCATTAAAAACACAACACAATAAAATGACAGAAAGGGAAGAAAAGAATACACATTGCCCACATTGTTATGATTATACTAAAGTGTTATTATTAACATGATGATTCCAGAAACGGAGGTGCATTTGAAGTGTAAGGGCACGATTCCGTACGTGGAGGGACCACGGGACTGGGGCTGGACCATCGATGGGGAGACTGTGGAGCAACTGTCTGACCCACGTTTTACTCAAACCAACAGGTATCACATACTGACTGTCCTCATTAACTCTTCTGTTGCCAACCCCGAGTTTCCCGAGTTTGGGACGTTTTTGAAAAAGAAAATATATTTTTTTTCAGTACATTTTATCTTACTATAAATGCGAGAAATCTCTGTGTATGTATTTATGTGCCCCGCGTATCTCGAGAACCGTCTCGAGAACCGTTCGTCCCACCGGCTTCAGATTCGTCACGCGCGTTCCCCGCTGCGGCGCGGAGTGCAGTGCCGGGCCTCGACCCGACTCGACCCGGCGCGCGGATTTCCGAAACCGGCGCGAAACGTTCTGAATCTCCTTATGCAGAGCTGATTGTTGACATCAGGCTGTTCTGGAGGAAATCGGCGCAAGCGCTGACTCATTGTGACATCACTTCATAAAAGGCTCTGACATCACGTACGCCACATGAGTCAACAAAAAATCTCTGTGAGTATGTATGTGTATGTAATCTGATTATCTCGAGCACCTTTTGTCCCACCAGCATAAAATGGGCATTAGTCAAGGACCCACAAGCCCAAAAGCTCAAGGAATAGGGGTGATACCTGTGATGTCTTGCCGTACTTTTTATTTCTGTTTTATCTATTAGTTTGGTCATTAAGGTCCACAGAATGACAGGCCTGCTCTGCCGGAAACATCGCGAAAAAAGGTTATGGCCATTTGTATATTCACTGTCCCATCGACTTCACTATACAGGAAAAGAAAAATATTTAAACAAGAAAATAAATGTGCTTTAAGTAGCATGTGAGGGGTCAAACTAGGGGTTCTTCATGATTCTGAATCCATTGCAAGCATTTTTTTTGCATGAAAAACATTCCTAGGGCAACATATCGGCCCCCAAAAACTGTGAAAAGTGAAGATTTTTTGATGACTCATCACTTTTAAAAAATTTGGGGGGCCAAAATTTTGCCCAAGGAATGTTTTTCATGCAAAACAAATGCTTGCAATGGATTCAGAACATGAAGAACCCCTAGTTTGACCCCTCACATGCTACTTAAAGCACATTTATTTTTTGTATTCTTTTCCTGTATAGTGAAGTCGATGGGACAGTGAATATACAAATGGCCATAACTTTTTTTCGCGATGTTTCCGGCAGAGCAGGCCTCTCTTTCTGTGGACCTTAATGACCAAACTAATAGATAAAACATAAATAAAAAGTACGGCAGAACATCACAGGTCCTCTCCCATTATCAGGGACTGGGTCCTTGACTACATAAAATGTTGCAGACAGATACAGATATCTCCATATATGAGCATAAATGGACACAGGCAAACAGAAGGTCAAAACGGGTCCTACAGAGATCTCCATATATGGGCATAAAATGTGACTGAGCGTGGCACAGGGGCAGTCATTTCGCACTGCTCAATTGTTCACTGGAGATATTATGACGTTTTGTTTTGTTTTTTTCTCTAAAATGTAATAAAACCACAACAGCATCTTAAAATATCTAGGCTACATTTCACTTAAACAAACGCCAGAGCTTAACTCTGCATGTAAATAAGACTTTTTTTAATTAATGTGAGAGATCGGGACATAATTCTGTTGGTCCTCCCGGCCATGCAGCTAAAATGCTTGTCTATTTTTAACCAAGCCACCCTTTGTTATTCCTTTGTAGCCTAATGCGGTAATATCGGGACTCCATTACTTAGCGATGCAAACACGTATGTTCCAAATAAACGATGATTAACCACGTAATGTTGTTATAATGATTTAATTTATTATTTTATTTATTATTATTCCGCGTGCGTGCGTGTGTCAGCGTGCTGGAGAACAAGCTGAAGGACCTGACGGTGGAGAGTGTTCTGTTGATTGAGAACTTCCAGGCTGAGGACCTGAACAGAGAGTTCAACTGCACCGCCTGGAACCAGAGAGGCAGCACAACACGCAGAGCTACGCTGCAGCTGGAAGGTTAGTGTTGGAACCAGAGAGGCAGCACAACACGCAGAGCTACGCTGCAGCTGGAAGGTGAGTGTTGGAACCAGAGAGGCAGCACAACACGCAGAGCTACGCTGCAGCTGGAAGGTTAGTGTTGGAACCAGAGAGGCAGCACAACACGCAGAGCTACGCTGCAGCTGGAAGGTTAGTGTTGGAACCAGAGAGGCAGCACAACACGCAGAGCTACGCTGCAGCTGGAAGGTTAGTGTTGGAACCAGAGAGGCAGCACAACACGCAGAGCTACGCTGCAGCTGGAAGGTTAGTGTTGGAACCAGAGAGGCAGCACAACACGCAGAGCTACACTGCAGCTGGAAGGTTAGTGTTGGAACCAGAGAGGCAGCACAACACGCAG
Source organism: Nannobrachium achirus (assembly GCF_963921795.1). Taxonomy (NCBI): domain Eukaryota; kingdom Metazoa; phylum Chordata; class Actinopteri; order Myctophiformes; family Myctophidae; genus Nannobrachium; species Nannobrachium achirus. Next base: position 3,288,997 of record NC_137817.1, read on the forward strand.
AGCTACGCTGCAGCTGGAAGGTTAGTGTTGGAACCAGAGAGGCAGCACAACACGCAGAGCTACGCTGCAGCTGGAAGGTTAGTGTTGGAACCAGAGAGGCAGCACAACACGCAGAGCTACGCTGCAGCTGGAAGGTGAGTGTTGGAACCAGAGAGGCAGCACAACACGCAGAGCTACGCTGCAGCTGGAAGGTGAGTGTTGGAACCAGAGAGGCAGCACAACACGCAGAGCTACGCTGCAGCTGGAAGGTGAGTGTTGGAACCAGAGAGGCAGCACAACACGCAGAGCTACACTGCAGCTGGAAGGTGAGTGTTGGAACCAGAGAGGCAGCACAACACGCAGAGCTACGCTGCAGCTGGAAGGTTAGTGTTGGAACCAGAGAGGCAGCACAACACGCAGAGCTACGCTGCAGCTGGAAGGTTAGTGTTGGAACCAGAGAGGCAGCACAACACGCAGAGCTACGCTGCAGCTGGAAGGTTAGTGTTGGAACCAGAGAGGCAGCACAACACGCAGAGCTACGCTGCAGCTGGAAGGTTAGTGTTGGAACCAGAGAGGCAGCACAACACGCAGAGCTACACTGCAGCTGGAAGGTTAGTGTTGGAACCAGAGAGGCAGCACAACACGCAGAGCTACGCTGCAGCTGGAAGGTTAGTGTTGGAACCAGAGAGGCAGCACAACACGCAGAGCTACGCTGCAGCTGGAAGGTTAGTGTTGGAACCAGAGAGGCAGCACAACACGCAGAGCTACGCTGCAGCTGGAAGGTGAGTGTTGGAACCAGAGAGGCAGCACAACACGCAGAGCTACGCTGCAGCTGGAAGGTGAGTGTTGGAACCAGAGAGGCAGCACAACACGCAGAGCTACGCTGCAGCTGGAAGGTGAGTGTTGGAACCAGAGAGGCAGCACAACACGCAGAGCTACACTGCAGCTGGAAGGTGAGTGTTGGAACCAGAGAGGCAGCACAACACGCAGAGCTACGCTGCAGCTGGAAGGTGAGCGGGGAGGGGACCAGCCTCAACCAGGCCTAGAATTTCGACATTTTAGGGGCGTGGCCACTTGGCCTTTGGTGTTGTCCATTCTTTTTATTAGGCCACAAAGGCCAAATGCCAGGGCAGGAAGGCCATCAAATAAAACATGTTTTAGACAATTGAAAGAATGTGTTGAATGTAAGGTTTAGGGTTGATAACCTAATCTGCAGTGAAATAGATAAATGATGGTATTAACAATCTGATTCATGCTCAGCCCTGCACCAATCAAAGTCACTGGATTGGTTTAAAGATGGGGACTCGGGGGAGTTAAGATTTCAGATTCTCATTTCAGAACAAAAGACTCTGGTGTCTACATGACAAGAAAGAGACACCGGTGACGACTGTCTACATATTGACCAGACAGAGACAAAGGAAAAAGTGGTACCGTTAGCGGGGGCAGACCTTCCATTCAGAAACACCCCCACTTAGAAACATCCCCATTCAGAAACACCCCCACTGAGGTTAGGGTTAGGGTTTAGGTTAGGGTTAGGTGACACCTCCATTTAGAATAATAGAAGTCAATCTAGTGTAACCACAGTCAGCTGGGGCATGAAGGCCACTGTGGCCTCAGGTCATGCCATTGGTTTGAGGGGCATTAAGGCCACTGTGGCCTCAGGTCATGCCATTGGTTTGAGGGGCATTAAGGCCACTATGGCCTCAGGTCAGGCCATTGGTTTGAGGGGCATTAAGGCCACTGTGGCCTCAGGTCATGCCATTGGTTTGAGGGGCATTAAGGCCACTATGGCCTCAGGTCAGGCCATTGGTTTGAGGGGCATTAAGGCCACTGTGGCCTCAGGTCATGCCATTGGTTTGAGGGGCATTAAGGCCACTGTGGCCTCAAGTCATGCCATTGGTTTGAGGGGCATTAAGGCCACTGTGGCCTCAGGTCATGCCATTGGTTTGAGGGGCATTAAGGCCACTGTGGCCTCAGGTCATGCCATTGGTTTGAGGTGGCCTCAGGTCATGCCATTGGTTTGAGGGGCATAAAGGCCACTGTGGCCTCAGGTCATGCCATTGGTTTGAGGTGGCCTCAGGTCATGCCATTGGTTTGAGGGGCATTAAGGCCACTGTGGCCTCAGGTCATGCCATTGGTTTGAGGTGGCCTCAGGTCATGCCATTGGTTTGAGGGGCATTAAGGCCACTGTGGCCTCAGGTCATGCCATTGGTTTGAGGTGCACAAGGCCAAACTGAGGGGCAACGACGGCCATGGCCTTCATGGCCTCCCTGAAATTCCTGCCCTGGATGAGACCATATGAAAATATCACGATTATTGTGACCATTGATTTACAATATTATCGCGATAATCAAAATATCCCCAACATCCATTATCGTAGGGCGGAACATTATTTTCTACTTCTTTCTTTTCTACTTCTCTACCACATTTTGTGTGCAATGGGTGCAGAGTCTATCTTCCCTTGGGAGCGGGGTCTGTCTGTGGCGGTCTTTCTCTATTGCAAGGCTGTGTTCGCTGAGTCTGTACCTAGTCAAGGTTTTCCTGAGTTTTGGGTCATTTACTGTGCTCAGATATTCTGCTAATGTAAATTCTCTTTTTAGTGCCAGGTAGCATTCCATTTTGCTTTGGTTTTGGGTTGTCTCTTTCCAGTATGTTAGGTAGCTTTCTTTTTGTTTTCTTATAATCTGGTTTGGTCCAAAGTGTTTTCCATTTGGTATTTGTGCTGTTTGTGCACAGAGTCCCTGGGCCAGCTGGCTGAGGGGGCAACCCTGTAGGTTTTCACTATGGTTGAGGGCTATGCTATGGAGCGGTTCTGGATTGCTTTATTTTAGGTGATTATAGAATTTAAGCTCTCTTTTTTAATTTTATAATGAGTGGGTATTGTCCTAATTCTGCCCTGCAAGCATTGATTGTTGTTTTCTGTTGGGTGCGGAGTATAGATTTGCAGAGTTCTGCATGCAGAGTCTCAGTTTGGTGTTTGTCCCATTTTTCAAATTCTTGGTTGGCAAGGGGACCCCAGATCTCGCAGCCATAGAGGGAGATGGGTTCTATAACAGAGTCTAGTAGTTTTTAACCAGATTTTTATTGGGATATCTAGCTTAACGTTCCTTTTGATGGCATAGAAAGCCCTTCTCGCCTTTTCTCTCAGGTCGTTTGCAGCTTTGTGGAAGTTTCCTTTGCTACTGATGTTTAGGCCAAGGTATGTATAGTTTTTTGTGTGTTCTAGAGCTGTGGTATTTAGGAGGAATTGATGGTTTAGGTGGTGTTGTCTTTTTTGGAATACCATGATTTTTGTCTTGGCTAGATTTACTGTCAGGGCCCACATGTGTGAGAATTTGTGCAGGAGGAGGAGTTGCTGCTGTAATCCTTCTTTGGTGGGAGACAGTAGCACTCTCTCAGCTGTCCTACTGTCTGTCTCTCCTACACTGTCTCTCTCTCAACTGTCCTACTGTCTGTCTCTCCTACACTGTCTCTCTCTCAACTGTCCTACTGTCTGTCTCTCCTACACTGTCTCTCTCTCAACTGTCCTACTGTCTGTCTCTCCTACACTGTCTCTCTCTCAGCTGTCCTACTGTCTGTCTCTCCTACACTGTCTCTCTCTCAGCTGTCCTACTGTCTGTCTCTCCTACACTGTCTCTCTCAGCTGTCCTACTGTCTGTCTCTCCTACACTGTCTCTCAGCTGTCCTACTGTCTGTCTCTCCTACACTGTCTCTCTCTCAACTGTCCTACTGTCTGTCTCTCCTACACTGTCTCCCTCTCAGCTGTCCTACTGTCTGTCTCTCCTACACTGTCTCCCTCTCAGCTGTCCTACTGTCTGTCTCTCCTACACTGTCTCTCTCTCAGCTGTCCTACTGTCTGTCTCTCCTACACTGTCTCCCTCTCAACTGTCCTACTGTCTGTCTCTCCTACACTGTCTCTCTCTCAGCTGTCCTACTGTCTACAGTCGGTCTACACTGTCCTCTCTCAACTGTCCTACTGTCTGTCTCTCCTACACTGTCTCCCTCTCAGCTGTCCTACTGTCTGTCTCTCCTACACTGTCTCTCTCAGCTGTCTCTGTCTGTCTTCTCTCCTACCTGTCTCTCTCAGCTGTCCTACTGTCTGTCTCTCTACACTGTCTCTCTCAGCTGTCCTACTGTCGTCTCTCCTACACTGTATCCCTCTCAACTGTCCTACTGTCTGTCTGTCTGTCTGTCTGTCTCTCCTACACTGTCTCTCTCTCAGCTGTCCTACTGTCTGTCTCTCCTACACTGTCTCCCTCTCAGCTGTCCTACTGTCTGTCTCTCCTACACTGTCTCCCTCTCAGCTGTCCTACTGTCTGTCTCTCCTACACTGTCTCTCTTTCTCAGCTGTCCTACTGTCTGTCTCTCCTACACTGTCTCCCTCTCAGCTGTCCTACTGTCTGTCTCTCCTACACTGTCTCTCTCAGCTGTCCTACTGTCTGTCTCTCCTACATTGTCTCCCTCTCAGCTGTCCTACTGTCTGTCTCTTCTACACTGTCTCTCTCTCAGCTGTCCTACTGTCTGTCTCTTCTACACTGTCTCCCTCTCAGCTGTCCTACTGTCTGTCTCTCCTACACTGTCTCCCTCTCAGCTGTCCTACTGTCTGTCTCTCCTACACTGTCTCTTTCAGCTGTCCTACTGTCTGTCTCTCCTACACTGTCTCTCTCTCAGCTGTCCTACTGTCTGTCTCTCCTACACTGTCTCCCTCTCAGCTGTCCTACTCTCTGTCTCTCCTACACTGTCTCTCTCTCAACTGTCCTACTGTCTGTCTCTCCTACACTGTCTCTCTCTCAGCTGTCCTACTGTCTGTCTCTCCTACACTGTCTCCCTCTCAGCTGTCCTACTGTCTGTCTCTCCTACACTGTCTCTCTCAGCTGTCCTACTGTCTGTCTCTATACACTGTCTCTCTCTCAACTGTCCTACTGTCTGTCTCTATACACTGTCTCTCTCTCAGCTGTCCTACTGTCTGTCTCTCCTACACTGTCTCCCTCTCAGCTGTCCTACTGTCTGTCTCTCCTACACTGTCTGTCTCTCAGCTGTCCTACTGTCTCTCCTACACTGTCTCTCTCTCAGCTGTCCTACTGTCTGTCTCTCCTACACTGTCTCTCTTTCTCAACTGTCCTACTGTCTGTCTCCTACACTGTCTCCCTCTCAGCTGTCCTACTGTAGATAGATAGATAGATAGGTAGGTAGGTAGGTAGACAGACAGACAGACAGACAGACAGACAGACAGACAGACAGACAGACACAGACACAGACACAGACACAGACACAGACACACACACACACACACACACACACACACACACACACACACCTACCTTTATTATCCCAAGGGGGAAATTCAGTTGTCCAGTTGTAGCACAGCATACAGTTATTTACAAAGTTACAGAGAAGTAAGAAAAAAGATAGATAAGAGGAAAAAAAAACAAGAGCAGTACAGTACCAATAAAGAGAAGGTGCATCAATAGAGGGGGCGAATAATATATAAGTATATATACATAAAGTGTCTTACAAAAGAGACCGTAGCAGTCAATGCTAGTTAGTGCAACAAGTATCTCACTGTCATTGTTAAACAAAGCAAAATACTCGAAAACTACCAACACAACCTAATAGTGCAATGTCAAAAATCGGTGTGAAAAAAAAAGGCTCAGAGAAGAAGAAACTAGGAAGCGTGTCACCGCAAGACGCACATGAGCACTCTCCCTGGAAGGTCCTTAAGAGGTCAAAGTCAATACAGCAATAGTTCCATCAGTCTAAGTTAGGAAGGAAGTCCTTCCTACACTGTCTCTCTCTCAGCTGTCCTACTGTCTGTCCCAGTAAAGAAAGACAGTCACTTAACTGTTCATTTAAGAGATTTATGTTCATCTTCAAGGTAGAAAGTCTTTACTTACTTACTAAATTGTAGTTCTCAATAATTCATGTCCTTTCCAATGTTAATGATTCACCAGTCCCACTGTAAATGTTTTTTTTTGTTTTTTTTTATTTGCCCCTTTTAACTCTCCATTCCTTGACACTAATCTGTTTTTGTAATATATGCATTCATTGATTGTTTTGGTGCGTGCGTGCGTGCGTGCGTGCGTGCGTGCGTGCGTGTGTGTGTGTGTGCTTGCGTGCGCACACGTGGTCTTTATTTAATCTTCATGTCTTTGTCTGTTTTGCATTAAGTGCTTTTAAGAAATGAAAATTCTAATTATCTCTCTCACTCTCTCCCTGTCTGTCTCTCTCTCTCTGTATTTGTTTCTGCCTCTCTCTCTCTCTCTCTCTCTCTCTCTCTCTCTCTCTCTCTCTCTCTCTCTGTGTGTTTGTTTCTGCCTCTCTCTCTCTCTCTCTCTCTCTCTCTCTCTCTGTATTTGTTTCTGCCTCTCTCTCTCTCTCTCTCTCTCTCTCTCTCTCTCTCTCTCTCTCTCTCTGTGTCTCTCTCTCTCTCTCTCTCTCTCTCTCTCTCTCTCTCTCCCTCCTATAGTCTCTCTACCATCGGTGGAGCTGGCGTGTGGGCTGGGTGTGACGGTAGCGTTGATGTTGGTCCTGTTCGTGGTGTACCATGTGTTCTGGTTGGAGCTGCTGCTGTTGTACAGGAGCTGGTTCGGTACCGACGAACGCTACACAGGTAAACACAACGCTACACAGTTAAACACAACGCTACAACGCTACACAGGTAAACACAACGCTACACAGTTAAACACAACGCTACAACGCTACACAGGTAAACACAACGCTACACAGTTAAACACAACTCTACACAGGTAAACACAACGCTACACAGGTAAACACAACTCTACACAGGTAAACACAACGCTACACAGGTAAACACAACGCTACACAGGTAAACACAACGCTACACAGGTAAACACAACGCTACACAGTTAAACACAACGCTACACAGGTAAACACAACGCTACACAGTTAAACACAACGCTACACAGGTAAACACAACGCTACACAGGTAAACACAACCCAGGGGTGTTTCACCAAATTCTGGGCCCAGGGTACAAGGACCCACTCTCACATGTTGTGCTTTAACTACTGAAAAATAGCAAATATACAAGCTCACAGTAGATCTGCAATCTTGTAGATCTGCAGTAGATCTTTTTTTATTTTTAATCGTGAACATTTGTGCAAGTCTTTGAATATTTCAAATCCTTCTAAGGTTTTTTGAAAAACCTTTCTATGTCAGTCGAGCTCAAACTTTTTCATGTGAAGGACCCCCAAAATGATATATATTTGGCCACAGACCCCCATGTCAAAATATTTAGTCCCAGGGACTCCCCAGAAGCACATTTTTTGTTACAAATGTTCGCTTAAAAAAAATACATAGTCAAAGATTTGCACATATTTTCACGACTTTTCAAAAATAGCAGATCTACAAGCTCGCAGCGCGGCACTCGGTGCCGCGCTGTGAGCTTGTATATCTGCTATTTTTCAATAGCTAAAGTATAAAATAATCAAGGCCCCTCCACCTTGGGCCCTGGTACTGTAACTCAGTCCCACTCCCCCCCCCCCCCCCCCCCTTGTAACGCCCCTGAATAAAAGTCTGTTCGCCCTCCTGGCCGTTCACCCCAAAAAAAGGCGGATATTTTTCGCCCGACCTTTCGCCAGGTGCTCGCACGACTTTCGCCAGACTTTTTATTTATTTATATCAACCTTTGAACAAACCAAACTCTGGTCTAGTTAGTTCTCATTATCTTTAGCACCACATGCCTTTCTTGCAGAAAAAAACTTTTCTTTCATTCACTGTCCTTCAAGCCTATGCTGGATGTAAATGCATCAAGCAATGCATTTTTAGCAATATTCCGCTGTCACTTTATAACCAAAAACAATGTGTTGTAATTGTATGCAGCAAGCACATATAAGCTGACAAATATTCCATATCCCATAATAATCCATGGCTACTAATGGACCTAACCTTGTGCCTCTTCGAGGGGTTTGCTAAAGTAAAGCAACAATAAAGCCCTTTGCACACAGGACAGTTGCGTTTTCTTTTTTTTCTTTTTTTTTTTTCTTTTGCTGCATGAATAAAACGCATTGGATTTGGTGTGCAATGCTGTGCGGAATCAGCGCTGCGGATCCCAAAAGGAGTCATAAAAGGAGTGATGAGTTTTTTACCGCATGCGACAAGACGCACAAATCGAACTGGGTTCGATCGAGAAAAAAACGCACGGCCGCAGCCACTAGTCGCACGGCTAATTCGGATCCGGTGTGCATGAGGTCGTAGAGAATCATTGTTTTCTTTAAAAAAAATGAAATTGTCTGTTTTATCCGTGCGGATAAACGTGCATGTGTGCAAAGGGCTTAACTCAGGATATCAAATATTTGAGTGCCGTTCTACAAGCTTCACAGCCTGTCTCATTAATGTAATACATTAGAGCATCATTATATAGTAAGGGAAAGTTAGCCTATTGCTACATCAATCTGGGAACTAAATCTAAATCACTAGCTTTCTTCTTAATGTGTTCATAAAGGTGTCTACTATCACCTCTGAACTTTGTCAAACCCAACTCCCTTGACATACTTCGGGGGAGCCAATCAAAGTTGGGGGTATCGTGTTACCCGAGTGCATCTCTCCACTCCGACATGTCTTCTTTCCGACATGTCTCCATTCCGACACTAACCCTATCTCTAACCCTAAACCTTAGGCCTATGGGAGTGTCGCCACTCCGACAATAAGAAGTCAATTTCGGAGTGGCGACATGTCGGAATGGAGAGAGCCTCCCGTGTTACCCAGGGCCTGGGTTTAAAGGGGGAAAAATTGGCCTAATTGGCTAAGGCTTAGCCAATCATGTCATTCGAGTTCACCTGTGTCCTGTTAGTCCCTATGTTTTAAACCCTGTTCAAGTTCAAGTTCAAGTTTTATTAGAAAACATCATAACAGTATGAATTTTGATGTTTCTTACAGTTCAGAAAAATAAAACAAGAGGACCGCTCTATTAAAAAATAAAAACAGATCATCAAATATGAAAATACAACAATAAAAACATTTATATTACTTCTGGTAAAGCTTGTATGCTCTTGGGAGGAATGACATCTGGTGCCTTTGTGTGTGACTCACAGGTTGTGTGAGTGTCCTCCCGTTCCTCAGGTTGTAGCGGCTTGGGTTTGCAGACAGGCTCTGTATCATCGGACTGGTCCCTTCTCTCAGTAGTCGATTGAATTCTCTAAGAGTGGCCTCCTCTCTCCTCGCCTCCAGAGTAGGGAAGGAATTAGTTGGTATCCCAATAATGCGGCAACACCTTCTCTGCAGACACTCCAGTTCCTGGGTCAGGTGTTTTGGAAGGCCGGCCCAGACAGGTGATGCATATTCCAGCACTGGTCTGATGAAGGTCACGTATACCTGGGTCAACACATCTGGGGGGAGCTGTGCTCGTCTGGCCACGCTCAGATAGTGAACCCTTGGCTGAGCCTTCTTTAGCATAAACTGAACTTGTGCATCCCATTTCAGGTCAGAGGAGAGCTGTATTCCAAGGAGCTTGAATGTATCAACCCTCTCTACTGCCTGTGTTTGAGTGTTCCTTGTCAGATTGTATCATGTTATCATGTGTGTCATGATGTGCGCTTACCCACCTGATCTTAAATAGTTTTCATGAATTCAAACCCTACTCCAACCTTTTTTTATTGCCAATATTATATGTCTCATGGACAGACAAAAGTAGCTGTGGCCTATTTTATGGCCAAGGAGTCATTTTAACTGAAAACTAATGGTTGGAATGGATTCAGCAGCCCCAAAATACCCAAATTACCCACCTCATACGTTCATATTGGCCATTTTTAATTTTTCCCCCTTTAATCCCAGGCCCTCGGGATACCCAATAACTTTGATTGGCTCCCACAAAGTATGTCAAGGGAGTTGGGTTTGACAAAGTTCAGAGGTGATAGTAGACACCTTTATGAACACATTTGTGAAGAAAGCTAGTGATTTAGATTTAGTTCCCAGATGTATGTAACAATAGGCTAACTTATACTAATACAGAAGGGTGATAAATGAAAGGAAAAACCTGGATATCTGAGTGGAGAAACACCGTCTCGCTTTAGTCAGATCATCAGAGCGCTCCCCCGCCCAAATCTCGATATTTCGTTGTTTCAAGGTCCCAGTACTATGGTTAGGGTTAGGATTAGGGATAGGGGTAGAGGTAGGGTTACCATTCACCAGGTTGGCATTGACCAGCGTCATCAGGTTAGCGTTCACCAGCGTCAGCAGGTTAGCGTTCACCAGCGTCAGCAGGTTAGCGTTCACCAGCGTCGGCAGGTTAGCGTTCACCAGCGTCGGCAGGTTAGCCTCGGACTGCTGGGACCTCGAAACATCGGGACATGGAAATATCGCTACGCGCCCAGCTCTTTCTACTGTCTACATCTGGGGGAATCTAAATTCAATGTATGGGCTTGAACAGCGCGGGGAACGACCGCTAACACCATCTCACCGCTGTGAAAACCAAAGCCATGCAGAGTGCGGTTTCGCCAACACCAACTTTGGGCGCCGGGGACTCCTTGTTAGCTCTGCTGGCGCGCGCAGGTGGTGCCATGAGAAGAACCGCCCTCCAGTCTTTGCATTGGTTCTGCTTTTGTCATTTTTTCCCCATATTACTAGTAAGACACCTGAGCGTGACATGCGACCTCAGGGTGACATGCGACCTCGCCCTAAACGGCGAGGTCGCGCCAATTCTTGACCATCTGGCCAACCACAGCGTTTCTCTGACGATTCTAGTTGTTGTCATTCTGGGGGGAGTTTGTTCATGCTTTTGTGAGGGTATCAAACCTAGGAGACACGGGGAGAACACACCCTAGTTGGGGTTGGCGATAGGGCCTTTCTGTGTGGAGTTTGCCTAAACATGGAGATGTGGTACAGAATGACTCCTATATGGGCATAAAAAGTATGTGACATCACTTCCTGTACAGACAGTCAGACAGACAGCCATTGACTCCGGCCTAACAATGGCTACTGTCTATGACAGTAGTCCCATATGACATGATGGACTGGACTATCTCCATATATAGTGTTCTCCACATCTCTATGTTTAGGCCAAACAGGTTTGCTCCATTTCTCCATGTATAGGTCCAAATGCCCAACGCTGAGCTTGACAACGAAACATTCTTACAGCCGCCCCATATTTACTATAGAAAATATGTTAAATTCTAAGAACGTTTCGAGTACCGGTTTGATACAAGAGCAAATAAGCACTACACTTCTGGAATCCTGTGTGTCGACTTAAAGTCAGATCCAGTCCTAATAACTTTATCTGGTCTAACTTTATCTGGTCTTTTCTGAGACTGCCGACTGCACATTGTACCTCATCCACCCTTTCTTCTCTCTCCTTTTGGTAGCTTTATCCTCCTCCTCCTTTTTTTCTTTTTTATTCTTCCCTTTTTTTTGTCTTTCTTAGTCTTGTGTATCCTTCTCTTTTTTTTTTGTCTTTCTTAGTCTTGTGTAGCCGCCCCGTACAGGAAGTGATGTCACAAATCGCTGACATCACACTGACATCACTTCCTGTACAGAAAGATTACAGAAGGTCACTCAAGCGACAAGGTTTTTCAGGGTAAATGCAACCTTCGGTCGCAATTATTTTTTTCCATAAACCACCCGGTTTCAGCCTGTTCATTGAATTTAAAGTAGATGTCAGCAGACATATTGATCGTCTGGCTACAGCAGACTAGCATGAGAAGGAGAATGTCAAGGCGGGACGTGATCAGACTCATCAACTAGTGCAGGGGTCTTCAACGTTTTCAGGCCAAGGACCCCTTAGTTGAGAGAGAGATGAAGCAGGGACCCCCACAACCTGTTCATAGATTCCATATTTCATTGTTTGACAGCACAATCATCAATGTGTTTTGGATTCATGTCAATTTGTGTTTTCAGATATTTAACCACTTGAACCTTCAATACTTAATAAACTTGACCTTTCACTCTGTAATGTACTTAGTCTGCTCTTTTCCCCCTCTACACCAAACCTCTTTGCCGAAAATAGCCGATCTACAAGCGTTGTGAGCTTGTAGATCTGCTATTTTTGGCTAAAGTTCTCAGAATATGGACACTAGGGTTCAAGTGGTTAATATAAAAAAGGAGAAAAAAGTTACATAACGATTTGGAGGACCCCCTGTAGTAACTCTGAGGACCCCTTAGGGGTCCCGGACCCCCTGTTGAAGACCCTTGAACTAGATAGAGACAGGTGTTATATTAGATACATAAAACCTTCATTACAAAGACAAAACACGCAGATTTGAGTTCGGTGGAGCACAAATCATAGGCATTTGTCTACAGTGATGTGGGGAGAATTAGTGATAATGGTCATATGAGTCATCCTTCATCACGTTTTGGTTTGATTGATTGATTGAAGACTTTATTGTCAGTTTGCATAGGAAAAGGTACAGTTTCATGACGGTACAGTTCCCTGGTACAAGGTCTACTAAAAGGAGATCCTAGAAAAAGCTTATTTCCATAGGAAACCATTGAAGTATCTCATATAACATTGAATGACAGACGGATAGAACACAGTACTATGCAGTAGATATAGTCAGGAAAAAAAGAAAACTTTCAAAAAAATTAAATAAAAACATACAGTAGGTAAACACAAAGAGGGGTCAGGGGAGGGTAGGGCTGGGCTATGTTTGTTTTTTACCAGTTGCGAACGGCTGCTGCCTGTAAGTGGCTTTTCAGGGCGATTTTAAAGGATGCTAGTGATCCACACTTAGAGGATGACATTTGACAGGAATTCCCGTGGGTCCCGTGGGATTCCCGCAGGACAGGAGTCAAATTTGTATTAATGCCAGGATCGGGACGGGATAGGAATGAAAATCAACAGGAGTGGGCAGGAGCGGGAATCATCCCAGACCAGTTTATCAAATCGCAGAAATAAATTGCACATGAAAGTGAGGTCTTTGAACTGCTAACATTATAAAATTATACGTTATATAATAATAAACATGATATCAAATATAATATGGATCAAAATAGAAAAACATCATGCGCGATTTATTTAATAAAAAAAAAATTCGGGAGCGGGATGTGAAAGGGAGTAATTTTGACCAGGAGCGGGAAGGGACCAGGAGTCATTGTACAGGAGTGGGACAGGACGGGATCTATTTTTTTACTCTGGCCCAGGATTGGGATGGGACAGGATTTTTTCTGCGGGAGTGGGACGGGACAGGAGTGGAAATCCACTCCCGTGTCATCCTCTAATCCACACTCCTTGGTCAAGTAGGTTGAGTGCACGTGTAGCGTGCATGGACCCAGAGAACGGTCTGAGCATGAATGTTGACGCCTACAGCGACAGGGTTCTGTTATGCTGTGGGTGGCTTTTTCCTGGAATGGATGGGGTCACTCTGTGCCCTTGGAGTAGAGGGGAGGGTCCCTGCAAATCAATGCAACGTTACTCTGACTGATCACTGGATCCCGATCATCGACTCGGCCTCTTGTGTTTAGAACGATTGAAAAGGCCATTATCCAACACTGAGGAGGCGTGGGTCTAACATTTAGCCAATCAGCGCCCGCTGGCCGTTGTCAGGCTGTGCGCGCTGGAGAGAAATAATAATAATAACGCAGTTGAGGGAATTGAAAGATAGCAGATGTACAAGCTCACAGCGCGGCACCGACATTTTTTGAAAAGTCGTGAAAACAGAAAGAGGGAAAAAAAGGACCCCTGTGTAAGACCCTTGGGCTATGGGATCTAAATTCCAGGCACTCGTGTTGCGTCATGTACTCGAAATGTGCCTCCTATGGGAATATGGTAAACATGTTTATTTGATTGACGATTGGCTCAAACTACAACCATTTACCTTGAGGGCAGAGGATGTTAATCTCTGGTGATTGGTTTAGGGGCAGTCTGATGCACTCTGCCTTGGAAACCTCTTAACTCATTGATTGCCCTTTTCAAGATGGCCGCCAAGTAGGATGCCACGTTCCTAAATTTCTAGTGCACGGATCAATTTTTAGTGCACGGATCGTGCACGCCCATGCCTAGATTATGCACCATATGTGTAGTACTTCTTTCAGCTGTACAGCTTTCAAACAAAAAAATCCGCTTGGAAATCCGTTCAGGCATTCATGAGATAGAAGCCTTCAAAGTCAGACAAAACAAACATTTTGCCATTTTGAAAGATGTGTTTGTTATGGGGCTAAACATGCAATTTCGCGATTGCGATCATGCCTAATACATTTTAGGCATTTTTTTGGAATTTTTTTTATAAGAAAAAAAAAAAAAAGAAAAAAAAAATGGCTGCCAACTTGAGAAACTCGGGCTGTGGCAGCCTGGGACTACTGTAATAACTCGGGAAACTCGGGCCTTGGCAATCACTGAGTTAAGAGTGGAGACCCAAGCTTCTAGCTGGATTCTAATAATCAGGCTAAGTGATCACCTTCATCCCAGGATGAAACACTTATGTCCGCGACCGCAGTTTTCCCTGTGAACCTGAGCGCAACGGTGGGGGCCGATGGGCAAGGAGGGTTGTGAGCTCATGAGAAACAACTAAAATAAGACCTTAAAACCTGGCGAAAACAGTTGCATGCATTTAGCGCAAGATTAGATGAGGATAAATGAAATCATTAAATGGAAAACTTCTGAAAAAGCTTCTAATCCTACACTAGGCTAGCCTACTGTAAAACTAGTAGAACAGCGATATTGCCACACCTGACTAATTGTGGTTGTAAACAATAACACAGTCAATATAAATCCTAGTAGTGGGAAGAAGAGATTATCATCATGGCCCCAAATAACTTTTAAATATCTTGCAATTGGCGATGAGTCTCTTACGAAATCTGCAAAAGTGCCTCTCAATACATAAAGCTATATAACCTCTTAGCCCTGAATACTGTACATATGCCCGTCATGTATTCAGGGCTATAGAACCTCTCCATCATGGGCAATAGTCAGTGGTGTGTGTTCCCCACACTCCCGCGCCCCCACCGTTGCGCTTTGGTTCACCGGGAAAACTGTGGTCGCCTTCTGTCCTGATGGGAGGGGTCCCTTCTGTCCTGATGGGAGGGGTCCCTTCCTGGATGACACAGGGCACAAGGAGGGGTCCCCATTAAAGTCCATGGGAAAATTGAATTCACTAATAAATTCATATACATTTAAACTATTCAAGATATCTCTTAGCAAAATGGAAGCACACCATTCCTGATGAAGCCGGTTGTATTCGACATATGGCTTGGGAGGAGTAGTGTGCCAAACTGGGGCTTCCCATTAAAGTCAATGGGAAACTGTAATTCATGTATGAAAATGTATGGAAATGAAGCAAAACTTCACAGTCCCCGGGTCTCAGCCCAGCTGAACACCTATGGGAGCTCTTCACCAACAACGTCTAAACCCCAAATGACTTGACTTGTACTGTTCTAGAATCAGGCTGTGACCCCCAAAATAATCATATTTTAACTGGGGACCCCCCCCCCCCCCCTCTCTCTTGGATTTACCAGACTGTAAACCACAAACTAGTCATTTTTAATCTGTTAAATTGTTAATGCACTCCCCCCTCATTGTGTTTGATTGTCGGTTTTAATGTTATCTGCTCCCTTTGTCTGCTGAATATTGTTTGTACGGACTTATACTGTTGTTCCACAAACTGTTGGAGATATACTGTTTTTCCACTATCTATACATAAGTATTATGTACAACGCCTTGTGTTGCAAGGCGTTGTGAGCATGTAGATTGGCTATTTTCACAATTTCTGCCTCAATTTGGTCATTGTTTAATTTGTCATTTTAGGAGTATTAAAAAGTCCTTAAATTGTGACTTTAGAAATGTGAAGATACCCTCTATACACTTAAACCTTATGTTGGTTTGTTTACTGTTGAGTGAGAAAACAATGTTGCACTTTAAGTTAATCATCTGGGGACCCCGCAAAATAATTTGGGGACCCCCCTGGGGTTCCCGACCTACAGGTTGAGAACCAGTGACCTAGACAGTTTTCATTTCATTTCACCCATCTGTAAATATATAGTCACTCATATTCATGGTTGATATTAGACTGTATATTCATTCATATACTGTACCTATTGTTGTTAGACTGTACAGTTATTCATTCAGAGACAGATTGCAGATATTTGATGCCATTGTTTTAACTGATCTTGTTCATCTTGGTTTGTTTTTTGAGCGGTTGCTCCTAGAAGGAGCTAAGCTCCAACATCTGGCTTTGTGGTCACATCTGGCCTACACCTTTGTGGTCACATCTGGCCTACACCTTTGTGGTCACATCTGGCCTACACCTTTGTGGTCACATCTGGCCTACGCCTTTGTGGTCACATCTGGCCTACGCCTTTGTGGTCACATCTGGCCTACGCCTTTGTGGTCACATCTGGCCTACGCCTTTGTGGTCACATCTGGCCTACGCCTTTGTGGTCACATCTGGCCTACGCCTTTGTGGTCACATCTGGCCTACGCCTTTGTGGTCACATCTGGCCTACGCCTTTGTGGTCACATCTGGCCTACGCCTTTGTGGTCACATCTGGCCTACGCCTTTGTGGTCACATCTGGCCTACGCCTTTGTGGTCACATCTGGCCTACGCCTTTGTGGTCACATCTGGCCTACGCCTTTGTGGTCACATCTGGCCTACGCCTTTGTGGTCACATCTGGCCTACGCCTTTGTGGTCACATCTGGCCTACGCCTTTGTGGTCACATCTGGCCTACGCCTTTGTGGTCACATCTGGCCTACGCCTTTGTGGTCACATCTGGCCTACACCTTTGTGGTCATATCTGGCCTACACCTTTGTGGTCACATCTGGCCTACACCTTTGTGGTCACATCTGGCCTACACCTTTGTGGTCACATCTGGCCTACGCCTTTGTGGTCACATCTGGCCTACGCCTTTGTGGTCACATCTGGCCTACGCCTTTGTGGTCACATCTGGCCTACGCCTTTGTGGTCACATCTGGCCTACGCCTTTGTGGTCACATCTGGCCTACGCCTTTGTGGTCACATCTGGCCTACGCCTTTGTGGTCACATCTGGCCTACGCCTTTGTGGTCACATCTGGCCTACGCCTTTGTGGTCACATCTGGCCTACGCCTTTGTGGTCACATCTGGCCTACACCTTTGTGGTCACATCTGGCCTACACCTTTGTGGTCACATCTGGCCTACACCTTTGTGGTCACATCTGGCCTACACCTTTGTGGTCACATCTGGCCTACACCTTTGTGGTCACATCTGGCCTACACCTTTGTGGTCACATCTGGCCTACACCTTTGTGGTCACATCTGGCCTACACCTTTGCACAAAGCGCCCAACGTGTGTTGTACGTCCAGGGTCACATTGGCCAAGCTGCTTGTCCCACTTCTGTCCGGACTGTCATTGGTCATTTGGTGTCTCTTTGACCCACATTGGCCAAGCTTCACGGGACACTTAATGAAATTGACTCATAAATAGCACCGCTCACTTCACACTGGGTGTGATTTTTACACTCTTAACTTGTACCTGTCCTGCGTTCCATTCTTACTGCTGTTGCTGCTATAAGGTCATTTGGTTAACTCTCAGTTACAAGTAGATGAATGAACACTAAGGACTCTACATGTGTACAACCATTGTTTTATTCAGCCCTTCTGCAGATTCAACATGTTTTCTGTTGTCTAAACACTGTGATCTCATTACCTTGTACAGTATATACAGTAGCAGCTGTTATTTACTCAGATCAAATAATGTTTCTAAGCCGTGATGAACAGCAGGCTGTAAAGTAAATTATTTCATGTGATAAGCCTTCATAAAGGAGCAGCTGTTGATGTTTTACAGCTTCCTGGTTACAGTAGAGCCATGACAGACATATTCAAACAGAGTCAGTCAACAGCATGTATGACAGTGTATGTTTGTATATCTACTAGGGCATTCACCAATAGTGATTTTTAGTATTCGAATTATTCGACCTCAAAGTATTCGAATAGTCGAATATTCGACAGGACTGGCCAAACTGTCAAATATTAAGTAAGCAAGAGGCGAACATTGTGAAAATAGCAGATCTACATGCTCACAACACCTTGCAACGCGAGTCGTTGTGAGCATGTTTTTTTTTTTTTCATCACAATATTTATCTGCGGAACCGAGTCACATTAAATGTAATACCTACAATTCCAAGTGCTTGTCAGGGTGGGGGTCCCTTGCCTGACTGCGAGCGCCAGACATCTCACACTACGTTTCACTTCGGGATGAGAGTCTGAAATTGAGGGCAGACATTCTATTTCGGCGGGGGGGGCTAAAGCCTATTGACGTCACACACACACACATACACACACACACACACACGCGACGGCGACGTGGCGTGACATTGCAAAAATACGTTATTTCTCATAACATATTATATGTCTGCATGTTTACGTTAGTGCAAAATGGTATTAAAACGTGAAGAAATGGCACTATTTCATAGTTTATTAAAATAATACGAGTCGAGTCTGACTCCGCCATGACAGTTTTCACGGACCAATCAGAGTCCACTAGACTCTCACGTGGGCAGAGGACACCAATCAGAGTCCACGAGCGAGTCTCACGTGAGCTCAAGAGCTCTGTTTGGAGGGGGCTGGGACCGGAGCAGCCACACCACGTGCCCCAAGCATACAACCCTGATTGGCCCATTCAATGCGCCCGCTCTTTGGGCGCTTTCGAAATAGATTAAAATGTGTGCAGCTTCAGTCCACACTACACACCACCCACCAGCAGGGGTTGGTGATGTGCGGACTGAAGTGTCAGGCTAGGGGGTCCCCAGTTCAAATATGTTTATTTTGGGGGTCACGTCCTGAAAAGGTTTGAGAACCCCTGGTATAGAGCATTAACAACCTTCCTATCTAGCCAAGCTTTATAAACTATTATGTTTTTTTTAAAGAGAAAACAATACAAAAATAAAAATGAAAAAAAATAAGCGAATATTCGACTTCGGTGAACAACGTCGAATAGTGACTTTGATATTTGAATATTTGAATAGTTGGTGAATGCCCTACTATCTACTGTGCTGCACTATATTGCTAACTGTATTGTATTACGCGTTGTAGATAGATAGATAGATAGATAGATAGATACCTTTATTATCCCAAGGGGGAAATTCAGTTGTGAGCTTGTGTGTATATCTTGTAGCTATATCTTATATTAGCCAAAAGTACTGTTGTTTCCTGTTGAGCTTGGCACATTTCCTGGGGACAAGCTGCCCAGATCACACATGTCACACAACGTGTCTTCTTATTTGTTCACTCTCAAAAAGCGCCTGCAATGTAGTGCATTTGAAACTACATTGCAGTGCACATCATGGGGTGATCACTGCTTGCCTCCTGTGAATTGTTTTATTTTTATTTTTGTTTTGTTTTTTATTTTGTTGCTGAGTGAGGTCAGCAGACAAAGTGACATGAGTGAGATGAAAAAAAAACCTGGGTGAAATGTGCCGGTTTCTACAGGAAACATCGGTATATAGGGCTGAGGTAGTTAATGTATGTGTTGTAGTAGTAATCAAAATCTACAAAGTAACTAAAGTCTGTGCGCGTGTGTGTGTGTGTGTGTGTGTGTGTGTGTGTGTGTGTGTGTGTGTGCGTCTGCGCGTGCGTGCGTGCGTGTGTGTGTGTGTGCGTCTGCGCGTGCGTGTGCGTGCGTGCGTGCGTGCGTTTGCTTGGTCCTGCAGACAACAAGGAGTACGACGTGTACATCTCGTACGCCAGGAACAGCGAGGAGGAGCACTTTGTTCTGAACACCCTGAGGAAGGTTCTGGAGCAGGAGCTGGGATACACCGTGTGTATCTTTGATAGAGACAGCCTGCCAGGAGGAAGTACGTATATGGGTATAGGATACACCGTGTGTATCTTTGATAGAGACAGCCTGCCTGGAGGAAGTACGTATATGGGTATAGGATACACCGTGTGTATCTTTGATAGAGACAGCCTGCCAGGAGGAAGTACGTATATGGGTATAGGATACACCGTGTGTATCTTTGATAGAGACAGCCTGCCAGGAGGAAGTACGTATATGGGTATAGGATACACCGTGTGTATCTTTGATAGAGACAGTCTGCTAGGAGGAAGTACGTATATGGGTATAGGATACACCGTGTGTATCTTTGATAGAGGAAGTACGTATATGGGTATAGGATACACCGTGTGTATCTTTGATAGAGGAAGTACGTATATGGGTATAGGATACACCGTGTGTATCTTTGATAGAGGAAGTACGTATATGGGTATAGGATACACCGTGTGTATCTTTGATAGAGGAAGTACGTATATGGGTATAGGATACACCGTGTGTATCTTTACTTTACTTTATTTGTTTATTTAGACAGGACAGTACCAGTTCATGGACACAGAGATAATGACATATTGCATAATACAACATACAAGGATCTTAGTGTAAACCAGCCGGAGTTGGCTTAAAGCTAAATTTCATCCGTTGTCCTCAGGACATAAAACAAGAAACAAAACAAGACTAACAAAAACAAGAACAGAACAGTACAGGGCGAACAACAACACAACAAAAACAAGGTGCTTGGCGCAACCGCT
This sequence comes from Nannobrachium achirus, assembly GCF_963921795.1. Lineage (NCBI taxonomy): Eukaryota > Metazoa > Chordata > Actinopteri > Myctophiformes > Myctophidae > Nannobrachium > Nannobrachium achirus. Next base: position 3,309,418 of record NC_137817.1, read on the forward strand.
TGCCTGGTGCGACACGGTGCCTTGTGCCAGAAGTAAGTTAAAAACCACACAGGAGAGACTAACCTGGCAGAGTAATTCGTACAGGCATCAAATATTTTCTTATAAGTGGTTACATGTTTGTGAGCGTTTTAGCCATTGCTTCAACTGCCCTTTAAAAGCACCGAATGTGTGTATCTTTGATAGAGACAGCCTGCTAGGAGGAAGTACACGGATGGATGGATGGATCAATCAATCAATGGCTGTAGGGCTGTCACAATTAGGCTTATCAGCATCCCCCGGGTGCTGAAGTCACATTTTTAAGGGGAAAATCCTACTAAAGCCCATAGAGTTAACACAGAAATCGCAAATTTAATGCAATTTCCGAATAGTAAAGTATAAAATACGGCTAGCATGATCAAGAACACAAGATAGTAAAAGGCACAAAGCAGTATAATTTACTTTACCGTTCGAAATAATGATTCGTTGGCTTTAAGTCCAGCTATTTCTGTTATAGTTTCCCCTTCTAAATTGATGTCAGCACCCGGGGGATGCTGAAAAATTTGCTGAGTGGGCGGGCCGTGAATAAGGCTTATTATGACATTTTACATGACGATTAATTGTCACTCAAATAATTAACGATTTAATTGTGTTTTCGTCCGTGACAATTACATTTCTGTTTAGCCTGCCTGGAGGAAGTTAAGAGTTCTCAACATGCCTGAAAATTAAGGACCGTCCCTAACTGGGCCCTAACTGGGCCCTAACTGGGCCGGCCTGAGGCCCTACCCGGCCCGACTAGTTAGGATACATTTTAGGCCCTATACCCGGCCCGAAAACATCGGGTCGGGTATGGTCGGGTTTATCACAGAGTAATAGTAATACAATAATAGAAAGATATATTTTATTTTTTCATTGAGCCCGAGGCCCTACCCGGCCCGACTAATTAGCATACATTTTAGGCCCTACCCTACCCTAAATGTCGGGTCGGGTTCGGGCAGAATTTGAGAACTCTAGAGGAAGTATGTATCTGATTGAATGAATGAATTAATGAATGAATGAATGAATGTTGAGTAAAGGGCTTTGCACACAGGGCCGTTGCGTTTTTTCCGTTTGCTGCATGAGTAAAACGCGTTGCATTTGGTGTGCAAGGCTGTGTGGAATCCACACTGTGGATCCAAAAAGGACTCATAAAAGGAGTTGATGAGTTTTCCCCGCATGCGACAAGACGCACAAATCGAACTGGGTTCGATCGGGAAAAAAACGCACTGCCGCAGCCACCTGCCGCATGGCAAATTCGGAGCCGGTGTGCATGAGGTCATAGAGAAACATTGTTTTCTTTAAAAAAATGAAATCGTCCGTTTTTTTCCGTGCAAGAAAAACGCAAAGTACAAAGGCCTTTAGTGAGTGGTTGAATAGATGAATGATGTCTGCTGTCTGTGTTTCTGTCCAGACAGATCTAGACAGCCATCTAGGGTTAGGGTCCATATGTCATGCCTGTCTTATCCATCCATCCATCCATTAACTCAGTGGTCCTCAACCTTTTCAGGCCACGACCCCCCAAATAATATTTTTTGAACTGGGAACCCCCCCACCCTGACAAGCTATTGGAGTTGTAAGACTTGAGGCATTACAGTACATTTAGTTTAACACGGTTCTGTTGTGAAAATAGCCGATCTACATGCTCACTGCGTTGTGAGGCAATTTTCACAATTCCTGCCTCTAATATTTGACAATATGGCCAACGTTTAATTTTTTATTATAGGTAGGTATTAAAAGGGTCTTAAAAGTCCTTAAATTGTCACTTTATAAATGTGCAGATACCCTCTATATACTTACACTGTATGTTGGTTTGTTTACTGTTGGGTGAGAAAACAATGTTTCACATTAAAGGACAACTCTGCCCTAAATCACTTCTAGTTTCTCATTTTCCTACTTATATTGATCCAAAAAGACTGTCCATGGGGTCTATTAGGCAGAAATGCCCCTGTTGTCCAGTTTGCCCTGCAGAACCCAGCAGCTCTCATAGCATAGAGTGGAGCCTATAAGGTCTATCGCTTTTGCACTATTTGTTGTGGTCGAAAGTGTTTTTATTTTTCATGAATGTAGTACTAGTTGTCATTACAAACACATCCATGTCATCGTTGTCCCACACAAGCCATCACACTCTATGCTATGAGAGCTGCTGGGTTCTGCTGGGGAAACTGGACAACTGGGGCATTGCTGCCTAATAGACCCCATGGACAGTCTTTATGGATCAATATAAGTAGGAAAAGGAGCCTAGAAGTGTTTTAGGGAGGAGTTGTCCTTTAAGCTAATGACCTGGGGACCCCCCCCCCAAAATAGTTTTGGGTCCCGACCCACCGGTTGAGAACCACTGCATTAACTCACCCCTCTCTCATCTCCTCCATCCCTCCATCCTTCCATCCCTCCATCCCCCCATCCCTCCATCCTTCCATCCATCCATCCCTCCATCCGTCCAGCCATCACAGACGACACCCTGACCTTCGTGGCTCGCAGCCGGCGCCTCCTGGTGGTCCTGGGCGGCGGCTACGGGGAGCGGGGCTCCCAGGGCCTGCTGGAGCTGCGGGCGGGCCTGGAGGGCATGGCCCTGGGGGGCCACCAGCGCGTCATCCTGGTGCAGTACGGCGCGTCGCCACCGCGCCACCACCGCGGCGGCGTCAGCGAGCTGCGCCGGGCCCGGCTGGCGCTGGCGCTGGTCCGCTGGAGGGGGGAGCGGGAGGATGGGGAGCTCAACTCCAGGTTCTGGAAGAGGCTCCGGGTGGAGCTGCCCGTCAGGAGAGAGGCGGGGGGAGGAGGGGGAGGAGGGGGGAAGGAGAAGGCCACCTATAGGACCTATCAGAGTCAGAGCAGCAACAGCTCCCAGACTGCTCTGCTCTCACCCTGCTAATAGTGCAAGAAATGATATAGCCGGGGACCCAGTCACCAAAATGGGAGGGTACCTGTGATTTTCTGCCGTACTTTTTATTTCTGTTTTATCTATTAGTTTGGTCATTAAGGTCCACAGAATGAGAGGCCTGCTCTGCTGGAAACATTGCGAAAAAAAGTTATGGCCATTTGTATATTCACTGTCCCATTGACTCCACTACAAATATATATATATAAAAAAAAAAAAAGTCTGCTTTAATTAGCATGTGAGGGGTCAAACTAGGGGTTCTTCGTGATTCTGAATCCATTGCAAGCATTTGTTTTGTATGAAAAACATTCCTTGGGCTAGATATCGGCCCCCCAAAACAGTCATAAGTGATGAGTCATCACTTTTTTCCACTTTTCACAGTTTTGGGCTGCCGAAAATTAACCCAAGCAATGTTTTTTATGCAAAACAAATGCTTGCAATGGATTCAGAATCATGAAGAACCCCTAGTTTGACCCCCCACATGCTAATTAAAGCAGATGTTTTTCCTTTTTTTAATATTTCTAGTGGAGTCAATGGGACAGTGAATATACACATGGCCATAACTTTTTTTCGCGATGTTTCCGGCAGAGCAGGCCTCTCATTCTGTGGACCTTAATGACCAAACTAATAGATAAAACAGAAATAAAAAGTACGGCAGAAAATCACATGTCCTACCCTATTCCTTGAGCTTTTGGGCTTGTGGGTCCCCGGCTACTAGAAATATTTAAAAAAAGAAAAAATGTCTGCTTTAATTAGCATGTGAGGGGTCAAACTAGGGCTTCTTCACGATTCTGAATCCATTGCAAGCATTTGTTTTGCATGAAAAACATTCCTTGGGTTAGATTTCGGCCCCCCAAAACTGTGAAAAGTGATGAGTCATCCCTTTTTTTCCCACTTTTCACAGTTTTGGGTTGCCGAAAGTTAACCCAAGGAATGTTTTTCACGCAAAACAAATGCTTGCAATGGATTCAGAATGATGACGAAGCCCTAGTTTGATTTTTATTGGTTAACCCCTTCTTTTCAATAGAATTCCTGCACTATAAGAGCTGTGGTTCCAGGGGGTCCCCGCAGATAAATGACTGATAGCTAGGAACCAAAGGGATCCTTACGGGTCTGTAACTCTCATGTTGCCTGATGCATTCCACTGAGGTACATTCAGATTTATCACTGGGTTCACAGTAAGGCATGAGGTGGGTAGTACTGTAAGTCTCAAGTCTTTGCTCTCAAGTATCGAGTCAAGCCCCAAGTCAAGACAGGCAAGTCCCAAGTAAAGTCCAAGTTCTATTTGAGTCCAAGTCCCAAACAAGTCCTTTAGAATCAAGTGAATTTAAAAGACTTGAAGTCACAAGTCAAGAGAGCGCTCAAGTCAAGTCACAAGTCATTGGGCGTTGAAGTCCAAGTCGAGTCCAAGTATTTCATTTGATCGAATAAGTCTAAAGGCCCATTCCCACTGGGCCAGATAACAGATATCTGGAGATATTTCTCCAGATATTTTTCCATGCAAAGTGGATGGTAGATACAGATAAAAAAAATATTTGCCACAGATAAAAGTATCTGTGGCAAATATCTGTGGTATACTTTTTTTTTATCTGTATCTACCATCCACTTTGCATGGAAAAATATCTGGAGAAATATCTCCAGATATCTTTTATCTGGCCCAGTGGGAATGGGCCTTAACATTTCATAACAGTAACAGTCATAACATGAGTTACTCTAGTCCAAGTCTCAAGTCCACACCTCTGCACTGAGGTAACTTCAGGCTTAACTCTGAGTTTACAGTGAGGTTTAACTCTGGGTTTACAGTGAGGTACATTCAGGCATAACTCTGGGTTTACATTGATGTTTAACCCTAGTTTTACAGTGAGGTACATTCAGGCTTAATTCTTTTTAGTATTTTTTTTTCCATGTTTCCTGATTACACCAAAAACACCTGAACTTTCAACATTCACAGTTTTTTCTGTAATCTATCATTTTTTTAAATTCTCTAGGCTCAGAAAAGTGGGTTCATTTGCCTCTGGGCGTACGCATCATCATCCAGGGGAGGATGTGGTTGTAGGGGAGGGTGAACTCAACAACCAAAGTGGTGAATGCATATCGTCACTGTCGGGCAGAAACCTTGTATCTCCAAGTTTCAAATTTGTACAATTTTCGCAAAGTAAAGCACTGCTTCATCATACAAGGCCATCGCACAAAAGTAGTGAAAACAGCTGATCTACAAGCACTGTGCTTGTAGATCGGCTGTTTTCACTAGTTTAAATCATTTTAAAAATGATAAATACAAAACAAACGGTTTTGGACATACAAGGTTTCCACCCGACAACGACGATATGGTAAATGGTGCATTAGACCGATGCGAACACAATGTAAAGTAACAGCAAAGGTGATACACTCTCCCCTACAACCACACCAGGGTTATGACACAGTGGTGCACTTCTCACCAAGGGTACCTTGCCATGGTACAGTATGGCATTACAAGGTACCTTATGCCATGGTACAGTATGTGATGCTGAACTCCTAACCTGCTTCAGAGAAGGTGATGTTCCGCATAACGGATCAATGTGTACAAAAACACCACCTACTGAATAATCAATTGGATTCCCGCTGAGCTTTGTGCGCAGATTCTGAGAGGGTTTCTTAGCGTTTTCCAATTTCTATGATCATTTTTAATGAGAGGTGTAGAGGGAGTCAGAGGAAGGGAGGGGGAATTATCTTCGTCAGCTTCTTGAGCTGTGAGCTGTTGGGTGCAAATAATGGGTGCGTTCGGAAATATGCACTCAACGCACTGGTGTGGCAAGTTGTCCTTCGTTTATTCGGTGCACTTGGTGTGTTGTCGTTCGGAAATCCAGTGCGCGGCGCACCGAGTGTGCTGAGTGCACGCACTCACCGACCCGACTCAGAAGTTGGGGTTTGAAAGTGTGGTGCGTCGGTGCGGTGTTTTGATTGGTTGGTTTTCTCACGCTTCTCAGCTGTGAACAATGGAGGAAATGATAACAAAATGCACCATTTGCTGCTTTAATGGTCCTTTGGGCTTTATTGTTACACACGCATCAACGTGTAAACTAACAGCAGGTAGACCAATGTTATGAATTAAATTACCTATCAATAGCAACGTTACGTTAGCATTCAGAACGTTTTCCGACTAAAAAAGCGCACAGCTGCTTCTTAACTGGTCCTTCATAAATAAGCCACACTGAATGCACTCTACAACGTCACGCCCACTGCACTCACCACACTGAGCGAGCACACACCCGGTGCACATTTCCGAACGCACCCAATATCAAACCCATTTCATTGTGCTTTTGTGCCCATATTGTCCTACAACAGAGGCTGATTGAACCACAAAAGCCTTGTATGTAGAAGACATGAAAGTAAGCCTTCTCACTACTTTGAATTATGTTTTTATATTTCGTTTTTTATATCTGTTCCCAAGTCAGTTTTTTACAGCTAAGTTGTTATTAAGGCCATAAGCATCTACTGTAAGCCAGTTGTTACTGTGGTGCTGTGAGACAGATCCAGGTGTGACAATCACACATTATTATTTCAATATTCACTCACTGTGGATCTATACAAAAGGTTATGTTATTATATTTTAATTTACTATATCAGTATTGTGTGCACACTCATGCACTCACGCAGAGAACATTTCTATACGCAAATAGAGGCTATTTTTGATATGAATGGAGGAGGTGTGCCTTGAGATTTTTTAACTTGCCCTTTGGTGTGCCTTAATCGGGCAGAAAATGTCTGAATTATTTTACTGCCTTGTCTATTTCTCGCCTCAAATGTTTTCAAAATACTTCTTGGATGGACTGTTTAGCTTTAAATGGCATTGTGTGTCTGTTTACATCATGGCAATGTTGGATACAGCTGAAATCAAGCAATGCAGATTAGACAGCTGTCTGTTATTGCATTCAGCTGTATTTTGGGGGAAAATAGCAGACCACTAAATTCAGTGATTGACCAATCAGAATCGAGCATTAATCCAAGCCGTGTAATAAACAAATATAATTATAGTCGTCTTGTTCTCTAATGATGAGGGAGTGTTATATTATAAGCTGGTTAAGTTACACATTCACACAGTCCTCAGTCCTCACTGCGTTTCACAGCTGCAACGGTGTTACTTTTAGCCCTGTTTAGGTGTTAGGTGTGAATTGTTTGTATTTGTCTAATATTATAAGTTGTAGTTTTCTATTAGAGCTGTGTTTGCCGCTTTGCTGCAAGTAGAATTGTCCCAAGCTTACGGCCATATGTATGCAAACAGCCGTCATATTATGTACACATACCAGGGACGTGCTGGCCGTTGGGAAAAGCGGGACAACTCCCGAACGGCCGGTTCATTCCTGGCCGGTCCAGGCCGGCCATTAGGACAAAAAAATTAATTAAAATGTCGGCCTTCGTTCCATTTTGGGGGCTGGGCGGCCAACAAAGTAAATCGTCACTGTCGGGCAGAAACCTCGTATCTCCAAGTTTCAAATTTGTAATTTTTCTTTTCGCAAAGCAAAGCCCTGCTTCATCATACAAGGCCATTGCACAAAAGTAGTCAAAACAGCAGATCTACAAGCACACAACGCCTCGCGGTGCGACGCGTTGTGTGCTTGTAGATCGGCTGTTTTCACTAGTTTAAATCATTTTTAAAATGATAAATACAAAACAAACGGTTTTGGACATACACGGTTTTCACCCGACAACAACGAAATATAACTCATGTAATTGGCTTTGGTCACTGGCTTGTCACTTGTCATGATCTGAAATGGCAAATCTTTGAGTAGCAGCAGCGCTATAGAGAGAGATCTCTCTCAATGGCGCGCAATGAGGGCCTCTACAACTCTTTTTTCCTGGGCTGAATCAGGGGCCCAGCACGTCCCTGGCACATACTGTAGCAAGATTGGAAAATCCTTTGTTGACTCAAGGAGTTTCAAACCACCTTTGTGGCTGCTTATCATTGCTGTGGTTCTTCTGTTATCTTTCACTCTTCAAACAATACAGTGTTTACAATCAAACTGAGTCCAGCTTAGTTTTCAACTTGTTTTAGTCTGGTTCAACTTAAACAGAAGCAGTGATCTATAATCATTTCATATACACATAAAACTGCACGTCTTATATGTATGAGAAGAAGTTCTGTGCTGTACACATTCAGAAATGGAAAATACATTATGATAAAAACAGTAGTAGAAATGTATTGTCATAATTTATTTTCTCATTTGACATTCTGCTGTAAATCAAGTTTGTTAAGTAAAGTATCGAGCGAGGTTTTAATTTTAATCTGCACTTTTTATGTCATCCAACATTTCCCAATTTTATATGTAAAGGTATTTTCGTAATTTTGTAAAGTAAAATGTACTTTATTGTTCTTATGCTGTTAAGAAAAAGTAAAAACTTTGTAATTGTGATGAAATGCTAAAGAATCTGCACTTTTTCAATTCTTTTTATGTAAATAAATGACTCATCTCATGGCTATCATTCATTCATTCATTCATTCATTCATTCACTATAAACATATCTTGTCAGGTGAAACATCATAATGTCCAAAACTGAAAACTGCCCAAAAAGCTTCAAGAGTAGCAGATTAACAAGAAACCATATCAAATTATAAAGTAGCAGAAGTGAAACGGTGAGAGAAAACAGAAAAGGGTAGCGGGTACATACAGTACATGGGCATAGAAGAACTTGATTTTCATGGTACAATTCAACTTGTAGCTAAATATGCAGATTTAGGCTACAAGCTCACGTGTTTCATCTCAAAGCGTGATGAGATTGTAGATCTGCTATTTTCCCTGTATTTAAAAATTGAACATTTCACAAAGCTTAACCATTTTCACTGTGCGTGTTGAAAAAAGTAGGGCACAAGTTGGAGATATTGGCAATATTGTGAGATACATGTAGGCCTACCTCGTTTACTCATTATCTCTGAAGAAAGACAGTGGAGTTGGAATTAAAACATAACTTAAACTTGTCTCGGCAAGGATTGTGGGCCGGGATATTGTAATCAATGGATGTCATGGAAGTAGAAGTTGTGAGGTAAAGTTGCAAACACATCAAATTCAGAAATGTACCTTTATTTGGTGTGGTTTGGCTGTAATTACCGACAGTATGATTTTAAAGGGCCTACACCATGCTTTTAAAACTATATTTTTTGTATAAATATATGCTCAAAATTGAGTCTTAGACAGGTTTTAACCCTCAACAAACACTCTGACCATTCTTTTTGTTTGTTCTAGCTCTACTATAATGAGGCTCTCCAGCTGCAATACCAAAACGGCCTCTGTTTGCTCAGGGGCGCATCTAGTGGGGTTTTTCCACCCCTCCCCCCTCCCCTCCTCTTCACTCCTCCCCGGACCCCACGTTGACAACAAATAATGTTAATATTGGGCCAATACAAAAATAGGATAATGTTGCAGCTCTGATTATAGCCTACTGTAGGCCTGTGTTGTATGTTATATAGGCCTACTGTCAAATGACACAGGGCGACCGTTGCTAGACCAGACATTACAGAAAGTTAATCTACATTAGACAATCAACCCCACCTGCATTGTATTTATGTAAAAAAAAATGTTTTGAAAAAAAATGTTTGAGAAAAAAAAGAAAAGTTTTTTGAAAAAAAAAGTTTTTTGGAAAAAAAGTTTTTTGAAAAAAAAAAGTTTGAAAAAAAAATGTCTTTTGAAAAAAAACAAATTTTTGAAAAAATAAATTTTTGAAAAAAATTTGTTTTGAAAAAAAAAATGTTTTTTGACTCTGAAAAAAAAACGGGAATCCGTGTGACGTCACACGGATCAACTCTCAGAACAGCACTGTTCTGAGAACCCATGGAAAGCTTTTCATCTCTGTCTTCCCAAAACCAGAGAAAGACACAATGTTCAGAAATAGGACTTTGTGAGGATAGAAGGTGCCAGTGGGACCCCAAAAAAAGGTTTTAAAATAGAAAAAGTGAAAATTCATGGTGTAGGTCCTTTAAAGGAAAAATATGCAAGCTTTGTTTACACAAAAACATCCCCCCCCCCTCCCCTCTATGACAGGCATCAAACAGGTAGTTAGTTGTCTTTGATGCTTTCATTGATTAGAGAGATCACTAACGAGGACTTGACACTTTTATGGCCCAATCAATTACCTTTGAAGTTCAAAGGGAGCAATTAAGAGCTCTGGCTGAGCTCCCCCTGACAAAAACGTCCCTCCACTGTTTCTGTTGACATTTAATGTCAACATAAAGAGAGGAACAGAACAGAAATACAGCCAGGGGATGTGTCTTTCTGCAAGGAAACACCCCAGCACAATAATATAGTGACTGATGAAGGGAAATGACTGCTAAAAATGTATATACATATACATGTTTTAATAGTCTTAAAGTTACATATTCCTTTAAATGAGTGCCAACTGTGGCTAACAGTAAAACTTTAGTGCCCAGTCCAGGGCACTAAAGAAAAAAGAAAAAGAAAAAATTAAAGGATTTAGTTTTCCCTTGATTCTTTGCCTCTCCTCTCCTCTCCTCTCCTCTCCTCTCCTCTCCTCTCCTCCATGTTTCGCACAGACCTATCGGAGGCGGTGCTGCAGTGCATGTCGGTGAGTCGTCGTGTGCTGCTGGTGGTGAGCCCAGACTACATGGCAGAGAAGAGCTTCAGCCTGCTGGAGTGCCGCCTGTCGCTCTACCTCCACCACGGGCGGCGCGGCGGCTCCGGCGCCGGCGCCACCATTGTGGTGGTGGGCTACAACCGCTCGCTCCACAGCGCCACCACCTGCCCGGAGCTGGTGCAGCTGCGGCGGGCGGCGGCCAGCACCGTGCCGTGGCGCGGGGCGCGCCGCTCGGAGCCCCGCGGCTCGGGCTTCTGGAAGCGGCTGCGGCTGGCGCTGCCTGTGCGGCCGCTCAAGCTGGGCCGCAGGCTCATCGACAGCACCTCGTCCCACTCCGACCTGGGGGGCGTGGCCCTGCTGCAGCGCCAGGACAAGACCGCCAGGGAGGCGGGGAGTCAGCGGGACCGCCAAGACGCCCGGGACGCTGCCGCCGCGCACAGGAACAAACACAAGCAGAAGGTTAACGCGAGGACGCAGCAGCAGCAGCAGCAGCAGCTGCTGTCGACCTCGGCGCCTCAGAGCCGAGGCAGACACACCCTGCCCAGGGGGAGGAGCAAGCTGAGGAATGGGAGGGGCCAGAGTCTGGGGCGGGGTGGCAGAGAGGAGGGGGCAGTGGCGGTGAGGGGGCGAGTCGGATCCGTAGGCGGGTCGGTGGGTCGGGCGGAGCCTCTGGCGGCGACGGCCAAGCTAGCGGTGGAGACGAAGGTTCGGCGGGAGGAGGCGGCAACGTCGCGTCATCATCGCAGGGCACCGGACAGACATTCTGACTCCAGCTCCACCCCTTTACCCGCCGACTCCACCCACGACACCGTTCACAACTCCGTCTCTGACTCCACCCACGACACTACTAACCCCTCCCCGGGCCACACCCCCTTCCCCCCCGTCCCTGACCAATCCGGTGTCCAGCCGGATACGAGGGGAGGAGACGCGGAGACGCCGGACTGATGAATGCTGTACGTGTGTGTCAGTGTTGATTTCGTCGACTAAAACTATGACGGAAAATATTTGTCGATTGCGGGTTTTTTCACTGATTAAAACTAAAAAAAACTAAGCTGTGATGACTAAAACTAGATATATTGACAATTTCGTCAACAAAATAAAAAACTAGACTAAAACGTTAGGGAGGGAATAGTGGAGAAGAGAGTCATTTTATGTTTGGTTGCTCTCAGGTGTTGCATGCTGAAAATAGCAGATCTACAAGCTCACAACGCGTCGCAGCGTGACGCGTTGTGAGCTTGTAGATCTGCTATTTTCAGCACACAACCAAGTGTAAAATCAGTCATTACGATATGCCATCAAGGCCTGCCAAAATACATTTTAGTTGACTAAATCAACTGTTGATTTAGTCGCCTAAAAAACTTATATTTAGTCGACTAAAATTAGACTAAAACTAAAACTTTTCAGGTGACTAAATTAGGACTAAAATTAAATGACATTTTATTCAAAAGACTATGACTAAAACTAAATCAAAATTTGCTGTCAAAAACAACACTGGTACGTGTCTTCATAACCAGCCTGGATGGGAGACAGAACGCTGCTTCTCTGTACTTTTCCGTGTCAAGGAAGTTGTAGATCTGCTGTTTTCAAATATTTGTATGGGGTTAAAGTGGTTACATGTATTTTTGATGCTAAAATGTTTTACTGGAGACCCCCTGGAACCTCTTCAATGACCCCTGGGGGTCCCCGGACTCTACTTTGAGAACCGCTGATATAGGCTGCCGATCAATAAACAGCTGATCAATTTACCACAATGCCCCCAGACCGGACTGCTGCCAAGCTTAATATGCTAGGATTGTTAGGATATTATGTTAAGATAGAAGTTATGATAATGGGACCTATCTACTGCTTGTTTTGTTTTGGGAGATTTTGTTTGTGTAAAATTTTGATCAAATAAATGACTGACTTTCAGACAGTATTTTGGAAGTATTCATGATCAATTCAGTTCATTGAAGCTCGTAAACAAACAGGGTAACATCCAACGGTTGAGGAGGTAACAAGCCCTTGTGACCTCATTTTATACATGATATAGACAGTTTTTTTTCTGTTGTTTTATAAATAAAAGTTCTAAAAATTAAACGAGTTTTGGATTAAATTGTTGTGGAGAGCCAACATCATGGTTGGCTGGCCTTCAACAGACACATACACAACTGGGAGCTGACCAGTACAACCACAAATTCTACTGGTCACTGGGAGCTGACCAGTACAACCACAGTCTTCTACTGTTGGTCACTATAGGAGCTGACCAGTACAACCACAGTCTACTACTGTTGGTCACTATAGGAGCTGACCAGTACAACCACAGTCTACTGTTGGTCACTGGGAGATGACCAGTACAACCATGTATTACTGGTTAGTGGTTACTGGCAGGTGATCAGTTCAAGCAAAGAATTCTACTGGTCACTAGGATCTGACCAGTACAACAACCACAGAATTTTACTGGTCCCTCAGAGCTGACCAGTACAACCATTATGTTGTAATTCTATTGGTTATTGTGAGCTGACCATTGTAACCATAATCATTCTACAGGTTACTGGGAGCTGACCAGTACGATCACAACATTCCTCAAAGGGAGCTGGTTGTGGCTTGTGAATGGACGAATGAATACAGCCAAAGTGTCAGTGCATCATCTACAACAGGGGTTTTCAAAGTGGGTGACGGGGCACCCTGGGGTGCCTTGATGCCAGTCCAGGGGTGCAGCGAGACAAATTGATAACATTTGGAATTCATCAATATCACTTCACTATGCTTAGTAAAACAGAACTGATTTGCACTGTACTTGAGTTCTTTTTCTATCTACGACAACTCTCTTCACCAAAAATAGCAGATCTACAAGCTCACAACAAGCTCACAAGGCATCACATTGTGACACGTTGTGAGCTTGTAGATCTGCTATTTTTGGTGAACCGTCAAGTTAAACGTCAAGTATAACGTTATTTTCAGTCAGTTCTGATGGAAACGGATATTTCTCCAATAGGATGTAAGATTGTAAAAGTTAACAGTGTAATTCAGGGGTGTCGTGGATGATAACGTTATTTACAGGGGTGCCCTGAGTCAAAAAAAGGTTTGAAAACCCCACAAGCACATTTAGGTCACACTGATTCAAAACCATCACATTTCACCCATTACAGATATTATTTTACAAAGATATATTAAATTAGAAATATTAGTTAGTTATTTACATTTTCTCCTGTATAGAAACTAATCTAAAGCTGCAATGGGTAGCAACATTAATCAATGTTAGTACCATTAATCATGGCAATGATTTGATGATGTGCCTCACAATGTGTTTGTGTGTAACTAAAAGAACATTTTGAATTGTTTATTTTATTTATTATTTACATGCATAGATTTTCAACTATGACCCAACAGTCATGCTCTTCATGACTTACTTTTACTTTATTGATAAAAAAAAGTAAATGAAGAGAAATAATTAAAAGGCAACATTTTTGCAAATGTAGCCCCCACAGTTAGTACCAGCCATGAACCAGGACAACAGCCCTGCTAATTGGGCTCAGCCCTATTAGCACGACTGGTTGTGCGTTGGACTGGCGAGTGGGAGTCCCGGGTTCAATCCCCGCTTCCGTGCATCACTACAATCTGGCGTTGTCGGCAGGGATGAGGAGCGTGAAATCCTTGCGTGAGGGACATGAGGGACGTCGTGTGCGGTGGTCCGCGGCGTGAAGTGTGAAGCGCGAGGATGCGCTTCGAAAGATCGAGGGGGTGATTGTAGCCCCAGCCAATAAACCGACCCGCAAATGCCCTGCCAATCGAGCTCAGCTCTATTGGCACAGTGGTTTGTGCATCGGACTGGCGAGTGGGAGAGTGGTGTTTGATTCCCGCTCCTGTGCTTCACTACACAAAGAAAAAAGATTATAAGCTAAGACTAAAAGGCAGAAAAGGGAGATTTGATTAGAATCGGGCCCTTGATCTGATCTATATGTTCATTCATATTTGAACAAGGTTAGACGAAAAAAGCTACCCCTTCAATTAAGGGAACAGACAAAGTTTGAGACATTTTTGGAGCGGTGAAGCAGCCTCCTACCGTTTTACTTTTTAAATCATAAAGATGCGGGAGTGCTAATGTTACAAACTGATTGAATTACCGTATTGCTGCTTTTTTTACTGGATTACCTCCAAAATCAGGTAACTCTCAGTCCATAGCTGGCAATACCGCATGCCCCTGCCTATCGCCATATGTTCTTACAACACTGCACACCCCTGCCTATAGCCATATGTTCTTACTATACATTATTGGCACTTAACAACCGGGCACCAATTCATATATTACATATTTCATTCCATGTTCCTGCCAGAACACTTATTAAGTGTTCTCACCACCAGTATTCATGAAATAGACCAACATTAAAATGAAGGTCTATTTCATAAATGTACTGGTGGTGAGACAGACTGAGACTTGTGCTTCTATGGCTCTGACTTACACTACCACTTGACCTCTGTGTTTTTAAGTGATTTATCCAATTATAGGATTTTATTTGTAATAATATTATACATTTTGATTTGACTGCAGTCTTCATCTTATTGATCCTGGAACAGGAGATAAGCTCCAACCGCTGGCTTTGACCGTTTATTTTTTTTCCAATAAGGAAACATTGATTAGAAATATAAATTATATCCGGGGGTGCAGGATACCTCTAGGGCTTCAGGAAATCTACTGACTGAATATCCTATTTTCTCTGAATTGAGGCTATATATAGAGCAGAATCTTGGCTACAGAAAGAGTAATTTTCAAGATAGATAGATAGAATTGAAGCTTAGGAGGAGAGGTAGTTTTCTATAGACAAATGAGGCAGTGATATTCACCATAAAGTGCTGGAAATTAATCATCCTCGTCGTTATTTGTCAAGGGGATAGTATATTTTTGATGTTTCCGGGGATGATATTGGTCATAATGAAAATACATTTGCAGCAAGCCCCAAAATCCTATTCTGCTACTTACCCCTACATGTACAGTATGTGTCAGGATACTCCATGCCACATTTCAGACTTCCATGTCTATTTATTTAATTTTTGTGAATTAATATTT
Organism: Nannobrachium achirus; assembly: GCF_963921795.1. Classification (NCBI taxonomy): domain Eukaryota; kingdom Metazoa; phylum Chordata; class Actinopteri; order Myctophiformes; family Myctophidae; genus Nannobrachium; species Nannobrachium achirus. The sequence goes on from NC_137817.1 coordinate 3,324,915, forward strand.
GGCTGTACACAATGTCATCAGAACCTATAGCAAAAGGGGGGTTTTGGGGTAGTAGGGACATTTTGACAACTTTTTAACATAGCTCATCATTTTCAGCACATTCTTTCCAATAAGGAAACACTGATTAGAAATATCTCCGGGGGTTAGGGTTAGGGTTTTTAAAACCTCTTCTTCCCACTCCAGTGACTTGCTGCAAATGTACTGATTTGCTGTAAATGTACCAGCCTTTTCCCAGACGTGAGGTAATAGAAAGTGAATTGAAGCCAGGTTTGCTTCATTGTCCCAAATCCAGAAAGGCATTGTGGGTGGTGTTGTTGCTGTGAATTGCAGTTGACAGTAATAACTTTAAGGAGCGTTAACTTGGCAGTCTGAGTCTACAGTACACCATACCTCACTTTATTGTTTGTGTATTAAATAGACAATACACTACCTCACTTTATTGTTTGTGTTTTAAATAGACAATACACTCTACCTCACTTTATTGTTTGTGTTTTAAATAGACAATACACTACCTCACTTTATTGTTTGTGTATTAAATAGACAATACACTATACCTCACTGTATTGTTTGTGTATTAAATAGACAATACACTACCTCACTTTATTGTTTGTGTATTAAATAGACAATACACTCTACCTCACTTTATTGTTTGTGTTTTAAATAGACAATACACTCTACCTCACTTTATTGTTTGTGTTTTAAATAGACAATACACTACCTCACTTTATTGTTTGTGTATTAAATAGACAATACACTATACCTCACTGTATTGTTTGTGTATTAAATAGACAATACACTATACCTCACTGTATTGTTTGTGTATTAAATAGACAATAATACACTCTACCTCACTTTATTGTTTGTGTATTAAATAGACAATACACTCTACCTCACTTTATTGTTTGTGTATTAAATAGACAATACACTATACCTCACTGTATTGTTTGTGTATTAAATAGACAATACACTATACCTCACTGTATTGTTTGTGTATTAAATAGACAATACACTCTACCTCACTTTATTGTTTGTGTATTAAATAGACAATACACTATACCTCACTTTATTGTTTGTGTATTAAATAGACAATACACAAACAGTATGGATGAAGTACACGTTTTACTTAAGTAAAAGTATCAATACTGCAGTGTAGATAGTACTGTACGGGTATGGTACCAACGTGAAAAGTACTCAATGTGCAGAATGCCCCATTTCACAAGTTCAAAATGTATACAATCTTTTGAAAATAGCCGATCTACAAGCTAACAATGTGTGGTTTGTAATAATAATCTACATCAAAGTACTATCCGTTTTTTATGTAATGAAAATTAAACAATAACACAAGTCCAAAATACAATAATGTTCAGATCCTAGATTAGTGACATGTGATCAACCAAAGGAGTAGGCTACATGAATCAGCAGGTCCTGGATCAGTGACCTTTGTGCCAGTACTAGTACCCAGTAGCCATCCAGCTACGTAACGTGACAATCAGGGGCGAAATTAGATCTTATTCTGCATGGGTTTTCAGATCAAAAGCACCCTGTACTGCTGTGAGGGGGGGCCCAAGATTAGGAGATTAGAGACCCCTAATATATTGGAAATTACAAAATACATAGTGTCGTTGTCGGGTGTAAACCTTGTATCTCCAAGTTTCAAATTTGTATGTTCTTTTGCAAAGCAAAGCCCTGCTTCATCGTGCAAGGCCGTCGCACAAAAGTAGTGAAAACAGCAGATCTACAAGCACACAACGCCTCGCACCGCGAGGCGTTGTGTGCTTGTAGATCGGCTGTTTTCACTTAAGTCATTTTTTAAATGAAAAATGCAAAACTAACAGTTTTGGACATACAAGGTTTTCACCCCACGACGACGATAATGTATAATACTGTCACCAGTAGGGGGGCCCTTGGGTTTATTAAACCCATCAACCCTATACAAATTACGCTTGTGGTGACAATGCCATATAAATGTGTGAAAGGTTATATTTTAAGACACATACTTGGTGATAACAATATGGGAATATATTGGTTAAAAGGATGGATGAATATTTAACACCTAAATGTAGTGTACGGAACAACTTGTGTTGTGTTGTTTTGATGAAGATATTCATTTATTCTCTGTTGTCAGGCAGGCACATACACACATAGACATCAAAGGGGGCTTGAGCCCCTGCCCTTTTATCTGTCAGTAAAAAGTGCCCTCTCCAGACCATGAATGCAGTTTTTACTGTGGTGAAAGAAATGCAAAAGCCCCCTCTTTCCATGCCATACCGGAAGGCAGCATTCAAGAGAATTGCCTTGTCCAAACTCTCCTGAACTTAAACGCAGCATCTTCTCTGTGTAGAAATCCAAGCCGTATGTACGCCACATCTCCAGTATTGACTTGATTATGCTTAGTTCAGTGTGGAATCAAGTGCGATGCGTTGTGGGCTTGGAGGTCTGCTATTTTCGATATTTTCGCCAAAAGCCCCTTTTAGAGATTTCAGCCCCTGCCTCTCTAACATTCTTTGGGTGTCCCTGTTGTGAGGTTTTATTTCATATTAATATAATATAGGCAGGGCTGTGGGGGGTGTGGGGGGGGGGTGTGGGGGGGGAACCTTGGCTTGTCCAAAACTCTTCGTCTTGCATTTATCATTTTAAAAATGATTTAAACTAGTGGAAACAGCCGATCTACAAGCACACAACGCCTCGCACCGCGAGTGCGAGGCGTTGTGTGCTTGTAGATCTGCTGTTTTCACTACCTTGGTGCGACGGCCTTGTATGATGATTCAGGGCTTTAGTTTGCGAAAAAAACGCAAATTAGAAACTTGGAGATACAAGGTTTCTGCCCGACAATGACGATATAATAGCCTATGAATTTATAATACTGTCCCCAGTAGGGGGGCCCTTGGGTTTATTAAACCCATCAACCCTATACAAATTACGCTTGTGAGTGTTTTGGTAGTGGTTTGACAAAGCCTGCACTGTAATCCAAATCAGAACTTTAAACCTTGCTGCTACTCAAAGATTTGCCATTTCAGATCAAGACAAGTGACAAGCCAGTGGGCCAATTACTGTACATGAGTTATATTTTGTCGTTGTCGGGTGGAACTGGAAACCTTGTATGTCAAAAACCGTTTGTTTTGTATTTATCATTTAAAAAAGTTTTCTGTCAAGGCCAGAAAGTATTTTCTTGCCACTCAGTAGGCGTTCCAGCATAACTTCCGGGTATGATGATGATGTTACGCGCATACCCATATGTGTTCATTGGAAACATTTAAGGTACAATACTTATAGGAGAAATCTCACTCTTTCGACAACGCATCATTTCGACAACGGAGCATCGGCAGGATAGCGCCTCACCCCACGGAGGTTAGGGTTTGGGTTAGGTTTGGTTCGGTTGTCGAAAAGATGACATGTAGAAACAACAACACGCTCCCTACTTTTATCAGCTGAAGAAGGGACATTTGTCTGTTCTGTTTTTCTGCTCTCGGTTGGAATCTCTGGTGTTACACTGGTGTTACACTGGTGTTACACTGGTGTTACACTGGTGTTACACTGGTGCTGAGACCAGGATCATGGTTGGGAGTCATTTGGTGTCTCGTGCAGGAGGCCTGGGTTTGACTTTCAGGTACAGTAGGGGCGGCATAGCTCAGGGGTAGAGAAACTGGTATTAGAGCACGAAGGGTATAAATCCCGAAGGGTTCCCAGTTCGAATCCGGGCTCCCCCTGAGTTAATGTCAAAGGGTCCTTGGGCAAGACTCTGAACCCCTAATTGCCTCCGGTGAGTAGGTTGGTGCCTTGCATGGCTTCCTCCGCCACCGGTGTATGAATGTGCGTGTGAATGGGTGAATGTAATGCACAATCTATGTAAAGCGCTTTGGATTAAAAGCGCTATATAAATGCACCATTTACCATTTACCATTTACTACATGTGATGTGATGCCTGAATCACACCCTCCTTTCCGAGTCTTCTTGAGTGTTCTCTGCTGTTGTGCCAGTCTGTCTATGTTACTGGTGATCCACTTTGTGCCAGTCTGTCTATGTTACAGGTGATCCACTTTGTGCCAGTCTGTCTATGTTACTGGTGATCCACTTTGTGCCAGTCTGTCTATGTTACTGGTGATCCACTTTGTGCCAGTCTGTCTATGTTACAGGTGATCCACTTTGTGCCAGTCTGTCTATGTTACTGGTGATCCACTTTGTGCCAGTCTGTCTATGTTACTGGTGATCCACTTTGTGCCAGTCTGTCTATGTTACAGGTGATCCACTTTGTGCCAGTCTGTCTATGTTACTGGTGATCCACTTTGTGCCAGTCTGTCTATGTTACTGGTGATCCACTTTGTGCCAGTCTGTCTATGTTACAGGTGATCCACTTTGTGCCAGTCTGTCTATGTTACTGGTGATCCACTTTGTGCCAGTCTGTCTATGTTACTGGTGATCCACTTTGTGCCTGTCTGCCTATGTTACTGGTGATCCACTTTGTGCCAGTCTGTCTATGTTACTGGTGATCCACTTTGTGCCAGTCTGTCTATGTTACAGGTGATCCACTTTGTGCCAGTCTGTCTATGTTACTGGTGATCCACTTTGTGTCAGTCTGTCTATGTTACTGGTGATCCACTTTGTGCCAGTCTGTCTATGTTACTGGTGATCCACTTTGTGCCAGTCTGTCTATGTTACTGGTGATCCACTTTGTGCCAGTCTGTCTATGTTACTGGTGATCCACTTTGTGCCAGTCTGTCTATGTTACTGGTGATCCACTTTGTGCCAGTCTGTCTATGTTACTGGTGATCCACTTTGTGCCTGTCTGCCTATGTTACTGGTGATCCACTTTGTGCCAGTCTGTCTATGTTACTGGTGATCCACTTTGTGCCAGTCTGTCTATGTTACTGGTGATCCACTTTGTGCCAGTCTGTCTATGTTACAGGTGATCCACTTTGTGCCAGTCTGTCTATGTTACTGGTGATCCACTTTGTGCCAGTCTGTCTATGTTACTGGTGATCCACTTTGTGCCAGTCTGTCTATGTTACTGGTGATCCACTTTGTGCCAGTCTGTCTATGTTACTGGTGATCCACTTTGTGCCAGTCTGTCTATGTTACTGGTGATCCACTTTGTGCCAGTCTGTCTATGTTACTGGTGATCCACTTTGTGCCAGTCTGCCTATGTTACTGGTGATCCACTTTGTGCCAGTCTGTCTATGTTACTGGTGATCCACTTTGTGCCAGTCTGCCTATGTAGGTGACTGGTGATCCACTTTGTGCCAGTCTGCCTATGTAGGTGACTGGTGATCCACTTTGTGCCAGTCTGCCTATGTAGGTGACTGGTGATCCACTTTGTGCCAGTCTGTCTATGTAGGTGACTGGTGATCCACTTTGTGCCAGTCTGTCTATGTAGGTGACTGGTGATCCACTTTGTGCCAGTCTGCCTATGTAGGTGACTGGTGATCCACTTTGTGCCAGTCTGTCTATGTAGGTGACTGGTGATCCACTTTGTGCCAGTCTGTCTATGTAGGTGACTGGTGATCCACTTTGTGCCAGTCTGTCTATGTAGGTGACTGGTGATCCACTTTGTGCCAGTCTGTCTATGTAGGTGACTGGTGATCCACTTTGTGCCAGTCTGTCTATGTAGGTGACTGGTGATCCACTTTGTGCCTGTCTGTCTATGTTACAGGTGATCCACTTTGTGCCAGTCTGTCTATGTTACAGGTGATCCACTTTGTGCCAGTCTGTCTATGTAGGTGACTGGTGATCCACTTTGTGCCTGTCTGTCTATGTTACAGGTGATCCACTTTGTGCCAGTCTGTCTATGTTACTGGTGATCCACTTTGTGCCAGTCTGTCTATGTTACAGGTGATCCACTTTGTGCCAGTCTGTCTATGTTACTGGTGATCCACTTTGTGCCAGTCTGCCTATGTTACAGGTGATCCACTTTGTGCCAGTCTGTCTATGTAGGTGACTGGTGATCCACTTTGTGCCAGTCTGCCTATGTTACAGGTGATCCACTTTGTGCCAGTCTGTCTATGTAGGTGACTGGTGATCCACTTTGTGCCAGTCTGCCTATGTTACAGGTGATCCACTTTGTGCCAGTCTGTCTATGTAGATGACAGGTGATCCACTTTGTGCCAGTCTGCCTATGTTACAGGTGATCCACTTTGTGCCAGTCTGTCTATGTAGGTGACTGGTGATCCACTTTGTGCCTGTCTGTCTATGTAGGTGACTGGTGACCCACTTTGTGCCAGTCTGTCTATGTAGGTGACTGGTGACCCACTTTGTGCCAGTCTGTCTATGTTACAGGTGATCCACTTTGTGCCAGTCTGCCTATGTTACAGGTGATCCACTTTGTGCCAGTCTATCTATGTAGGTGACTGGTGATCCACTTTGTGCCAGTCTGTCTATGTAGGTGACTGGTGATCCACTTTGTGCCAGTCTGTCTATGTAGGTGACTGGTGATCCACTTTGTGCCAGTCTGCCTATGTTACAGGTGATCCACTTTGTGCCAGTCTGTCTATGTAGGTGACTGGTGATCCACTTTGTGCCAGTCTGTCTATGTAGGTGACTGGTGATCCACTTTGTGCCAGTCTGTCTATGTAGGTGACTGGTGACCCACTTTGTGCCAGTCTGTCTATGTTACAGGTGATCCACTTTGTGCCAGTCTGCCTATGTTACAGGTGATCCACTTTGTGCCAGTCTGTCTATGTAGGTGACTGGTGATCCACTTTGTGCCTGTCTGTCTATGTAGGTGACTGGTGACCCACTTTGTGCCAGTCTGTCTATGTAGGTGACTGGTGACCCACTTTGTGCCAGTCTGTCTATGTTACAGGTGATCCACTTTGTGCCAGTCTGCCTATGTTACAGGTGATCCACTTTGTGCCAGTCTGTCTATGTAGGTGACTGGTGATCCACTTTGTGCCTGTCTGTCTATGTAGGTGACTGGTGATCCACTTTGTGCCAGTCTGTCTATGTAGGTGACTGGTGATCCACTTTGTGCCAGTCTGTCTATGTTACAGGTGATCCACTTTGTGCCAGTCTGTCTATGTTACTGGTGATCCACTTTGTGCCAGTCTGTCTATGTAGGTGACTGGTGACCCACTTTGTGCCAGTCTGTCTATGTAGGTGACTGGTGACCCACTTTGTGCCAGTCTGTCTATGTTACAGGTGATCCACTTTGTGCCAGTCTGCCTATGTTACAGGTGATCCACTTTGTGCCAGTCTGTCTATGTAGGTGACTGGTGATCCACTTTGTGCCTGTCTGTCTATGTAGGTGACTGGTGACCCACTTTGTGCCAGTCTGTCTATGTAGGTGACTGGTGACCCACTTTGTGCCAGTCTGTCTATGTTACAGTTGATCCACTTTGTGCCAGTCTGCCTATGTTACAGGTGATCCACTTTGTGCCAGTCTGTCTATGTAGGTGACTGGTGATCCACTTTGTGCCTGTCTGTCTATGTAGGTGACTGGTGATCCACTTTGTGCCAGTCTGTCTATGTAGGTGACTGGTGATCCACTTTGTGCCAGTCTGTCTATGTTACAGGTGATCCACTTTGTGCCAGTCTGTCTATGTTACTGGTGATCCACTTTGTGCCAGTCTGTCTATGTAGGTGACTGGTGATCCACTTTGTGCCTGTCTGTCTATGTAGCTGACTGGTGACCCACTTTGTGCCAGTCTGTCTATGTAGGTGACTGGTGACCCACTTTGTGCCAGTCTGTCTATGTTACAGGTGATCCACTTTGTGCCAGTCTGCCTATGTTACAGGTGATCCACTTTGTGCCAGTCTGTCTATGTAGGTGACTGGTGATCCACTTTGTGCCTGTCTGTCTATGTAGGTGACTGGTGACCCACTTTGTGCCAGTCTGTCTATGTAGGTGACTGGTGACCCACTTTGTGCCAGTCTGTCTATGTTACAGGTGATCCACTTTGTGCCAGTCTGCCTATGTTACAGGTGATCCACTTTGTGCCAGTCTGTCTATGTAGGTGACTGGTGATCCACTTTGTGCCTGTCTGTCTATGTAGGTGACTGGTGATCCACTTTGTGCCAGTCTGTCTATGTAGGTGACTGGTGACCCACTTTGTGCCAGTCTGTCTATGTTACAGGTGATCCACTTTGTGCCAGTCTGCCTATGTTACAGGTGATCCACTTTGTGCCAGTCTGTCTATGTAGGTGACTGGTGATCCACTTTGTGCCAGTCTGTCTATGTAGGTGACTGGTGATCCACTTTGTGCCAGTCTGTCTATGTAGGTGACTGGTGATCCACTTTGTGCCAGTCTGTCTATGTAGGTGACTGGTGATCCACTTTGTGCCAGTCTGTCTATGTAGGTGACTGGTGATCCACTTTGTGCCAGTCTGTCTATGTAGGTGACTGGTGATCCACTTTGTGCCAGTCTGTCTATGTAGGTGACTGGTGACCCACTTTGTGCCAGTCTGTCTATGTTACAGTTGATCCACTTTGTGCCAGTCTGCCTATGTTACAGGTGATCCACTTTGTGCCAGTCTGTCTATGTAGGTGACTGGTGATCCACTTTGTGCCTGTCTGTCTATGTAGGTGACTGGTGATCCACTTTGTGCCAGTCTGTCTATGTAGGTGACTGGTGATCCACTTTGTGCCAGTCTGTCTATGTTACAGGTGATCCACTTTGTGCCAGTCTGTCTATGTTACTGGTGATCCACTTTGTGCCAGTCTGTCTATGTAGGTGACTGGTGATCCACTTTGTGCCTGTCTGTCTATGTAGCTGACTGGTGACCCACTTTGTGCCAGTCTGTCTATGTAGGTGACTGGTGACCCACTTTGTGCCAGTCTGTCTATGTTACAGGTGATCCACTTTGTGCCAGTCTGCCTATGTTACAGGTGATCCACTTTGTGCCAGTCTGTCTATGTAGGTGACTGGTGATCCACTTTGTGCCTGTCTGTCTATGTAGGTGACTGGTGACCCACTTTGTGCCAGTCTGTCTATGTAGGTGACTGGTGACCCACTTTGTGCCAGTCTGTCTATGTTACAGGTGATCCACTTTGTGCCAGTCTGCCTATGTTACAGGTGATCCACTTTGTGCCAGTCTGTCTATGTAGGTGACTGGTGATCCACTTTGTGCCTGTCTGTCTATGTGGGTGACTGGTGATCCACTTTGTGCCAGTCTGTCTATGTAGGTGACTGGTGACCCACTTTGTGCCAGTCTGTCTATGTTACAGGTGATCCACTTTGTGCCAGTCTGCCTATGTTACAGGTGATCCACTTTGTGCCAGTCTGTCTATGTAGGTGACTGGTGATCCACTTTGTGCCAGTCTGTCTATGTAGGTGACTGGTGATCCACTTTGTGCCAGTCTGTCTATGTAGGTGACTGGTGATCCACTTTGTGCCAGTCTGTCTATGTAGGTGACTGGTGATCCACTTTGTGCCAGTCTGTCTATGTAGGTGACTGGTGATCCACTTTGTGCCAGTCTGTCTATGTAGGTGACTGGTGATCCACTTTGTGCCAGTCTGTCTATGTAGGTGACTGGTGATCCACTTTGTGCCAGTCTGCCTATGTAGGTGACTGGTGATCCACTTTGTGCCAGTCTGTCTATGTAGGTGACTGGTGATCCACTTTGTGCCAGTCTGTCTATGTAGGTGACTGGTGATCCACTTTGTGCCAGTCTGTCTATGTAGGTGACTGGTGATCCACTTTGTGCCAGTCTGTCTATGTAGGTGACTGGTGATCCACTTTGTGCCAGTCTGTCTATGTAGGTGACTGGTGATCCACTTTGTGCCAGTCTGTCTATGTAGGTGACTGGTGATCCACTTTGTGCCAGTCTGTCTATGTAGGTGACTGGTGATCCACTTTGTGCCAGTCTGTCTATGTAGGTGACTGGTGATCCACTTTGTGCCAGTCTGTCTATGTAGGTGACTGGTGATCCACTTTGTGCCAGTCTGTCTATGTAGGTGACTGGTGATCCACTTTGTGCCAGTCTGTCTATGTAGGTGACTGGTGATCCACTTTGTGCCAGTCTGTCTATGTAGGTGACTGACTGGTGACTCGCTTTCCCTTCCTGGCTGTGCTTTGGCTGGGCTCCCACAGTGTCAGTTTGCTACACAGGGGCGAGTGTGTTTTACACCAGTTCTTTGCAGTACCAACCAACCAACATGGTATACTGAGCATCAGTGACAGACGTCTTGTTAGAAGCGATGGGATGGAATGATCAGAACTTTAAGCTCCATGGAGCTACTGTACACTCCCCTGCATGGCTGCTCTTCACCGGGTCGTCAGAGGCTGCTCTGAGAGCAGAGAGCAGAACCAAGACAAATGTTCATCTTTTAGGGCGTTAATGAGCATTCAAGTGGAGCCGTTCTACATTTATTAATGCATGTTTGCAGAGTGAGAGAGAGAGAGAGAGAGAGAGAGAGAGAGAGAGAGAGAGAGAGAGAGAGAGAGAGAGAGAGAGAGAGAGGGAGAGGGAGAGGGAGAGAGAGAGAGAGAGAGAGAGAGAGAGAGAGAGATTTTATTTAAATAAATGAGTATAGCTGAATGAGAGGGCTCTTCATTCAGGAATGCTATCAAAGATAAGTGGAAACATAACAGTTGACTGCACAAAAATTATCATTTTTTTTTTCCTCAACGCCATTTCTATAAAACAGCTCATTTATATGAGCTCACTACGCTCACCACCACGGATTTATGGTGCGTGACACGATTACCGTTACACATTTACTCACAGGAAACAGGAACTGTGTGTGTAGTGGTTGAGGTTCAGAAGAAGTGTGTGTGTGTGTGTGTGTGTGTGTGTGTGTGTGTGTGTGTGTGTGTGTGTGTGTGTGTGTGTGTGTGTGTGTGTGTGTGTGTGTGTGTGTGTGTGTTTGTGTGTGTGCGCGTGCGCGTGTGCGTGCGTGCGTCCCACATTTGCACAGCAAAATGTGGAACAGCGAAAACCTGACATATTTCAATTTGCAACCTTTGATTTGCTGCTGATATACAGTAAATATATCAGATATACAGTAAATATATCAGATATACAGTAAATATAACTGATGAAATACAGTAACTATAACTTACTGCCGCACTCTGACTCCATTGGTGCGTTGTCCTCTTAATTATACATTTGTGTTGTGTGTGAAAGGTCACAATGGGCAAGATAATTCTGTTCTATTTTTCCATAAAGTATGCCTTACAAATAAACACGCACGCACCCACCCACCCACCCACGCACGCACGCACGCACGCACGCACACACACACACACACACACACACACACACACACACACACACACACACACACACACACACACACACACTTGAAGTGGATAAAATATTCATTATTTCACATTTTTGATTTATGTGGTTACACCATTTGACATTTTCAGCCGCATTCTGTAATTGTCTGTGTAAAATATTGATAGACCTGATACCTGATACCTCTGAAATAACATTTTAATTTACGTCAGCCTGCCAACCCCCAAGTCACTGACCTTTTAATTAAAAAAAAGAAAAGAAAAATAGGTAGAGGTGTAGTTGTATTGTTGCTGAACTGTGAAGTTGTATTATGGTCACAGAAAGTGTGTTTCTGATCAGTGCGCTGTTTGTGCAACTGATAGATGTCACTAGATGTCACTGTTCACCAGCTAAATGCCATCTGTCATCTACTGGTACATACTGTTGCACAGCCCACACACACACACACACACACACACACACACACACACACACACACACACACACACACACACACACACACACACACACACACACACACACACACACACAGTAGAGTAGAGTATATGGGACGTGCTGGCCATTGGGAAAAGCGGGACAACTCCCGAACGGCCGGAACTTCATTCCCGGCCGGTCCAGGCCGGCCATTAGGAAAGAATTAAACTGTTTGCACAAAAGTAAAAATTAAACTGTTTACACAAAAGTAGTGAAAACAGCCGATCTACAAGCACACAACGCCTCGCACCGCAGTTTAAATCATTTTTAAAATGATAAATACAAAACAAACGGTTTTGGACATGGTTTCCACCTGACGACGACGAAATAGAACTCATGTAATTGGCCCACTGGCTTGTCACTTCTCATGATCTGAAATGGCGAATCAGCGCTATAGAGAGATCTCTCTCTATAGCGTGCAATGAGGGCCTCTCCAACTCTTTTTCCCGGGCTGAATCAGGGGTCCAGCACGTCCCTGATATATATATATAAATATATATATATATATATATATATATATATATATATATATATATATATATATATATATATATATATATATAATGATAGTAGGATTTAAGACATATCAGTGGTGTCAGTCATCTCCCAATTTGGGCACTGTTTCAACGTGCGGCTGTTACCATGGCAGTGGTATCAGTGACATCATAGTAGGGTTTAATATGTATGAGTGATGTCAGTTATCTCCATATTTGGGCACTGTTTCAGCATGCATATCTGACAGACATTCGGTCGACATTCGGTCATAGCAAAAGTAACCCCCCTGCATAAAACAGGGCATAAAGACAGCGCAGCAGTGAGATGGAAGCAATCTGGTGGGGAAAGAACAGGTGGTGGAAGTGAACGGAACCTTGCCCCCCCCTTCCCAGTAAGCTGCGGTGTTCCTCAAGGAAGTATACTAGGGACTCTATTGTTCCTATATGTAAACTACATGGCATCTGCTTGTGACTGCAACCTGTTCCTGTTCGCGGATGACTCGGCTCTCCTTGTCTCGGACGGGGACAAATTGCAGGTTGAAAAGGCCCTTGGCTCTGAAGTAGATAAGATCTGCACTTGGCTCAATGACAACAAACTATCAACCATCCTCTTTGTGTCGATTCCTAACCTCAGCAAAGTCGATAACTTCACAATCACAATGGGTGACGATGTAAAAACAAGAAAAGACGAAATTACCAATTTGGGTTGCATCCTACAGTATATGGAGGCTAATCTTTCCAGTGAAAAAATGACTTCTATGGTAATCAAAAAAATCTACCAAAGAACTTTTCTTCTTCCAGAGGATGGCCCTGCTGGTCAGTACCAGCACCCTGCTGGTCAGTACCAGTTCCAGGTTCAGGTGGTTGTGATTCCTGACCTCTGATCACTGAACTCTCTGAAGAAAGGCATCAGATCCTACTTAAGCACAGGGGCCCGATAGGGGTATGCATGCAATTGAAGATGCCAGGGCAGAGCCCCTGTAGGAAGATCTTCCATGTGTCCCATAGCATGATCTGACGGAGGACGATTATTCTATCAAAGTTCTTATTGTTAATGCCATGGGTGTGCTTCAGAACATGAAAAAGACAAAAAGCTGTCAGATCTTCAGGATGCATTCAACAAACGCATCATAACGATGATGGCTGGCTATGTTGAGGGTCGAGTTGTCTTTGGTAGGTCCATCCATCCATCCATCTTCAACCGTTTATCCGGAATCGGATCGCTCTTTGGTAGGTAATAGGTATATAGATCAGTCATTAAAAAATACGAAGTCTTCATCCAGAGATGAAGCTCACTATGTCCATCAAGGAACTCCTGACTGTGTAATCAACCAAGGAGAAGTTGACATGTGTTAGGCCAGGGACTGCTTGAGTATTTCTCAAGGGACAGACAGTTCTTTCATGCTCTTTGTCATTTATGATACCTTCATCAAGGGACATGATTTTGAGGAGGTGCACACATCGAAGAGGCTGCTGACACCGTTGTCCAATTGCCCTGAGCCCTGAGCTTCCACCAATTGAAGACAATTGATGTAATTCAGAGAGTGGAGGGTATGTTCCAGTCAGGTGTCTTGCCCCCACTTGAGCTCATCACATGTGGTTGCAAAGCAGGTTGCAAGGGACAGTCAGTCTCTACAAGTGCTATGGCACTGGACTGGAGACTTTGCCAACAGTATAAAGGCTCATTCTCACTGGGCCAGATTAACAGCTAAAGAAATATCTTTCTCCATTCAAGTGGATGGTAAGACACAGATAAAGAATATCTGACAGATATTTTCTTTTATCTGTATCTTACCATCCACTTGAATGGAGAAAGATATTTCTGTATCTGTTTATCTGGCCCAGTGGGGATGAGCATTAAGGGAGGACATAGATACCAGTGATGATGAATAGATCCTGTATTTGACAAGAATAATAACAGGTCAGAAGTATAAATGCTACCCCATCCTCCTCACTTGAACTGTTCCTACCTAAACTATTGAATAGCCTCAGAATATACTGTGAAGTTGTTTATAAAGTACTGTAAAGTACTCCCCCCAGGATATGAGGGAGGGGTCTGAAAATTGGAACCCCAAAAGAAAAAATATATTTTAGCAAAACAATCCTATGGGAGATTGGGAAAACATAGCCGAATAAGGCTAAAACTGAAGTGACCCGCCCCCAGGAAATGAGGGAGGGGTCTGAAAATTTGAAACCAATACTTTTCTGATGCCAAAACAGCAAACAAATCAATTTTAGCAAAAAACTCCTATGGGAAATTGGGAAAACATAGCCGAATAGGGCCAAAACTGAAGTGACCCGCCCACAGGAAATGAGGGAGGGGTCTGAAAATGTGACCCCCGTCATTTTCTGATAGTTTGGTCCCTATAGAAGCCAAAACAGCAAAACAATCAATTTGGGCAAAAAAGTCCTATAGGAAATTGGGAAAACAAGGCCGAATAGGGCCAAAACTGAAGTGACACGCCCCCAGGAAATGAGGGAGGGGTCTGAAAATTTGACCCCCGTCATTTTCTAATAGTTTGGTCCCTATAGAAGCCAAAACAGCAAAAAATTGGCTAAAAATTCCTAGGGATTACATAGCATACTGCACTAAAAGGCTGGGAGATACTAGGAAGACCTTTTATATTCGAAAACTTGTTGAATACCTCAATATCGATATTAGTCACGATATGTAAAAAAGAAATGCATAATTTATATTGTTTTTAATGTTTTTTTCTGCTCTTGGTCCACTGCCTGCCTAACCCAGATAATGAATAGCATACCCATGCATGCACACTGCACAGTACACATAGAATAACCCAGATAATGAATAGCACTACCCATGCATGCACACTGCACAGCACACATAAAGACATTAAATGCCTTATTTCCATTTTATAACAATGGTTTTATTGAAATAACCACACCTGGTTACAGATGGACTGATTTTTTGCACGTGCTACGAGCATGCATAGTGTGTCTGTTAATTAATTTGACACATACACCAATACCTCATTTCAAGCCGTCTTCGGCGATATGTACACCATTGTTTCCTGTTGAGATTGGCACACTTCACCCAGGTTTTTTTCATCTCACTCACGTCAGTTTGTCTGCTGACCTCACTCAGCAACGAAATAAACAGAACATAAACAAAAATGAAAATAAAACAAGTCACAGGAGCCAAGCAGTGATCACCCCGTGATGTGCACTGCATAGGGGTGTAACGATATAGTAACTGTATCGAAATATCGTTTTTAACTTAAAAAATCGAAGTAGATCGAAATGAAAACAGCTAAAATCGAATCGTATCGTTTTATTTTGTATCGTATCGAATCGGCAGTGCAAAGAATCGATTGTATCGATACTACCTACTTGTGCATTGTATTTAGTATTTTTAAGAAGAATAAATGAAAAGGAGGGGTTTAATTACTTTTCCTTTCCATATAGCTACACTGGTCTATCGATAAATGTGTGTAATCTCTGGGTTCATGTCAAGGTGCAGGTTTGTCCATATGCAATGGCCATGTATTTGGCAGATAATCACTGTGTTTACTTATTTCTATCCATAATAATACATGTTTCCCTTAAAAACCTGCACTATCCACACCTTTCACACAGATTTAATTTCTTTGCTAAATAGTTACTATATCGATTTTAAATCATTGAATCGAATCGTATCGTATCTCCATGAATGAACCAATATCGTCTATGTATCGTATCGTCAACCATGTATCGTGATATGTATCGAATCGCTATTAAAATGTATCGTTACACCCCTAGCACTGCAATGTAGTTTCAAAGCCACTACTTTCCAGGCACTCTCCGGCCCAAGTCACAGACTTTCACGACGACAGCGTGTAGGCCTCCTCTCCTCTCCTGCGTGAACATCGCGCGGATGTAGTTTACTCCGGATCTGATCTGACTCCCGAGTCCCGCCGCCATGTTCACATGCATCCACAAAAAGGTCCACGTACATCTCCATGCCCACGGCACCAACAGACTGATGTGTCCATAAAAACACCAAAGCAACGAGACAGTCCCGTAGCCCCAGGGCCACACGCTTAAAACAGGCTCAAGTTAAACAGATAAGAGGTAGGCCGCTGTATCCTATGCATTGTTCCACGCAAGGCACAGAAGGCCCTTCCCCCACGTTATCTGCCAGCCGATCAGAAAAAAAACAGGAAAAAAGCCTAAACTACTATATACACGAATAAAACAAAGTTCCTCAAGACATGCACAGCTTGGGCAATGTGATGAGTCACCACAAGAAAAAAAAGAAGACAGGAAAAAAAGCAAGAAAAAGAGAAAGTAGGAAAAAAACTGCAGAGCCGAACTGAGATGCGACTGCTTCCCTCAAAGGGCGCAGACAAAAGAATAAGAAGACACGTGTGACATGTGTGACAAGTGTGATCTGGGCAGCTTGCCCCAGGAAATGTGCCAAGCTCAATAGGGAACAATGGTACCTTGCATGTTGATACCTCCATATCGATACATTTTCGATATATTGCCCAGCCTTACTCAGTATCATCTCTGAGGTGGGGATGGACTCCCTGGGAGTCCTCCATAGAGGACTCCCAGACTCTCTCAGGGGAGAGTCTGAGGTGGGGATGGACTCCCAGACTCTCTCAGGGGAGAGTCTGGGAGTCCTCCATAGACAACGCTTTACGATGACGTAGTTACTCACTTTGACTGACAGGTCCAGTCCGTAGTCATCAGTCCGTAGTCATCCGTAGTCAGAACAGCAAATACGTCTTTTCCAGACAGAAATTCCAAAAGTGCAAACTGTTCTGAGATGCCGTTGATTTCAGATAAAACTTCGCTTAATACAGCTTTTATTTGCGATTTGTAAACTCGCATCGGGTATGGGGGCCGCCATGTTTGTTTTCAAAATGTGAGAGCTGCTGCAGCCGTTCGACCAATCAGGAGCGGTGTGAGGCGGGTCACTCCAAATGCAGCCATTTGATTGGAAATCAGAACGTATTTTTGGCCACGGTTTTGGCCGTGCAAGGCTAGGGATGGACATGGACACTACTCCATAATCCTACTGAATTTCCACAAGGACAAATAAAGGGTCTCTCTGGCTCTTTGGTCTTCATGGCTGCCAGTTCCCATCTGACGTGCTGTGGCAATTCAGACTGCTCCAGATCGTACTGAATAACCGACAGCTTGCATAACGTCTTGAGACTGGTGTTCAAGTCCAAGATGTGGAGATTATCATCAGATGCCCAATTCATGCTGCCAAAGACCACAATTCGGTCTCCCACCACGCAGCACTGCATCCCAAAATGTGTATGCGGGACTTTCCCCTTGGCCTGGATCCTCTTCCAGGTGAAGGTCGCCGGATTTAACTTCCACAGATCTATTGTGGTGTGCTGCGGAGGACGAGCCGCCAACATGTACAGCTCTCCACTGTAGGCAACCACGCAGTCATACTGTGTGAACGTTTCCGTAGAAGAAGACAAGGCACGAGGCGAGCTCAGCCAGCAGTTGGTCTCCGTGTCGAACACGCTCACGTACCACATGTACTCTCCGTGCATCTTTCCGCACCCGACTACAAACATCTTTGTTCCGATGATGTTTGGGATGTTGGCGACGGAATTACGACTCCCTTCTCCTCCTGAAGAGGATGGCGCCGTGCCCCCGGCGTTAATGAAAGACCAGACCATTGTGGTGGTGTCCAGCTTGCAGATCTCACTAGGACTGGGGTCAGTCAGAAAGACATAAATGACCCGCCGCGAGACACAGGCGGCCGCACGGCCGCACGGCGTCACCTCCGGACCGTTCCCTGAAACCTCCGGCTTAAACAGTCTGCGGCTTTCCAAGTCGAACGCAAAGAGCATAAAGTGAAATTGATTGCGATTAAAAAGAAACCCCAAGATGTAGACAATACCGTCGATCAACAAAGCCGCGTCGGGAAAATATTTGAGAAGGCCGTCGAGAGGACATTCTCCTCTCGGGATCGTCAACGGAGGCAACTTGGTCCAGCGCAGAGACACTGTGTTGAAGACATGCATGTCGGTCGTCAAATGGTCGTTGAGGTTTTTGAAGAATCCGATGGCGTAGATGTCCTGTCCCACTGCCACAGCCACACGGTGGTCTCCTCCAGGTACTCGGTCCAGATCCACAGTCCAGCGGTACATCCTGTGATATGGATGTGACCACCCAACTCCTCAGGATCCCCTGATGGGTCACTGAAAAATAGATATATATTTTACTGGTTCGGACCTGATCAGCCTTGCCAAGTCCACTGACTTGCTAACGTCACTCCTCAACACTACCGACCGTGTTGCACAGCCGCTTGCTTTCAAGACTATATGAATGTTTTTTTCACACAGACTCACTTACTGTCGCTTCCAGTGAGTTAAGAGAAGAGGGGGGTTCGCAATGTACTGCCCTGTTGATATGTTGGTATGTTGCTATACGCTATACCTGTGATTCTGGGTTCTCTGATACTACTCGTTACTGTATTTGCATTGTTCACCAGTAACTGCTTTGCTGCCTCCTGCTACAGTCTGTCCGTCTGTCTGTCTGTCTGTCTGTCTGTCTGTCTGTCTGTCTGTCTGTCTGTCTGTCTGTCTATCTAGGTAATAATAATAATATATGTATTGCTATGTGTTGCTCTCTGGCAGAATGTAGTTCTATTGTGCCTGGTGACACTTTAATTACTACAGCGGAGTGGTCACACGAAGCTCGGCCAATCCGTGGAGCCCAGCCGTCGGAGTTGGCCAATCACAAAGTCCACATGATTTGTGGTGTGTGTGTGTGTGTGTGTGTGTGTGTGTGTGTGTGTGTGTGTGTGTGTGTGTGTGTGTGTGTGTGTGTGTGTCTGAAACCCTCAGAACTGAGCGAACACCTCTCAGGGCGGCAGAGAGGACATGGCACAAGACGAAGCAACCAGAGGACCTATCTCACTTTCACTCACTCCTGTCAGGTTTCTCCCTCTCACTCTCCACTGCAAAATCAGCATTCTACCACACAAAGATTCAATCATGTACCTCAAACCCTAGGAAACTATTTAGCACTTTCTCGACCCTCCTCAAACCTCCTCCACCCCCCCCCCTCCCCCCCCCCCCCCCCCACCCTCTTCTCTCTCAGCGGATGATTTTGTCACCTACTTTGAAAACCTACTCTCTCTGCAGATGATGTCCTAAAACTAATGACCTCCTCGAGACCTACCACCTGCGCCCTCGACCCAATCCCTTCTCCAATCTTCCAGACGATTGCACCTGACCTACTTCCCTTCATAACCGCTATCATCAACAGTTCTGTAACTTCAGGCTGTGTCCCATCTGCCTTTAAGGCAGCTAGAGTATCACCACTCCTCAAGAAACCAACTCTTGACCCCTCGGACGTCAAGAACTACAGACCAGTATCCCTCCTATCCTTTCTTTCAAAAACCCTTGAACGTGTGGTCTCTAACCAGCTTTCTCTCCATCTCTCACAGAACAACCTGCTGGATCCCAACCAGTCAGGTTTTAAACCGGCCCATTCCACAGAAACGGCACTCCTAGCAGTCAGGCTGCCTCCCACTCTGATGTCCTGATTCTTCTGGATCTATCAGCGGCATTCGACACAGTGAATCATCAGCTGCTCCTGGACACCCTTGCTGACCTAGGCATACTGATGACACTCAACTGTTTTTGTCCTTCCCCCCCTCTGCCACCCAGGTGGAAGAACGCATTGCTGCATGTTTGGCCGACATCTCGCAGTGGATGTCAGCCCACCACCTCAAGCTGAACCCGGACAAGACGGAGCTTCTCTTCTTCCCAGCTAAGTCTTGCCCCATGCAAGATCTCACTATTTCCATAGATAATGCATTGGTGACTTCAGTTCCAACTGCTAGAAACCTTGGTGTGGTCCTGGACAGCCAGCTATCATTCAAGGCACACATTGCATCAGTCACCCGGTCCTGTAGGTTCACACTCTATAACATCCGTAAAATACGACCTTTCCTCTAGGGATGTCACCGAATAATCGATTTTCGAATATTCGTTAGATTAATCAATATTCGATTTTAATATTTCATAATCGATTTTTTTTCTTTTTTTTTTCGTTTTTTTTTTTTTTTTTTTTTTAATACTATTTTTTGGCTTAGTTAGTTAGTTTCAACCAAAATATAGAATATAGGTTAACAATAGTATTAATGATAATAGTAAATGGCCATTGATTTATTATTCACACCAGCACCAACTGTAAACTGTAGAGTGAAGGAGCACAGCAGAGTGGCTGCCTGCTACACACTCCCCTCCCCCCCCTGTCTCAGACACAGGTGTGATTGATTCAGGCTTGATTGTTTGGTACTTGGTGGCCATCATCAAAGAAAAGGGAAAACAGCGTCCTCTGTATTGTAAAGCATCACAGAATCTGTTCTTGAGAGATTAGGTGAACAGTACACTGGCACACTAAAAAGAAAGATGAAGAGTAGTAGTTAGGCTACCAATTACCTGAAGAGCCATGTTGTACATATGTAAATGTGCATTGAAATCCAGTAAAAAAAAAAAAAAAACGAAAAACAGAAGAAAAAAAAAAAGTTTTTTTTTTTTTTTTTATAAAAAAATAATAATAATTAATTATCGATTTTCGAATAATATTCGAATATTGCTATAGAATAATCGATTTTGATAAAGGTCCATTTTTGACATCCCTACTTTCCTCACCCAGGAGGCAGCCCAGCTCCTCATCTAGACATCTGTCATATCAAAACTTGACTATTGTAATTCTCTCCTCACTGGTCTCCCGGCATGTGCACTTAAACCTCTCCAACTGATCCAAAATGCCGCGGCACGACTGGTCTTCCACTGGCTCCCAGTTGCTGCCCGCACGGAATACAAAACACTGATGCTGACCTTCAAAGCAGCCAAAGGTATGGCTCCTCCATACATCCAAAACCTGATCAACCCCTACACCCCCACCCGTGCACTTAGATCAACCAACACAGGGATGCTGACAGAACCCTCGCTAAAAACCCCAGGGCAAAAATCCACTCGTCCGAGACAGTTTGCCCTCCTGGCTCCCAAGCTGTGGAATAAAGCTGTCGCACTTAGAACAGACTCACAGACAAACAGACTCACTCACTAGCTTTCGCCGTGGAAGACTCGACTTTTCAGACTCCACCTAAACCCTTAGCACTATTGGAAAAATCAATGACCATACATGAAGCTAGTTAGCATTTGTTTTTAGGTTTTTTTAGAAACCTTTTTTTTCCTTTACAGATTATATTGTTTTTTTCTAGGTAGATATTAATTTGCATTTGTTATATTGCTGCTGATGTACTGACACTTGTTTATTATTGTGATGTTATTTGCTTATTGTAAGTCGCTTTGGATTAAAAGCATCTGCTAAATGCCTAAACTGTAAACTGTGTGTGTGTGTGTGTGTGTGTGTGTGTGTGTGTGTGTGTGTGTGTGTGTGTGTGTGTGTGTGTGTGTGTCAGTCAATGCAGAGCTTGATTAACACTAATGAAACCACCGTAGACTGACAGGAAATGGGAGGAGAGATGGGGAGCGTCACGCTGCAAAGGTGGTCCGGATCGGGAATCGAACCGGCGACGCCGCCAGGCATCCATGACTATGTGGCAATGCATAAGTGGTATGCGCCTGGACCAGTAGGCCCCATACCAAATTGACAACTCTGAAAACACAAAGCAAACTAGAAGCAGTGCTCTTCCGAGCACAGGTCTCCACCAGGCCAGGCGGCCTGTTATAGCGCCACCATGAGGCTGATTTGAAAAGTTTGAAGTGGCATTTCTTCCTCGGCCTAGTGGGAATGTCCATGCACAATTTCACAAACATTGCACGCTGTGTTCATGATTTAAGTAAAAAAAAAAAAAGTATGAATGTTTTTTTGGAAGCTGCAGTGATTATTATGCCAAAACTAAAAAAAACAAGCCAAAATACGAATATTTTCTTACTGTTTTACGAGTAGTTTTTTTGGTTACTTCATCACGAATGCTTTCATCATCTGCACGAGTACGAATCTCAATCAGCAGTTAGGACACTGCCAAAAATCACATGATAGGCATAGAGCCAATGATGTGAGGCCTGTCCCACTAGCCAATCAAAAGGCTCCGGAGTTGGCATGGCAACCAGCTGTTGCCATGTCTTCTAAAAGTGAGTACTCTGGGCTTTCTTATCCATAATTTTAGCTAATTCCATCACCAGTCCCTATGGAGGTCTAAATGCTCAAAAAATAATACATAAATACTACAATGAAATGAAATGAAATAAATAACAAAATGATATAAATAAAAAATACATAGTTCTATAGATCTAGGGAGTCATCCATATGTTTTCAGATCTATATGCCCATCCCCATGTTCTATTAATAGATCTATGGAGTCATCATATGTTTTATTGTACTTATTTTAAATAAAGGGGCCTCGGCATCGGCCGAGGGACCCCCCGGGGACCCCCTGGAGCTCCGGGGACCCTCGCGGACCCCTGGCGCCGCCGCTAAGGGGCTCCGAAGAGGCTCAAAAATAGGAGCGGCACTTTCATGGGAAATTCGGGACTTTGACCGTGCGGAGACTGCGGACCCCCTCCATGGGTGACGGGACCGGGGCAAACGTGACAGCGCGGCCTGGTGGCAGCCCCCTGGTACTGCAGGGCACATAAAACCCCATAACTCGGGCTAGGAGTGACCGTTCGAGACGGGACCGGTACCCACACGTCCGGCTCGGGGACCCGGAGCCGGCCGTGGCGGAGCGCCTGGTGGCTGAACGCCGGTACTGCAGGTGGGTAAAAAAGGCCGTAACTCTGCCACCGGGAGAGACGGGGCCGGCTGCAGGGGGGTCCCCCGAGGGGTACCCCACCCCGGACGGACGGACGGACGGACCAAAAAGGAAGAGCCTCTATATCTCATGAACCGTTTGTCGTACAGACGCGTGGGTGGCGTCATATGACTTGATTAAGAGTCCTTGACCTTAGGAAGTGCCCTTTGCCAAACAGGAAGTGCCTCTATATCTCATGAACCGTTTGTCGTACAGACGCGTGGGTTGCGTCATATGACTTGATTAGGAGTCCTTGACCTTAATTGGTGCAACAGGAAGTGCCCTTCGCCAAACAGGAAGTGCCTCTATATTTCATGAACCGTTTGTCGTACAGACGCGTGGGTGGCCTCATATCACTTGATTAGGAGTCCTTGACCTTAATTGGTGCAACAGGAAGTGCCCTTCGCCAAACAGGAAGTGCCTCTATATCTCATGAACCGTTTGTCGTACAGACGCGTGGGTGGCGCCATATGACATGATTAAGAGTCCTTGACCTTAATTGGTGCAACAGGAAGTGCCCTTCGCCAAACAATAAGTGCCTCTATATCTCATGAACCGTTTGTCGTACAGACGCGTGGGTGGCATCATATCACTGGCCAGATCTGGTCTGTGCCCTTGTTTTTTTCTGTTTTTTAGTGTATTTACGTGTGTTTACGTGTGTTTTTTTGGTTCGGCCCTGACCAGCTGGTCGGAGACTGTGAACAAAGGACTCTTGGACGCAGCCTGTTTAGTGAGCGGAGTTTCCGAACGGTGCCGTTTTTTTCTTTTTTCTTTATCTAAAGTAGCAATTCAGGCCGTAGGCCTACACGGTTAACGGTGCCTGAATCGAGTGACCGTTCGAGACGGGACCGGTACCCACACGTCCGGCTCGGGGACCCGGAGCCGGCCGTGGCGGAGCGCCTGGTGGCTGAACGCCGGTACTGCAGGCGGGTAAAAAAGGCCGTAACTCTGCCACCGGGAGAGACGGGGCCGGCTGCAAGGGGGTCCCCCGAGGGGTACCCCACCCCGGACGGACGGACGGACGGACCAAAAAGGAAGAGCCTCTATATCTCATGAACCGTTTGTCGTACAGACGCGTGGGTGGCGTCATATGACTTGATTAAGAGTCCTTGACCTTAGGAAGTGCCCTTTGCCAAACAGGAAGTGCCTCTATATCTCATGAACCGTTTGTCGGCGCGTGGGTGGCATCATATCACTGGCCAGATCTGGTCTGTGCCCTTGTTTTTTTCTGTTTTTTAGTGTATTTACGTGTGTTTACGTGTGTTTTTTTGGTTCGGCCCTGACCAGCTGGTCGGAGACTGTGAACAAAGGACTCTTGGACGCAGCCTGTTTAGTGAGCGGAGTTTCCGAACGGTGCCGTTTTTTTCTTTTTTCTTTATCTAAAGTAGCAATTCAGGCCGTAGGCCTACACGGTTAACGGTGCCTGAATCGACCGGTGCGGGTTTTTCTTTTTGATACGATCCGTGGAGGCATCTCAGGCTAGAACAGTCTGGAGAGTCAAAACACGGCCACCGCCGGGACTACTTTTACGCGCGGACTTTTACGCGCGGACCTGCGGATGTTGTCGTGTGTTTTTCTCTTTCAACGTCGTGTAACTGGGCAGCTGGGCTGTTGCTTGGTTAACGGTGCTCACACGGTTCACCGAGCCCTTCGAGTCGTTGGATGCGGTGGATTATGGACATGAACAGTATCGCGGGAGACAGGGAAGAACGGAGCGAGGCGTGGAGGAAGGATTTGGGCGCACGGCTCGCCGGCGCGTGGTGACGCTCGATTACGGTACAGTAGAGAGGAACTTCTCTCACTAAAAGATCAACACTCCTTACCCAGTAATGACATTATTCCCTCCCTGAGGAGAAGGGAAAACAGTGGAATTCAGACGGGAAAGCGAGCCCAGTGGAGAAATAATAATAATAATACCTCTCCTTCCTCCTCTACCTCCCCACCCCCCCCCCCCTCCCCCTACTACTCGGTACTGCGTTCCTTCTATTGTGTTAGGGAATGTGCGATCTCTCAATGATGCTGATAATGCAGATGAACTAGTTACTCTCATGTCATCTCAGAGTGATTACAGAAATGCTAACATCATCTGTCTAACAGAATCATGGCTGAACAGTTCATGCCCAGATAACTCCATCTCTGTAAATGGCTTTAGTATGATAAGAGCAGACGGAGAGATAATGAAAAATAATGGCAAATTGAAAAGAGCAGGTGGGATTTTGCTTTACATCAATAAGGGCTGGTGCAGGGAAAAACATGCCACAGTGAAAAAGGTCATATGTAACCCAGACATCGAACTACTGGGGGTCGTTTTGAGACCATTTTATCTCCCGCGGGAATTCTCGTGCGTTGTCCTGTTGACCGTGTACTGTCCACCTAGTGGCAGCGCAGCTGTAGCTAGGGACACTATTTTTTCAACTGTGGCTAGTTTTCAAACGCACTACCCTAGCTCCCTTATTCTGCTGAACGGGGACTTTAACCAGGTGAACGTCGCATGTGCACTCTCTGATTTCTCCCAGTATGTCACTTGCAAAACCAGAGGTGAGAACACTCTTGATCTTTTGTATGCTAATGTTAGGAACGCATACAACTGTGTCTCCCTCCCCCCAGTGGGCGGCTCTGACCATTCTATGGTGAAACTGGAGCCATCTTATCTTCCTGTTGTGAAGAGAGTGCTTCCAATCAACAGAGAAGTTCAGTGCTGGTCGGGGGAGGTGGAGGAGAGACTCAGATTTGATTTTGAAATGACAGACTGGGAGTCATTTTTCAGTGAACATGGTGATGATGTAGATAGCCTTTGTCAGGTCATCACTGACTATATCTGCTTCTGCGAGAAGGTATGCGTTCCTACTAAGAAGGTTCGTTGCTTCTCCAACAACAAGCCGTGGATGACAAAAGAAATCATTCACCTCCTTAAGAGGAAAAGGGATCTGTTCCATGCAGGAGACTTGGAGGGCGTGAGGGTGGTGGTGGAGGAGCTTA
The DNA here is from genome assembly GCF_963921795.1 of Nannobrachium achirus. NCBI lineage: Eukaryota > Metazoa > Chordata > Actinopteri > Myctophiformes > Myctophidae > Nannobrachium > Nannobrachium achirus. Next base: position 3,350,782 of record NC_137817.1, read on the forward strand.
AAACAGTCAAGGCCCAGGCAAAAGGGAGCTACAAAGCTAAGCTAGAGAACTGTCTACAGGAGAACAACACGAGACAAGTGTGGGGGGGTTTCAGGAAGATCACGGGGTACGGCTCTGCCACCTCTTCTGTGCCAGGCACGGAGGAGCTGGCAAACGAGATGAACCGTTTTTTCAATCGGTTCGACGGCGCTCCTGTTAGTGTTCAACAAGCAGCTGCTGGGTCAAACGGTGACCTCGGTTGCCGCCCTGTTTCCTCCCCTGCACCTTCTCCCCCCCAACCCACCCCACATCCCCCCTCCCACCCCGCACCCCCCTCTCCTGTTCCGGTCCCTCCCCCTGCTCCTTCACCTCCCCTGATTCTCACCACCGAGCAAGTGAGGCGCCAACTCGGAAAAGTCAACACCAGGAAAGCAGCGGGACCTGATAACATCAACTCTAAGGTGCTTAAGGTTTGCGCAGAGCAGCTCGCTGTCCCGTTTATGCATCTCTTCAACCTCTCCCTGAGGACGGGGAAGGTACCACAGCTGTGGAAGTCCTCCTGCATTGTACCAGTGCCTAAGAAGACCCGTCCCTCGGTCCTCAATGACTACAGACCGGTCGCCCTGACTTCACAGGTCATGAAGGTCTTCGAACGGCTGGTTCTAAACCAACTGAGACCGGCGGTCAGTGATCACCAGGACCCCCTTCAGTTTGCCTACCAGGCTGACATTGGAGTTGATGACGCCATCACCTACATGCTCCACAAGGCTTTCACCCACCTGGAAGATCTGGGCAGCACGGTCAGAATTATGTTTTTTGACTTCTCCAGTGCTTTCAACACTATCCAACCGGCTCTGCTTGCGGAGAAGCTTGCGCTGATGGGGGTGGACAAGGGCTTTGTGGCATGGATCACAGACTACCTTTCAGAAAGACCACAGTTTGTGAGACTGCAGAGCTGTCGGTCTGATGTGCTGGTGAGCAACACGGGGGCCCCTCAGGGAACTGTGCTCTCACCCTTCCTGTTCACTCTCTATACATCGGACTTCCGCTTCAATTCCAAGACCTGTCATCTGCAGAAGTTCTCAGATGATACCGTGGTGGTCAGCAAGATCTCGGGTGACAACACGGCTGAGCACGATGGTGTGGTTAGGGACTTTGTGCAGTGGAGCGAGGCCAACCATCTCAGGCTCAACTCAAGCAAGACCAAGGAGATGGTGGTGGACTTCCGTACTTCCAAGAGAGTCCCCCCGGTGCCAAGCACCATTAACGGAGAGGTGGTTGAGTTCGTGGATAACTACAAATTCCTCGGAGTACACCTGAATAGTTCACTGGACTGGTCGGACAACGCACAGGCGATTCACAGCAAGGGGAAAAGCAGGCTGTTCCTCCTGAGGAGACTGAGATCGTTTGGTGTGTGCAAAAGGATGTTACAGATGTTCTACCAGTCTGTCATGGCAAGTGTCCTCTTCTTTGGTATAACATGCTGGGGTGGCAACAACAGAGCAGGTGACACGTTTAACCTGAACAGACTGGTGAGAAAAGCAGGCTCTGTCGTTGGGTCCTCTCTGCAGGGGGTGGAGGAAGTAACCAGGGTGCGATCAGCCAGGAAGCTGGACTCCATCTTGGAGAACTCCTCCCACCCCCTCCATCTTGAGATCACCAGCTACTGGAGTAAGAGAGGAAACGACCGCTTTGCCTACCCAGGACGGAGATGCGAGAGATTAGGAAAATCTTTTGTTCCGGCTGCCCTTAAGCTGTACAACGAGACACATAACGGACGAATGAAAAGGACTTCCTTCCTAACTTAGACTGACGGAACAATACAGCAACGGAACTATTGCTGTATTGACCTTGACCTCTAAGGACCTTCCAGGGAAAGTGCTCATGTGCGTCTTGCGGTGACATGCTTCCTAGTTTCTTCTTCTCTGAGCTGTTATTGTTTTGTTTGTTTGACTTTGCACTATTAAGTTGGAACTATTGCTGTATTGACTTTGACCTCTAAGGACCTTCCAGGGAGAGTGCCCATGTGCGTCTTGCGGTGACACGCTGCCTAGTTTTCTGTTTTTTTTGCACTGTTTTTCGACATTGCACTATTAGGTTGTGTTGGTAGTTTCTGAGTATGTGTCTTGTTTAACAATGACAGTGAGATACTTGTTGCACTAACTAGCATTGACTGCTTTGGTCTCTTTTTGTAAGACACTTTATGTATATATACTTATATTTAATTCGCCCCCTCTATTTGATGCACCTTCTCTTTTTTGGTACTGTACTGCTCTTGTTTTTACTCTTATCTTTTTTTTCCTACTTCTCTGTAACTTTGTAAATAACTGTATACTGCTGTGCTACAACTGGACAACTAAATTTCCCCCTTGGGATAATAAAGGTATCTATCTATCTATTAGGAGTCCTTGACCTTAATTGGTGCAACAGGAAGTGCCCTTCACCAAACAGGAAGTGCCTCTATATCTCATGAACCGTTTGTCCTACAGACGCGTGGGTGGCGCCATATGACATGATTAAGAGTCCTTGACCTTAATTGGTGCAACAGGAAGTGCCCTTCGCCAAACAGGAAGTGCCTCTATATCTCCTGCACCTTTTGTCGTACAGATGCGTGGGTGGCGTCATATCACATGATTAAGAGTCCTTAACCTTAATTGGTGCTTCCTTCGCCAAACAGGAAGTACCCTCGCCAAACAGGAAGTGCCTCTATATCTCAAGAACCGTTTGTCGTGCAGATTCGTGGGTTGTGTCATAAGACTTGATTAAGAGTCCTTAACCTTAATTGATGCTTCCTTCGCCACACAGGAAGTGCCCTTTGCAAAACAGGAAGTACCTCTATATCTCATGAACCGTTTGTTATACGCGTGTTTATGGTGTCATATGACTTGATTAAGAGTCCTTCAGCTTAATTGGTTTACCTAGCCCTGCATCCTCTTCTGATTGGCTGCTGCCCCTTGTGACGTGGGTAGAGCTGCGAGGGCCCGGTCATCACTACTGAAGGACTCTTAATCAAGTCGTATGACACCACCCACAAGTTTACGACAAACGGTTCATGAGATATAGTGGTACTTCCTGTTTGGCAAAGGGCACTTCCTGTTTGGTGAAGGAAGCACCAATTAAGGTTAAGGACTCTTAATCAAGTCTTATGACACAATCCCGGCGTCTGTACGACAAACGGTTCATGAGATATAGAGGCACTTCCTGTTTGTCGAGGGTACTTCCTGTTTGGCGAAGGAAGCACCAATTAAGGTTAAGGACTCTTAATCATGTGATATGACGCCACCCACGCATCTGTACGACAAAAGGTGCAGGAGATATAGAGGCACTTCCTGTTTGGCGAAGGGCACTTCCTGTTGCACCAATTAAGGTCAAGGACTCCTAATCAAGTCATATGACGCAACCCACGCGTCTGTATGACAAACGGTTCATGAGATATAGAGGCACTTCCTGTTTGGCGAAGGGCACTTCCTGTTGCACCAATTAAGGTCAAGGACTCCTAAGTAATATGAGGCCACCCACGCGTCTGTACGACAAACGGTTCATGAGATATAGAGGCACTTCCTGTTTGGCGAAGGGCACTTCCTGTTGCACCAATTAAGGTCAAGGACTCCTAATCAAGTCATATGAGGCCACCCACGCGTCTGTACGACAAACGGTTCATGAGATATAGAGGCACTTCCTGTTTGTCAAAGGGCACTTCCTGTTGCACCAATTAAGGTCAAGGACTCCTAATCAAGTCATATGACGCAACCCACGCGTCTGTACGACAAACGGTTCATGAGATATAGAGGCACTTCCTGTTTGGCAAAGGGCACTTCCTGTTGCACCAATTAAGGTCAAGGACTCTTAATCAAGTCATATGTTGCCACCCACGCGTCTGTACGACAAACGGTTCATGAGATATAGAGGCACTTCCTGTTTGGCGAAGGGCACTTCCTTTTTGGTCCGTCCGTCCGTCCGTCCGTCCATCCGTCCGGGGTGGGGTACCCCTCGGGGGACCCCCCTGCAGCCGGCCCCGTCTCTCCCGGTGGCAGAGTTACGGCCTTTTTTACCCGCCTGCAGTACCGGCGTTCAGCCACCAGGCGGCTCCGGGTCCCCGAGCCGGACGTGTGGGTACCGGTCCCGTCTCGAACGGTCACTCCTAGCCCGAATTATGGGTTTTTATGTGCGCTGCAGTACCGGGGGGCCGCCACCAGGCCGCGCTGTCACGTTTGCCCCGGTCCCGTCACCCATGGAGGGGGTCCGCCACAGATATAAAAAGCTAGATACCTCCTCCGCCGCTGCAGTTCGGCAGAGGAGGTAGTTCATAGCGCGACTGGTCAAACACCCCTGGCGGAAGTGCATAACTGTGGAACTGCGGAAGGCACTCTGCCCCCTCCAATGGGAAAGAGGGAGTCCTGCCAGTCCTGCATCTGATTGGACTAACCCTAACCCTTCAGAATTCCCAAGAGCCCCGCCTCAAAATTCTGGAGGCTTGCGTAGAGTTATTGGGAGGCTTGCCAGGAGTCTTGGACCAGCACCCCCCAGCCGGAAGAGGCGTCTACCTTTCTATGTCTGTGGGGTCCGCAGTCTCCGCACGGTCAAAGTCCCGAATTTCCCATGAAAGTGCCGCTCCTATTTTTTAGCCCCTTCGGAGCCCCTTAGCGGCGGCGCCAGGGGGTCCGCGGGGGTACCCGGAGCTCCAGGGGGTCCCCGGGGGGTCCCTCGGCCGATGCCGAGGCCCCTTTATTTAAAATAAGTACAATAAAACATATGATGACTCCATAGATCTATTAATAGAACATGGGGATGGGCATATAGATCTGAAAACATATGGATGACTCCCTAGATCTAACTATGTATTTTTTATTTATATCATTTTGTTATTTATTTTATTTCATTTCATTGTAGTATTTATGTTTTATTTTTTGAGCATTTAGACCTCCATAGGGACTGGTGATGGAATTAGCTAAAATCATGGATAAGAAAGCCCAGAGTACTCACTTTTAGAAGACATGGCAACAGCTGGTTGCCATGCCAACTCCGGAGCCTTTTGATTGGCTAGTGGGACAGGCCTCACATCATTGGCTCTCTGCCTATCATGTGATTTTTGGCAGTGTCCTAACTGCTGATTGAGATTCGTACTCGTGCAGATGATGAAAGCATTCGTGATGAAGTAACCAAAAAAACTACTCGTAAAACAGTAAGAAAATATGCGTATTTTGGCTTGTTTTTTTTAGTTTTGGCATAATAATCACTGCAGCTTCCAAAAAAACATTCATACTTTTTTTTTTACAGATATTTTTTTCAAATTAATTTGTAATTGTTTGGGTGAAAATGTATACGAGTAAAAAAAAAAAAAGGAAAAGTACGAATACGAATTAATTATGGCATAAAGATAACCCCATAACTCTCCCCCAATCCTTCGGCTGGTGGAGACAAAAACATTTAGAATCACTTATCCTCCTGCAGGATGATCGTTTCATGACCCCTGACCTTCTACATGCACGCACGGATGGACACGCACACACGCATACAGCATACAGCACACACACACACACACACACACACACACACACACACACACACACACACACACACACACACACACACACACACACACACACACACACACACACATGCTACTGTCTATAACATGTGTAATGTTTGTCTATATCATCTGTATCTATTCCAGGGGTTCCCAAACTTTTTTGGCTCGGGGCACCCCTATAAATATTTTTTTCATCCGAGGCACCCCTACATTATTATATTCCTAATTGTCACTCCCAGCACCTTATATTAATAGGATATTTTAGCGATTATATGTGCGAGGAAAACAAGATAATAGCCATTTTGGTTAGAACTGACTGAAAATAACTTTGTACTTCAAGTTTAAAATGATACTACTGGAAGCGACGATGGAAGGCTCGTCTGAGGATGACCTAGAGAGATAGAGAAATATATTTTTAAATGTCCAAAATACATTTCAAATATTATCAAATTATCTCGCGGCACCCCTGAACTGCCGTCGCGGCACCCCAGGGTACCCCGTCACCCACTTTGAAAACCCCTGATCTATTCTACTGAGTGAAAAAAAAACAGTTTTGCCAAAAGTGTTAAAAGTTACCTCATTTTCACATAACCTTGGAAAATATGCAAAGTAGGGTTCCAGACTAATAATAATAAGCATTCCAATGTATTTGTAATGGCATTTGTACCTCGTCTGGTTCAAATGTTACAGTCATAACCGTTTTGGGTGGTGGTCATATTGTAGGCTATTAGGCCGATATGGTGACCCTGAAGGTTGCCTGCTCGAGCACCCTAGCTCAGGGCTTTTCAAAGTGGTTGACGGGGCACCCTGGGGTGACGGGGCACCCTGGGGTGCCGCGACGGCAGTCCAGGGGTGCCGCGAGATCATTTGATAATATTTGGAATTCATTTGGACACTTGAAGAAATATTTAGTATCATTTTAAACTTGAAGTACAAAGTTAATTTCAGTCAGTTCTAACCATGTGGCTATTATCTCAACGTTTTCCTCCCAACATAATCACTAAGATATCGTCACTGTCAGACAGAAACCTCTGTCGCACAAAACTAGTGAAAACAGCCGATCTACAAGCACTAGATCTGCTGCTTTCACTAGTTTAGTACATTTTATAGATGATAAATACAAAAAGAAAGGTTTTGGACATACAAGGTTTCCACCCGACAATGACGATATTCTATAAATGTAAGGTGCTGGGAGAGAAAATTATAATCTAGGGGTGCCTCGGATTAAAATAATATTCATAGGGTGCCCTGAGACAAAAAAGTTTGCGAACCCCTGCCCTAGCTAAATGGCCTGGGTTACATCTGGGCCAAATTTGGTGCCTTTAACACTGATTAGCACGAAAATAACCCTGGCTTGGGACTATTGGTGAAATATTGTTCATGTAGGTGATTATGCTAATTAAAGCTAATTATGCTTTTTATGTAAATTGTTAAACATATTCAAGTTTGTATCTGGCAGTTTCTAAATGCTGGGTACCCATACTCAACATTTCTAACATAAAACTTTGGTGTACTCAACATGTCTGGGTTCACAATGGGGCTCTATGGGCTGTCAAGTAGACTAGTATAGCCGCCATCTTGGAAATATGAAAATTAGGACACAACCAATCATAATGATAAGCATTCCAACATGTTTGTAATGGTCAAAAACATGAAATAGACACCAAGTTTGCATTTGTAGCTCATCTGGTTCAAATGTTACAGCCAAAAGCTTTTTTGGTGGCAGCCATATTGGATTTGGCCACTATGGTGACCCTGAAGGTCGCCAAATTGGGCACCCTAGCTAAATCAGTAGATCATGCCCTGGGCTACATCTGGGCCAAATGTGGTGCTTTCAGGATTGATTTGCGCAAAAATATCCATAGGGCCCGGAACTATTGCTGAAATATATGTCCATATAGGTGATTATGCTAATTAAATCTAATCATGCTAATTAAGAAACTTGCCCAACATATGCAAGTTAGCATCCGGCGGTTTCTAACTGCTGGGGACCCATACTCAACATTTCTAACATAAAAATTTAGCGTACTCAAAGCAAGTGCTCAGGATGCTGCCGCCTGGGAAAACAACAAACAGTCACGTACAGTAACCGACCACGCAGGGCCAGGTGTCAAAGTGCATTACAGCACAGTAGAGGTGGGACGTTCGCCAACGAATCGAGTCTTTTGAGCGGCTCTTTGAAATGAACAATGTGATCCGGTTCGCAGTAGGGAGCCATTCCTCTCTAGATTAGCCCTATTCACGGCCCGCCCACTTAGCACATTTCTCAGCAACTTCCTGGTGCTGACGTCAGCTTTGAAGGGTAAAATAACACAGAAATTGCTGGACTTAAAGCCAACAAATCATTATTTCGAACGGTAAAGTAAATTATAACTCTTTGTGCCTTTTACCATCTTGTGTTCTTGATCATGCTAGCCGTATTTTATACTTCACTATTCGGAAATTGTAATGTGCGATTTCTGTGTTAACTCAATGGACTTTTAGCAGGGTTATACCCTTCAAAATGTGACTTCGGCACCAGGAAGTTGCTGAGTCGGCAGGCCGTGAATAGGGCTAAAAGAACAGTGGTGGAAAAAGTAGGCTACTAAAATCCTTATATGTAAAAGCATCGATACTGCAATGTTGAAATACTCTGCCACAAGTGAAAGTCAAGTAGAAGTTCGGAATTCAAAATGTAATGTAAAGTATTGGTATCAAAACGTACTTAAAGTACCAGTTGTCCAATAAATAAAATGTAGAAAAATCATTCAAAGATAGCATATCTACAAGCTCACAATGCGTCGCAAGACGACGCATTGTGAGCTTGCAGATCGGCTATTTTCAAATGGCAGAAATGTATATGTGGCAAAAATGTATATAGGGAAATGTAATTAGGGAAATGTAATTAGCTTTAATCATTATGGAACAATTAAAAGTATGATCGCTGTATATGGCCGCTTCGGAGTCTTAGGCCCGCCCCCTAACTGTATCCTGCCGTATTTCCGGTCTGGACCGGATCTAGCTTTCCGTATCTGGTCTGAGCCTGGGCCATAGTCCTGCCTCCATTGGTTTACATTGTAACAGCAGAGGAAGCTACTCGGCGATGGAAAGCTCGTTTTTCAATCCGATTTTTGCGTTTGGAAACTTTGATCCAGTCTCTACACGCCTGGATTATGATCCCCGCACATATTGTGCGTTTTGTGCGCGAACGTGTCCACGTGTTACCATAGCGCACAGCTGGCTTTTTTCAATGTTTTTTCATGTAAACACTGGCGGATAAGCAGGGATACAGCGTGGCAACGGATATGTCTATTTCAATGGGGTTTTTTTTATTCGAAAGCTGTCACCGAGTCTACACGTCTACTAGATGAGTCGCGCACAGATTGTGCACGATGCGTGCGCGTGCCCACATTAAAAGGTAAGGACAATTTGGCAGCTGCTTACTACAGCTATGTTTAAAATGGCAGCAAAATTGTTAAGTAGTCTATAGTAATTTGTAATCATAAATTCATAATAAAAATCTACAAAGTAAGTAAAATGAGACAGTCTTTTGAACGGCTCTTTGAAAGGAACGGATCCCAGAGATCCGGCTCACTTCAAAGAACCATAAATCCCATCTCTAAAGCACAGAGATTAAAGGACAACTTAGAGTTCATATTTTAGATTGTAATTAAAGAATATGAAAGATGAGTGTTGAATTGATTTAATTTACTTCTTTTGCGCATGCGTACAAGTGGCTAAATATGTCATTTTACACAGAATAAGCCCATTCCCAAGATACAACGCAACCTTTCATGGTTGGATGTGACTAATGGGGGCTATAAGTGTTACTGTAAATAGCAATAAAGAAACTGCTTGCTTATTGTGTCTAAAAATACATATTTAGCCACTAGTACGCATGTCCCCTTGTGTACGCACGCCCCACATTTTAGCATGGTAAACGCGATAAAACAAAAGAAAAATCTTTTCTCTAATTACAATCTAAAATATGAACCTTTGTTGTAAAAAAACAAAGTTGTCCTTTAAAGGACAGGAACATCAAAACTGGCACTATAGAAGGTATACGAATATTGCCTTAATCCACAAATCCTCAGTTAAATGAAGCCAGAGTGTATTAGTCAGGGGGCCGAAGCTGATATTTAGACATATGCAGCTATCTCGGGGTAGAAGTTGCCAACCTATTCAGAACTAATCTTTAACCCCTTGTGATGGGTTCTAACCTGGTTGGCATCTCTGAAAATGATTTTTAGGTCATTTTATCACTGTATACTTAAAGTTATACTGTGTAAGTTGCTAAACTAGTGGTCAGTAGAGGTATTGCTTTTTTCGGCCGTTTTTCGGCCGGAGTCGTCGCGGACCACCGCCGCAGACCACCGGAGCGGCGCCGCAAACCACCGCGACCGATAGTAATCCGTGGAGGGGTAGAACGCATGGTAGAACGTCATTTTCTGGCCATGATTTGGGGATTAAGAGGTTAAAATCCTTCACCATGGTAAACACTGTAGCTGAGCGGAGGCGCTTCCTGAAGACCAGAGCAGATAAGCTGTGATTGGCCGGTAGTGTATCATGTGTGTATGATCTGCAATGTGATTGGTCAACGTATACACAACGTATACAGATGATGCAGATTACGTCATTTTGCCGCGAAATCCCGCCCCTGTCACTGCTAAGAAGAAAACATATAAAGAGAAGGCTTCAGAAGCTGAAAATGTGGGTGTGTTCTAAAACTTTAGCGATTTAACAGTTAGGACAATTTTAAGATTTGTTTTATAACAAGACGAACCTCGGTTCGAAGTGAAGCGGTGGACAGATAAAACCTCCAATAGCACATGAAACCAAGTCATTTGATGAGACGATCAAATTGTACATGTTCCTCTCCATGCTGACTATAGCAAAGTTAATAATTATTTAGTATAAACCATGCTATTACCTATAGGGTTGAATTGTCATGTGAAGCTTCACCAATCCAATGCAATAGGTGAGACCTATGCAATAAGTGAGACCTATTGCATATTTGAAAAAGCCTATTCATTCTGGACTGATATTTTACACGTACAGGACAGGAAAAACCTGTTCATTCTGGCCTGGAGTGACCATATATGGACATAAGGTAACGGACATTGTGTTTTTGAAAAACCCTGTTCATTCTGGACTGAAATGACCATATATGGGCGTGGTACACAGATTCATTGGAGGTAACGGACATTCTGTTTTTGAAAAAACCTGTTCATTCTGGACTGAAATGACCATATATGGGCGTGATACACACAAAGCCATTCATTGGAAGCGGTTTCCACCGCTTCAGAAAAAGTTACATGGTATAACTTTAAAAGTGGTAAAATCGGATTTTGCTGCTATAATGTTGAGCAGATTTGCTAATGTAATTCTACTGCTAATGTCGTAATGTAATGAAAATACAGGTAGCAAAGCTAATATTAGTTAATGCTGGCTAAAGTGATGATGAATATTTTTTGGAGGGGTGGGATGGCTGAATCTGTGTGTGCAGTCACACCTGGTTGTCAAGGAGCCAAATCTGACATTGACTTGACCTAAGATAACACCTCTGGGTAAAAGCACACAACCTATTAAGTAAACCCTTGTCATGTATTCTAGCCTGGTTGTAATCTCACAAATCAGTACTGACAAGTTATTTTAAATGTGCTGCAATAATGTTGAGTAAGTTGCATTATGTAAATGTACTACTAATGTGGTAATGCAATGAAAATGCAGGTAGCAAAGCTCATATTAGTTTATGCTGGTGTAACGGGTAGTGTCTGTCTGCATATTTGGTGAAGGTGTCTATGGTGCAGAAGTGATGACACGGCCACACAGGACTTGCTCTCACTCAGGTTCACTTTACTTTGGAGCTCCTGGTTTTAACACATTAATACATGACACTGGTCATCATGGTCTGGTCAGCAGCACAGCAGCATATACAGTAGTGCACACATCTGCAGCAAGGATTCACTTCCTTTTTCTGAGGCAAAATAACATGTGATCGTATAGTGGTATTTTAGTAGGCTACATTTCCTTCTTATAGAGCACCTAATCCAGTGAGAGCTATTTTCATATTTATAATATTAATTATCAACAGAACATTTTTCAAATTTCACAAATGGAGCGTGAAACATTATCAAGGCAATAAAACCCCCTCATCCCTTACAACACACCCAAATCCACAATGCTGGAATTACAACACAACAGTGTTTGACATTAATCAAAGCCTACCTGGTTTAAACACATTAATACATGACACTGGTCATGGTCTGGTCAGCAGCACAGCAGCATAGTAGTGCACACATCTGTGTAACAAAAAGTGCAACAGATTAATATAAAGCATGAAAATATATTTGTATTGTTTACAACCAAGTTCTCATGCACCCTACCTGCAGCAAGGATTCACTTCCTTTGCTGAGGCAAACTACGTGTGCACAAAGGGACGCGTTATTTGGAATTGCACACGCGTTCTGGGCGGAGGCGTTGATTATTGTCCACGACACTGCAAGCGGCGCGAAGGCCAGCGGACCTTGGTCCTGCTCTTCGCCCCCGAGCGCCGCAGGCGCGAGTGGCCGCGAAGAGCGGCCGCGAAGAGCGCCGCGCGAGTTACGAAGCCGTGGTGAATGTAATCGTTCTATTTATGCCCAGGCCGTAAGGCCTGGGCAAGCGCACGATAAACGCACCGCGCACCTCTGTGCGGTCCAAGCGGACAAAAAGGAGCGCTCCCTAGCGCCAGTTCAGCCAATCAAAAGCTTCCATGGGCGGGGTTTGCCAAGAACGCGTGTGCAATTCCAAATAACGCCAAAGGGACACTAGACTACATGCAGCTGCGCTGTTCTTCCACCAGGTGGCTCTATTACTATAGTAGTATACAATATATAGAAAGAGGATTTTGTAGAAATTAATAACAAAGGTATTTCTAACCCTGTTACACCGGCAAGAGTAATGATTAATACTAGTAAGATGCCTCAGCGCGACATGCGCTGAGGCATAACCCTAACCCTAACCCAATTATTGGCCATCTGGCCAGTGATGTATATCGGACCATTTACCCATATATGGAGACCCTTGCACGATAGTCAACAATTTTATGTCAAAACATGCCCATATATGGGCATTATCAAATATGGGCATTCCCAGATGTCCTTAATATTGATGACATTGGGACAGGGATCTCCATATATGGGCATAAAATGTACAGTATGTTAATTAGTAAAGCCAAGAAGGGCCCTGGCAAGTTAGGGCCTGGTTTGATGCCTGGGGATCTCCATATATGGGCATAAGGGGGTACCCTAACAGGACATCATCTGGGAATGCCCATAGTGTATATGGACATTTTATTTATTTTATCCTTTAATAATATATATATCCATATACATATATGGGCTTAATATTAAAGTTTTCAGGGAAGTTAGGGTGTAAATCAGAGTAAAGCAGGCTCTTGGCCAGTTAGGGCCTGGGCTTGATGACATCAGAAATCTCCATATATGGCCACACAGATATGGGTGGTCCATGCTTTTGCCATCTGGCCAGTGACACTGTATATATCGATGACATCAGGGATCTTCATATTTGGGCATAAAAGGGATACCCATATATGGACTTTTACAATTATTTCAAGAGCTTGATGCCCTGTTTTGCGGCTTATGATCACAGACATGAGACAGCTATAAACCGTTGGTCCATCACCTACAATGAATGTGCAACCTTGGCAGAGGATACTACGATCATGTTTTGGACTGAATCAAAAGAGATCATACAGATGCCATGCAACTTTGTTGAACAGTTCCATAGATATCACATCTTCCAATAGGAGAAGAATGTTTATGATCTAGTGTCTCTGAAAATGATCACTGAATGTGTTGGGAACCAATTGGTCACAAAGAATAAAGCCTCTCCAAGAGAATACAGCCTCTCCAAGAGAAAACCAAAAGCGTCCTCAAGGCTCTACAGTGCAGATGCCAAGCTTGAAAAATTCAGAACCAAGTGTGTGAAGACAGAAAGGGATATTTAGCTTAATTGAAATGGATGTATGCACACTCAAAATCAACCAGCAAATCAATTCATGCCGTTTTCTGTGGCCTGTTTTGAAAACTGAAAGCCAATATTGATACATTACCGCCATCAAGTGATGTCTGGACCCACTATCAACGAGGGTATCCAAAGCTACCCTCACCAACAATTGTGTCTTGCACATGGTAGAGGGCAGGTTGGTCCCCCAGCTTTAAACTTAAAAACCTCTTCAGGCCAGATGCTTGGAACTTAGAGTTTGTGGATGCAAGGCAAGTGGAAACCAGTACAGGGCATCGTGTTTGTCGTAAAAGAGGGATTTACTGCAGTGGAGCATATGGATGTTTGGTACAAAAACGAATTTGACAATTAAGAAATAGACCTTGAGTAGTGCCTCACTAGTGAAACTCAAAGAGTTAAGTTCACCAAAATTGTATATTATCACAAAATGGACAAAAACACCATTAAAGAAGTTGCCTTTTACCATAATATTTACAAATCTATCGCAATACCATTCAAAATAACTTTCCATATTGTTCTTTTATCTATTTCCTTTAATATAACATGGAAAGAAATACATTTAAAAGTAAAGAATTAATCAAATGCATATGATGTTTAATCTGATTAGTTGACTATAGCATGAAATGGGCATCCAAATATTGAAGGGCTTATAAAAGTCACCAGAAAATGAATTCAAAATGCCAACCACCTTAAAACATCTTCTATGGGTACCTTCTAACACAAAAAAAGGTTGTCAGCTTCTACCCAAACATAGCCACAAAACTCATTTCTGAAGCACTTTTCAGTTTTGGCCCCTTGACTATATCAAAGTAACCTGCAAGGGTCCATAACGCTTACAATTTATGGGTTTTACCATGTGCTGCATCTGTAGCAACATTAAACGGTCTCCATCTCTTTCATCTTTGCATTTTATGAAGCATACTGGTAACGTGAGTCATCACACTGGTGAAAAACAAGCTTAAGTAGATCCTGACTTTTGAGATCTAAAAGCCTATCATCACGGGACATGGTTAATGCCTACATGTACAGTATATGGTCCATTATATTAAAGAATATTAGCATGCATATAGCCAGGTTTAAGCAGAGCTCAGCTATCTAATGTCTTGCATTATATTAAGAGTGTTGTGGCTTGTGGATGAAAATTCTTTTGAATACAGACAGTCTTCTTACCTCCAGACTCAAGGGCATAGTCTACCAGGCCTGTCCGATCTCAAAGCGTTCTGGACAATCACTTGCACTTGCTAGGGGAGGGAGAGGAGGGGTCATATTAGGAGCTCGTAGACATTTCAACGTACGCAATTCATAAGATTGTTTATGATTGCCGTGGAACTTTACAATAGGGACTTTAAGCATTGACGGCTATGGCAGTTTGCTATGGTAACCGGACATGGATCAGTGCTCGATAGATAAACCTGCTTGTCGTCGCAGCCTTTCCTACTACGGCAGAAGCTACATAATACCTCCCTCTCACTCAATCTGGCTCAATGATGTGATGTACTTTTTAAGTCTAGAGAAAATCAAGTTTTCTCTTAGAGGAACTACTGATGTTTTTTACAAAGCATGGAGACCCTTTATTGAACATTTTAATTCATTAGAATAGGAAATATAGGAAAATATTTCTCAGGTGCATAATGGACATGATTGGTGGCCGTGGCGGACAGCGTCTCTCTCACTGACGGACTGTGACCCAAGATGTGACCCACATTTTTGTTTTGTCTTGTTTTGTTTTGCTTTGTTTTGTTTTGTCCTTTGTTGTTTTTGCTTTTAAGCCGTCATTGTATGTTATGTTGTTGATATGTTTTGTACTGTTGAGTGATGGTTGTCCTGCTGTGTGTAATAAAAAAAAAAAAAGGGGGGGGGTAACATAACATTACGTATAATGTATGGTATATCCAATAAAAAACTATAAAAAAAGAAAAAAATAAGCTACATGTCCACGTAGTGTCTACATGTCTGCTGCATAGACACATCACCATGGGAACCCGCCGCCGATGGCTGTTATGTTTAACGACTTTGACTGCTAACGGAGCTGTCCTGAAAACCTTCCAAGCTTAAAGTCCCTAATGATCCTCCAACAGCAGAAAGGCGTGACCCAGTACCTCTTCAGACAATCCCTCTGCGGTGTGCTGGACGCTCTTGGAGACCTCTTGGCCTGGGCCAGAGTCTGTTCCCTGCTCATCTGTTCCTCGGAATTCTCCGCTCACATAGCGCTGGGACAGCCACAAGGACTGACAGATACAGAGATCTCCATGTATGGGCAATTTCTGGGTGGATATTTCCAGTCTGTAGCCTCCTCCACCTAACATCTGTGTCCAAATATGGTCGATCTGCATCATGACCATCATACTGACATCAGCACCCGAACCCGAAAGTCCAAATATGGATCCTTGCATTACAAGTCACTATAAAAAACTGAAATCCAAGAGCTAAGTTCTCTTTTGTGCACATTGGGCCTACCTGACATCTGGAGTTTGTTCTGACCATCTGGACGAGGAGACACTGTTTCTTGGAAAATGCGTCTATGGAGTTTGACGGGGGCATTCACGATGGCCAATGCACCCAACAGTTATTTCGACTGTGCTGCTGTTGTGGATGGATCCCATGTGTATTGCGTCGGAGGCTATAATGTGCGTTTTCGCACGCGATACAACAACAGATTGTTTGTGCTGAGGTTCAACACGATTGAGATGCAGTGGTACCGTGTAAACTCGCCATCAGTTGCTCCGAATCTTCCCCCAATGATCAGGGACCTCTCGGCTGTGTTTTTACACCCATTAATATATGTATGGGGTGGCAGGAATTGTGATAACGGGACCTATCCCAATGATGTTTGGACGTTCAATGTGACTACTCGAGTTTGGAACTTGATTGCTGGCCAAAATCCTCCACCCGGGAGGGCCCACCACACAGCCTGTCTCTGGCAACATAGTATGTATATCTATGGAGGACGTAACAGCGCAACTAATGTAGGATTCAGTTCTATAGACAGGTTTAACACTGTCACATTGAACTGGACTATTGTACCTGTAGCAGGAGGCCTGATATCACATCTTCATTCTGCCACCATGGTGGGGGACAGAATGTTTATAGTTGGCGGTATGGGGCCAGGGGCGTACTTCCAAGAGTTTGACTTCGGGAATAACACATGGACCGACAGGACGAATGCCCTTAACCCTGGTCAAATGACTCTAGGTCTCACAAGCCATGCAGCATGTGAGCACAATGGAGAGATCTACGTATTTGGGGGAAATAGTGTACCTGGAGTAGGTGGTAACGTGAACATACAGGCCTACCATGAGGTGTGGAGATATAACCCACCCAATAATGTCTGGAGCACAATTAAGATTGTCGGACAAAACCCTTTCTTGAACAACAGGCATGTAGCAATAAGACTTTGCTGCGGTATGGCGTTTGTAGGCGAACCTGGATATCGCCTTGTTCTATTTGGAGGCGGTATCGGAACCAACATCCTAGACATGGATATGAAGCTTGCTACGCTATGCCGGCTGGCATGTATTAATAACCCTAACCCTAACGCACCTGCACCGGCCAATCATGAATTGTTCCCTTTTTTGGGGCAAAAGAATGACATACGTTAAAGATGAGACGCCAGGGATCCCGCAAACTCTGGAGGCGCTGGAGGTGGCATCGCTGTAGACTCTAGAGAAGGGACCCCAGAGGACGGAGAGACATCCTGCAACGCACATTTCATCTGAAGGAAGAAGCTGAACAGAAAGCCAAGGACCAGGCCTTCCATGGCATCGGGCAGACACTAGAGTTCTCAAACTCTGCCCGAGCCTGACCCTACCCGACCCGACCCAGGCTCAAAATGAATGCTAATTAGTCGGGCCGAGCTTTGGGTTCTGTGAAAAATAAAAAAGTATTAAAAAAAAAAAAAAAAAAAAGTTTCATGCAGACAGACAGATACAGATATCTCCATATATGAGTCAACAAAAAATGCCATGGTTACGTATTCTGATGTTCCTGTGGGCATAAAAGGACACAGGCAAACATATGGTCAAAACGGCTCTTATGACAACAGGTATAATGGGGTTTGCATTAAAAGGGTGGGGCATTCATTCCCTATTTCAAATTCGGCACGCGCGTTCCCCGCCACAGCAGGTAGTGCAGTGCCCGGCCTCGACCCGATCCGATACACGATTTTCTGGAACCAGCACGAAAGGTTCGGATTCTGATGTCTGACATCAGGGTTTTCAGGAACCGGCACTGTGTCTGCATAGATCTCCATTTATGGGCATAAATGGATGCAGACTGACAGAAACGGATATCTCCATATATGAGCATAAATGGACACAGGCAAACAGATGGTCAAAGATCTCCATATATGGGTATAAAATGGACGCAAAAAGACAGATACAGATATCTCCATATATGGGCATAAATGGACACAGGCAAACAGATGGTCAAAACGGGTCCTATGACAACAGGTATAATGGGGTTTGCATTAAAGGGGGAACCAGCACTGTGTCTGCAACACAGTCGGAGGCACAGACAGATACAGAGATCTCCATAATGGGCATAAAGGAACACAGACAAACAGATCTCCATATATGGGCATGAAATGGATGCAGACAGACAGATACAGATATCTCCATATATGAGCATAAATGGACACAGGCAAACAGATGGTCAATACAGGTCCTACAGAGATCTCCATATATGGGCATAAAATGGACGCAGACAGACAGATAACTCCATACATGGGCATAAATGGACACAGGCAAACAGATGGTCAAAATGGGTCCAACAGAGATCTCCATGTATGGACATAAAATGGACGTAGACAGACAGATATCCCCATATATGAGCATAAATGGACACACGCAAACAGATGGTCAAAACAGATCCTATGACAACAGGTATAATGGGGTTTGCATTAAAGGGCGGGGCATTCATCCCTTATTTACATTGTTCCCGAGAGTTGGCCAGGGCGCCGACTAGACGCTGGGCCGAGACAGATAACTCCATATATGGGCATAAATGGACACAGGCAAACAGATGGTCAAAACGGGTCCTACAGAGATCTCCATATATGGACATAAAATGGACGTAGACAGACAGATATCCCCATATATGGGCATAAATGGACACACACAAACAGATGGTCAAAACAGATGGTCAAAACAGATCCTATGACAACGGGTATAGCGGCACACACATACATGCTCGTAGAATAGCAGACCTGCTATTTGTGTGTGCACCGGTCGGAGTAGACTAGGGCAGGGGTCTTCAACAGGGGGTCCGGGACTCAGAGTTACTACAGGGGGGCCTCCAAATCTGTGTGTGATAGAAACCTTTTTTCTCCTTTTTTATATTAACCACTTGAACCCTAGCGTCCATAATTGGAGAACATCAGCCAAAAAGTGCAGATCTACAAGCTCATAACGCCTTGTGCTGCGAGGGGTTGTGAGCTTGTAGATCGGCTATTTTTGCCTTGCTTTGGTGTAGAGGGGAAAAAGAGCAGACAAAGTACAGAATGAAATGTTAACTTTATTAAGTATTGACGGTTCAAGTGGTTAAATATCTGAAAACACAAATGTACATGATTGCGAAAAGGAAAACGGATCAAAAAAATACAGAGATACGAGGTTTCATGCCCGATGAACCCACATGTTGGACAGATTAGTACAACCGGGCTAAAATATACAAGACTTAAAACAAAAAACAAAACCTCTTCAAAAGACTCCACGGCGGTTTGCACAAACAGCTTGAATGAATATATATGACATGTCAGGAAATGTCCCCAAACAATGACATCTTTCACTGGCGGTCACACTAAACAATTAACCTCGCCCACCGGGCTTTGGTGTTCGTTCACAACGGGCCGTTTGGTTTCCGCCTAGAGCGCGGAAACCACTAGAAGAAGCGGCGTCGCTTTGATTTGGTTCCCTCCGTTTGTTTCCCCAATCCCTATTAAAATGTTCGAGTGGCCTAGTGTAGTCTTTCCAGTCGCTAAAAGTTGACCTAAAAGATGCATTTACCAAACGAATTTTTCAAAAGCAAAACTACTCCGCATCAAGGAGTTTATTAGGTAGGCCCCAAAAGTATGTCCTTGAGCGCAGGGGAATATTTTGGGTTAAAACGGTTTGATCTTTCCGGCAAATTGTAGTCCTTTGAGTACTACAACGTGACGTTTTGGGGTTTCCGCTCCAGACCGGTTACAAACCCGAAAAGTGAAGTGATCCCAGACTACTAAACAATAGGCAGTGCTGGAAACAAACTAAGTCTGTGTACTCAAGTGCTTATAAGGCGCTCTACACACTACAGACGGTGTCAGTCGGGGCTGCCGCTAGGATCAGCGTTGGCCACACCGCGGTGAGACACAAACACACTCGCTCAGTGAGTAAACACCGCGCGGTATTTCACAAAGATGAACACAATCCATCTCTCAGCGCCCGCGTACGCATGCACAAACGAGCACGCTCGCGGGGGATTTCACGGGACCGCGCCCGCTCGCCTCGCCGCCCCAAAACTTCGCTGCGCGGCTGAAAAAGCTGCCCGCCTCCCATTGAAATTGAATTGCTAGGAGGCGGTGACCGCGGCTAGTGTGGAACCCCCTGAAGTACACTTTTGAGGCACAATTTGCTTTACTTGAGTATCCTTTCCAATTTATGATACTTTTATACTTCTATTCCAGTGTTTCTCAACCTTTTCAGGCCGCGACACCCATAATAATCATATTTTAACTGGGGACCCCCCCCCCACCCTGAGGAGCACTAAGAGTTGAGGCATTACATTTTGTATAACGCGGTTCTATTGTGAAAATAGCTGATCTACATGCTCACGCGAGGCGTTGTGACTATAGCATTAGTTCTATGCAATCAAACAATTGAAATACCTGTGTTTTGACCCAAGAAATGTCCGCTAAGGACTACAATGATGTAGCCGCTGGCACACACTATAGGGACAATAGGCCAATTTCCATAACCATATACCACTGAAGAAACAGACCTCAAATATGACTTTGACAACAATATAGAATCCCCCCCCAAAACCATGCATCCCTAAATTGGTCTGATTTGTCTGTTGTTGTCTTTTGTAACAAGCCTTTTCTGTTGCACACAGCAGGGAATGAATGTAGGATGACAGGGACAGGGTTTTATTCTCATGAAACAATCTTTCTTCTCTTGCCTAGCATGCTGAAGACAGTCTGGTACAGAGCAATGCAGAGTTGTTTTCTATGTAACACGTTCCCAGCAGGGGGGGGGGTCCCCACATTATTTTGGGGGGGCGTCCCCAGATGATAATGTGCAACCTTCTTTCTCACTCAGCAGTAAATGTACAGAACCTTTCAGATCATAACCTGACTCCACCAATGCCCTGCTGGTCAGTACCAGTACCCTGCTGGTCAGTACCAGTACCCTGCTGGTCAGTACCAGTACGTACCAGTTCCCTGCTGGTCAGTACCAGTACCCTGCTGGTCAGTACCAGTACGTACCAGTTCCCTGCTGGTCAGTACCAGTACCCTGCTGGTCAGTACCAGCACCCTGCTGGTCAGTACCAGTTCCAGGTTCAGGTGGTTGTGATTCCTGACCTCTGATCACTGAACTCTCTGAAGAAAGGCATCAGATCCTACTTAAGCACAGGGGCCCGATAGGGGTAAGATTCAGCAATGTTTATTTTTTTTGCAGATCGACCATATTTGGACACAGATGTTAGGTGGAGGAGGCTACAGACTGGAAATATCCACCCAGAAATTGCCCATACATGGAGATCTCTGTATCTGTCAGTCCTTGTGGCTGTCCCAGCGCTATGTGAGCGGAGAATTCCGAGGAACAGATGAGCAGGGAACAGACTCTGGCCATGTCCGGTTACCATAGCAAACTGCCATAGCCGTCAATGCTTAAAGTCCCTATTGTAAAGTTCCACGGCAATCATTAACAATCTTATCAATTGCGTACGTTGAAATGTCTACGAGCTCCTAATATGACCCTCCTCTCCCTCCCCTAGCAAGTGCAAGTGATTGTCCAGAACGCTTTGAAACTCTACTCCTTGGATCGGACAGGCCTGGTAGACTATGCCCTTGAGTCTGGAGGTAAGAAGACTGTCTGTATTCAGCTGTGGTACTATTGGGCAGCACAGCTGAGAACTATAATGTTCTACTATACAGAGGAGGGGTCTCCTAGTTGGAGAAACATTGAATCAGGTTCCTTAAAGATCCCGATGCCCAATTATCTTTACTCTAACTCATTAAGTAAACTTAAAAAAGCTACAACCAGGCCTATTGTTAAAAACATGATTAAGGTCTGGCAAGATGTTCGGAAATATTTGTGAGATACCCTCCCCATTTCTCGCTTCAGCCCGATTTGGGGGAATGAGGCATTTGTTCCGGGTAGGGCGGATGGAGGTTTTAAGCTTTGGGCTGGAAAAGGAATCAAACAACTAAAAGATGTTTTTGGCAAAAATAAGACTCTGCTTTCATTTGAAGAACTTATGGCTACATTTAATATTCCTAGAACACACCTGTTTAAATGTTTCCAACTCAGGGACTTTATAAAGGTTAAACAAGCACAGTCTCTGACGATTCCTCCTCTGTCGATAATAGAAAGAGCTCTCATCAGGAATCCCTTTGAAAGGGGCATCATATCTGGGTTTTATACTCTCCTGGTGGACTTCTCTCCCGAAACATCTGAATCTAGATTTAATGCCTGGAACTCCAATTTACAAGGGGAGCTAACAATGGATGAGTTTAACACAGCCTGTGAGGAGGCTCAGGCACAGACTAGTAATACTCGTTTAAAATTGCTGCAATATAATTGGCTGATGAGGGTGTACATCACGCCAGAAAAAATAAACAAATTTAATTCTAATATCCCAGACACTTGCAACAGATGTAACGATGATAAAGGCACTTTGTTCCATTGTTTGTGGGCATGCCCAAGAATAAAGGCTAACAAGGAGCTTAAAGCTTAAGACAGGCAAAGCTCAAATATAAAGAAAGGGTAGAAAGACAAATGTCTAATACCAACACTAGGGGCCTCTGGAAAGGCATTAAAACAATCACGGACTGGACCAACAAGTCCAGTTGTCCGGGCTCTGGGATTGATGTTAATGAGGCAAATACATTTTTTGCTAGGTTTGATACATTTGATTTCTCTTCTGAGCAGGCGAGTATCCTCTCCTCTCTAGCTCAGCCTAGTTCTGAGGACAGCTGTCCCCCTATTTTTATAACTATCGATGAAGTTCGCAAGGTGCTTAAGAGCATTAAGGTGAACAAGGGCCCTGGGCCTGATGGTATCGACCCTCGTACCTTTAAGGTCTGTGCTGATCATTTGTGCCAGGTCTTTCATTCTCTGTCACTGTCATTACCTGCTCTTCCTGCTATGTGGTTAACATCATGTCTTGTTCCTATTCCTAAAAAGAACAATGTACGTAATAGCCTCACTAACATGAGACCTATTGCTATAACATGCCACATCATGAAGCGTTTTGAAAGGGTTGTGTTGGGCCACCTTAGAGAGCAGGTGGCTCCTTATTTAGACCCCTTGCAATTTGCATATAGGAAGCGGGTAGGTGTTGATGATGCACTGATTGTTATGTTACATCACATGTACACTCACCTTCAATCATCTGCCAGTTCTGTTAGGGTCATGTTTTTAGATTTTTCTAGTGCCTTCAACACTATACAGCCACATACCCTAGCTAATAAATTGAGGCAGTATAAACTGCATAATTCAACCATTACCTGGCGCATGAAATATCTAGTGCCTCGACCTCAGTTTGTTAAGCTAGATGATGCTGTATCAGATGTCATCTGGAAACAGTTTTAGCCCCCTTTCTATTTGTCCTCTATACTGCAGATTGTAGGCATAGTGAGGCAAAGTGTCACATGCAGAAATTCTCTGATGACACTGTTCTTATTGGTCTCATCAACAAGGATGACGATCAGGCCTATAAAAAGGAAATTGATCTATTTGTTCGCTGATGTGATAATAACTTTCTACTGCTTAATGTAGAAAAGACCAAAGAGCTAGTTGTTAACTTTTGTAAAAAGAAGGTGCCTATTTCACCTGTCATCATAATAGTCCAGTCCTATAAGTATCTTGGTGTCCACTTGGACAGGAAGCTGGACTGTAAGATGAACACATATTCTGTGTTCAAGAAAGCTCAGTCTAGACCTTTTCATTTGAGAAAGCTCAGATCTTTTGAGATCAGTAGGTCACTTCTTCATGTATTCTACCAAGGTATCCTTGCTAGTGTCCTCTTTTAAGCTGTGCTCTGCTGGGGGGGGCAGCATCACAGCTCTGTGATTGGCCTCCCTCAGGATACTTACTGTACGTGACTGTTTGTTGTTTTCCCAGGCGGCAGCATCCTGAGCACTCGTTGCCCAGAGACCTATGAAACCAAGACGGCTTTGATGAGTCTGTTTGGGCTTCCCCTGTGGTACTTCTCTCTGTCACCCAGTCTGTTTGGGCTTCCCCTGTGGTACTTCTCTCTGTCACCCAGTCTGTTTGGGCTTCCCCTGTGGTACTTCTCCCAGTCACCCAGTCTGCAACGCATTGTAGTCTGACTGACACTGTGTGTTTTGAACAGAACTGGCGCCTCTGAGTGAAGCTGTGGCAAACATACGATTTGACATATTATCAATCAGGCTAGTTAAAAACTGCTGTCGATTAATGACAACAGTTTTGCGATTGTCTGTCAGAGGCACAGAACCAAGTGTACCCTCTCTTGCAGCTATTTCAGCCTCAAGTGTTTTTGTGCCAGGTTTCTCTTTCAGTGCTCTAATAAAGGAAATGCTGCGTTTTATTAACTTGTCTGCATAAACTATAGAGGCTGTGCGTCTCTGTAGGCACTCAGAAAGAAGAGACAGTTCATTAAGAACATCAAACATGAGGCCAAGGTCAAGTATGAACTGTTTCGATGACAATTTATTGAGCATGCCTGCATAGTGTCTTCTGTCTAGTGGAGTGCGCCACTCATCTTTCATGGCATTTGAAAAGTGTGAACAGAACGCCTCAAAATTGTTCCCCACGGCAGCGACCGTACGAAATGAACTAGCCACCCAGCGCACATCAAGAACACGCCCAATCTTAGATACCTCTTGGTGAAGCTGCTGCGCGCACTTGAGTAGCTCCCTTTGATTCTGTGGTGAACGGCTGTATAAGGTGTACAATGAATCCATAAATGTCTGAAAGTGATTAACCCCACCAACATCTTTCACTGCATCTGATACAGCCAATTCAAGCCTATGGTTAAGACAGTGCCAAATAATAATATTTGGGTAGCGCTCTGATAATCTTTTGGCAACGCCTGACTTTCTACCTTGCGCCATCACTTGTGAACGCAATCAAATGTTTTTTTAAGGTAGTTATCATCAAAACCATGACCATTTAAACATGCCAACATACTGTTTTCTATGGTTTCTGCTTTTTGGTCTGCCAACTCGATCAGGTCTAAAAATACATAACACAGGGCACTCTTCTTGTCAATCTCACATTTTAAATGAATAATTAATGTTGTTTTCACACTAAGAGTTGTGGACTCATCTATAATTATAGATATATTCCCCCCTATCTCTTTGATAGTTCTGCATACCTTTTTTACGCATTTCTGCAGCAACATGGTCAATAATTTGAGCAGCACTGTACCTCGAATGAAGACCACGTCCTATATCCACACCATTTAGCTGTTGCAGTTCAAGGTTATCAAAATGGTCAGAGTATGGTCTGTCTTTCTTAGCAAGAAGGTAGGCTGACCTGAAAACAGCAACTGTAGCATGTAGATGAGACTCGTTCATTTTGTCGCACATCTTCTCTAGAGTCTCTTTCTTTGCCATGTCCATAATCTCTTGTGCACATTTTTTTGTGTGGTGGACTTCTTGTGTCTATATCTTTTTTTTCTTAGTGAGGTCAGTTTATTACCGCGATTTGATCCACTTGCTGTTACTTTAAAGCGTTGCCATTCTTCCGACAGTCGTTCTCCTTGCATTTTCTTCAAATATAATTTGCCTACTTCTGCGCAGATTTTACAGCCAATTTTGCCATTTATACACTCTATCCAGGGAAATTTTTATTTTTTCTCCCTCCACATTTCTTTGCTCCACACATCGGGGTGATGGCTGGATGTGGCGGATGGCTGTGAAACTGGTGTTGGCTGCTGTTCATCTGTTGAGGTGTCCGTGTCACTGGGAGAGGGCATGCTTGTTGAATCTGGCCGGGTACAGGGGCTACGGGGCCGGCTACGTGATGGTGAAGCTGCCGCGGTGGATGCGGTGCAGGTATCTAGGGCATAAAGAAAATAACTCAAATTAATTAACTACCCTGGGCCAGCAGCACATAATATAAATAGACACAAATAATAAAGTCTTTAAGACAGGGCTGCGGCTGCAGTGCATAGGCCTACACAACAAAATATAGTCTACTAAATTCACCTTTGTCGACGAAGTCAGTGTCACTGGGAGAGGGTATGCTTGGAGGATCAGGCCGCGGGGTGCGGTGCCTACGGGGCCGGCTACGTGATGGTGAAGCTGCCGCTGACGTGGAAGTGGAACCACCATCTAGGCAGGGCATAAAAAAACAATGTGATTACACAGGCCAGTGCCATCAGCACATAATATACACAAAGAAAACTAATGTTTTATTGTCTTTAAGACAAGGCTGCCTAGTGCCTACGTCTACTAAATTTACCTTTGTCGAAGTCAGTGTCACTGGTAGAGGGAGAGGGCACGCTTGGAGAACCTGGCCGGGTACAGCCGGGCCTACCACGGCTACGGGGCCGGCTACGTGATGGTGAAGCTGCTGCTGCGGTGGTGGAAGTGGAACCACCATCTAAGCCTAAGGGCATACAAACCAACCAACAACATTTGATTCACTATCCAGGGCCAGCAGCAGCATATAAGACACACAGAAAACTAAATGTTGTTATTGTCTTTAAGACAGGGCTGCTTACACAGCAAAATAGTCTACTAAATTCACCTTCACAAACATGGTCGCTCTCGCAGTCGCTGCCATCCACTTCGGCTGCTGCTGCTGCTGCTTCAATTACTGGTGCTGGAGATGGAATTCTGGAACTAGTTCTCATATATTTTAATAGCGATGATTGTTTGAGTTGCTTGGACATCTTTTGGCGGTGGCCGCTGCATGGAGCTCTCTTGTCAACCGTCCGTTAGGCAGGCTTCCCTTTGTTCAAAATTCAAATGACGTGACCACACCTGCTACAGGACACGATGATTTGATTTTGATTGCCAGCCAGCAGGTGCGTGTGACGTCTCTTCTTTTTGAATGAGCCGCCCTCCGTCTGCCTGCCCATGCATGCTGTGGTTCTATTGGAGGTGGTTGGTTGTTGTCAGTGTTGAATGTTGACATCACGAGTTGATCTGACTCATGATTTTAATTATTAAGTGGTGTTTTTAGTGTTTTTAGTTTTGAGTATTTTAACGTTCTTTTAACTAGGAGCCAGTGAAAGGAAATTTCGTTCATTTATGCATTTCATGTATATATTGAATGACAATAAAGCTATCTATCTATTGTGATGCTCACTGCCATCAGACTCCACTATGTCTTTATTACCATGTAGCTGAGGAGAGATAATATGAGGAGAGATAAAATGTATGTATTATATAAAATAGTTGTAGCTGAAGAGAGAGATTTATATTAAATATACTGTAGCCGCCATAGGTCTTAAAAGTCATTAAATTCACTGTCAAGTCATGTGGACTTTGTGATTGGCCAACTCCGACGGCTGGGCTCCACAGATTGGCCGAGCTTCGTGTGACCACTCCGCTGTACTAATTAAAGTGTCACCAGGCACAATAGAACTACATTCTGCCAGAGAGCAACACATAGCAATACATATTGTATTATTATTACCTAGATAGACAGACAGACAGACAGACAGACAGACAGACAGACAGACAGACAGACAGACAGACAGACAGACTGTAGCAGGAGGCAGCACAGCAGTTACTGGAGAACAATGCAAATACAGCAACGAGTAGTATCAGAGAACCCAGAATCACAGGTATAGCATAGCAACATACCAACATATCAACAGGGCAGTACATTCCGAACCCACCTCTTCTCTTAACTCACTGGAAGCGACAGTAAGTGAGTCTGTGTGAAAAAAAAAACATTCATATAGTCTTGAAAGCAAGCGGCTGTGCAACACGGTAGGTAGTGTTGAGGAGTGACGTTAGCAAGTAGGGATGTTCCTAGCGACTAATTTCACTGACGTGTACACGACAATTTTGTAAACGAATATTCGACTAGTCGAAAATTATTATTATTCTTTATTTTTTTTGTAATTTCACACAGAAAATAGCCAAAACTGAGCACTTCGATCTATTAGGGCAAACCTCGTTTGAAAAAAGTATCAAGAGTATATAAAAGCCTTTTAAAATGTTATATAATATTGCAATCTTGCTCAAATTAATCAATTATTACGTCATTGCGTGAATCTGGGTCAAGATCAATAATTAGCGCATCAGTCTCAGCTTGGTCGCTACAACAGCTGACGTCTGTCTGACTGGAGTCGCTATAGTAACTGAGCAACAGCTCTGTTCTCTTCAAAGTTGGCTACATAATGGTATTCCATACTCAGCCAATGTATGATTAAGCATTCTCCTTGGATTGTTCTCACCTCAAAATATGGATTAATTCATGGACCGGATCACAGATACAGCGTGCAGGCGAGTGATTCACATCCAGTATCTTTAAGATACACGTCGCTTAATTGCCATTAATTTACTTGCGCAGCGGACAGCCTGCCTGGTGTGTGGCTGCGTGCAGCCATGCACACTCACTGCAGGTTAGCGCGACCAGTGCAGAGCGCAACAGTCAGTCAGACTGAGACACAGACAGTCATGCTCCGCAAATCAACCAAGGGATTGCTTAATTTGCTTGTTAAAAAGTAACATTTTATTAAGACAAGACAGTAATATGGGCGCAGAGTTTAAATGTTTAATAAAGTTAATATCTCAATAATTAAAATATATATTTAATAGAATAATCGAATTGTATTTTCAAAACTAATAGTGGTTTACAAACCGTGTACACGGATAACCGTGTACAAGCGCACATCCCTATTAGCAAGTCAGTGGACTTGGCAAGGCTGATCAGGTCCGAACCAGTAAAAAAAATATATCTATTTTTCAGTGACCCATCAGGGGATCCTGAGGAGTTGGGTGGTCACATCCATATCACAGGATGTACCGCTGGACTGTGGATCTGGACCGAGTACCTGGAGGAGACCACCGTGTGGCTGTGGCAGTGGGACAGGACATCTACGCCATCGGATTCTTCAAAAACCTCAACGACCATTTGACGACCGACATGCATGTCTTCAACACAGTGTCTCTGCGCTGGACCAAGTTGCCTCCGTTGACGTTCCCGAGAGGAGAATGTCCTCTCGACGGCCTTCTCAGATATTTTCCTGACGCGGCTTTGTTGATCGACAGTATTGTCTACATCTTGGGGTTTCTTTTTAATCGCAATCAATTTCACTTTATGCTCTTTGCGTTCGACTTGGAAAGCCGCAGACTGTTTAAGCCGGAGGTTTCAGGGAACGGTCCGGAGGTGACGCCGTGCGGCCGTGCGGCCGCCTGTGTCTCGCGGCGGGTCATTTATGTCTTTCTGACTGACCCCAGTCCTAGTGAGATCTGCAAGCTGGACACCACCACAATGGTCTGTTCTTTCATTAACGCCGGGGGCACGGCGCCATCCTCTTCAGGAGGAGAAGGGAGTCGTAATTCCGTCGCCAACATCCCAAACATCATCGGAACAGAGATGTTTGTAGTCGGGTGCGGAAAGATGCACGGAGAGTACATGTGGTACGTGAGCGTGTTCGACACAGAGACCAACTGCTGGCTGAGCTCGCCTCGTGCCTTGTCTTCTTCTACAGAAACGTTCACACAGTATGACTGCGTGGTTGCCTACAGTGGAGAGCTGTACATGTTGGCGGCTCGTCCTCCGCAGCACACCACAATAGATCTGTGGAAGTTAAATCCGGCGACCTTCACCTGGAAGAGGATCCAGGCCAAGGGGAAAGTCCCGCATACACATTTTGGGATGCAGTGCTGCGTGGTGGGAGACATCGTGGTCTTTGGCAGCATGAATTGGGCATCTGATGATAATCTCCACATCTTGGACTTGAACACCAGTCTCAAGACGTTATGCAAGCTGTCGGTTATTCAGTACGATCTGGAGCAGTCTGAATTGCCACAGCACGTCAGATGGGAACTGGCAGCCATGAAGACCAAAGAGCCAGAGAGACCCTTTATTTGTCCTTGTGGAAATTCAGTAGGATTATGGAGTAGTGTCCATGTCCATCCCTAGCCTTGCACGGCCAAAACCGTGGCCAAAAATACGTTCTGATTTCCAATCAAATGGCTGCATTTGGAGTGACCCGCCTCACACCGCTCCTGATTGGTCGAACGGCTGCAGCAGCTCTCACATTTTGAAAACAAACATGGCGGCCCCCATACCCGATGCGAGTTTACACATCGCAAATAAAAGCTGTATTAAGCGAAGTTTTATCTGAAATCAACGGCATCTCAGAACAGTTTGCACTTTTGGAATTTCTGTCTGGAAAAGACGTATTTGCTGTTCTGACTACGGATGACTACGGACTGATGACTACGGACTGGACCTGTCAGTCAAAGTGAGTAACTACGTCATCGTAAAGCGTTGTCTATGGAGGACTCCCAGACTCTCCCCTGGGAGAGTCTGGGAGTCCATCCCCACCTCAGACTCTCCCCTGAGAGAGTCTGGCTAGTCCATCCCCACCTCAGAGATGATACTGAGTAAGGCTGGGCAATATATCGAAAATGTATCGATATGGAGGTATCAACATGCAAGGTACCATTGTTCCCTATTGAGCTTGGCACATTTCCTGGGGCAAGCTGCCCAGATCACACTTGTCACACATGTCACACGTGTCTTCTTATTCTTTTGTCTGCGCCCTTTGAGGGAAGCAGTCGCATCTCAGTTCGGCTCTGCAGTTATTTTCCTACTTTCTCTTTTTCTTTCTTTTTTTCCTGTCTTCTTTTTTTCTTGTGGTGACTCATCACATTGCCCAAGCTGTGCATGTCTTGAGGAACTTTGCGTGCGTGCGTGCGTGCGTGTGTGTGTGTGTGTGGTTATACAGGTGCCAGTAGTGAGTGATTCAGGAGGTCAAAGGGCATACATGTCAACACCACACCTCTCCTGTGTGTGCGTGTGTGTGTGTGTGTGTGTGTGTGTGTGTGTGCGTGTGCTGTATGCGTGTGTGCGTGTCCATCCGTGCGTGCATGTAGAAGGTCAGGGGTCATGAAACGATCATCCTGTAGGAGAATAAATGATTCTAAGGCGCTGTACAGACATTTGCGTGAAACATCTTCTCCGTATCGTCTGAGAATGGCCACTGGGAGCGCCGTACTAATGCATTGTCAATGGAAGGTTGTTTGGTGTTTTGTCGTTGCCGTGTCTCTTGGCCAAAAGACAGGCTGCGGTTGAGCTTGAGACAAAAAACCAAACAACCTTCCATTGACAATGCATTAGTACGGCGCCCCCAGTGGCCATTCTCAGACGATACGGAGAAGATGTTTCACGCATGTGTGAGTCCAGCCTTAATGTTTTGTAAATGTAACCCTAACCCAAAGGTGGGGGCCGATGGGCAAGGAAGGTTGCGAGCTTATGAGAAACAACTAAAATAAGACCTTAAAACCTGGCGAAAACAGTTGCGTGCATTAGCACAAGATTAGATGAGGATAAAGGAAATCATTAAATGGAAAACATTAAATTAACTTCTGAAAAGGCTTCTAAGCCTACACAAAGCCTTTTCTCTATATAGATCATCGCACAAAAGTAGTGAAAACAGCAGATCTACAAGCACACAACGCCTCGCACCGTGCTTGTAGATTTGCTGTTTTCACTAGTTTAAATCATTTTTAAAATGATAAATACAAAACAAACGGTTTTGGACATACAAGGTTTCCACCCGACAACGACGAAATATAACTCATGTACAGTAATTGGCCCACTGGCTTGTCACTTGTCATGATCTGAAATGGCAAATCTTTGAGTAGCAGCAGCGCTATAGAGAGAGATCTCTCTCTATAGCGCTATAGAGAGATCTCTCTCTATAGCGCGCAATGAGGGCCTCTACAACTCTTTTTCCCAGGCTGAATCAAGGGCCCAGCACGTCCCTGCACACACACACACACACACACACACACACACACACACACACACACACACACACACACACACACACACACACACGCACGCACACACACACGCACACGCACACACAGGAACTCTACATACCTGGAGAGACACACAGCTGTACACACACAGATGTGTGTTATCAAGCTAATAGCTGTAAACACTCCTGGTGTTATGACAGTCAAACATTACAACACACACACACACACACACACGCACGCACGCGCACACACACACACACAGCCTTGTGAAAGAGAGCTCCTTCCAAGATCCATCAAGGTCATTACATCTAATGTGAAGTCAATCAATCAATCAACTTTATTTAGAAGACACAGGGTCCATTAAAAACGAGACACATAAAAACACATGAAATAAAATTAAAATAAAAACTGTACAGAATCATAAATAAAACATCATCTATACACAAGACAATCATACCAGTGTTCCCAGAAAGGAGACTGGTACCTGGTAGTACTGAGGCAGGGGTTGATCAACAACCCAATAATAGAGTTTTGCGACTCATTCAAACGACACATAAATCTATACATTAAGTGTGTGTGTGTGTGTGTGTGTGTGTGTGTGTGTGTGTGTGTGTGTGTGTGTGTGTGTGTGTGCGCGTGTGCGTGCGTGTGTGCGTGTGTACATCTTCAATGTTTAACTCTTTGACCCCCTAACTGTCACTGGCTGGCGTCAGGTGTGGCTCTACGGTGCCATCAAATCAAATATCATAATGACATCGCTAACGCTGCACCTTTTATCACCTTGTGTTGCTAAACAGGCCTGCAGGTGCAGCCGTTCCTTCTGAGAGATGTGTGCATGTGGTTGTGTGTGTCAGTGTGCATGTGGTTGTGTGTGTCAGTGTGCATGTGGTTGTGTGTGTCAGTGTGCATGTGGTTGTGTGTGTCAGTGTGCATGTGGTTGTGTGTGTCAGTGTGCATGTGGTTGTGTGTGTCAGTGTGCATGTGGTTGTGTGTGTCAGTGTGCATGTGGTTGTGTGTGTCAGTGTGCATGTGGTTGTGTGTGTCAGTGTGCATGTGGTTGTGTGTGTCAGTGTGCATGTGGTTGTGTGTGTCAGTGTGCATGTGGTTGTGTGTGTCAGTGTGCATGTGGTTGTGTGTGTGTCAGTGTGCATGTGGTTGTGTGTGTGTGTCTTTATAGCAGACTTGACGACTTACTGTCCCTGTGCAGAGGTGGAAAGTAAAGTAAACTCGTATCAAGTATGTACTTTTCTCTCTAAGTCTAAATCTTCTAAATTAGTAAGGGGATTTTATAAGATATTTGACCAATCTGCAAAGTAAATCATTACCAAGAAATTTCTTCACCAATGTGTTTCTAATGTGTACTAAACGGTTGAAATTCAACTCCTGGGGGAAACCTCATTAAAAAAACTGATTTGTGTTTGTGTGCCACTAACTTTACTATACAGGAAAGACCCCCCCCCCCTAGTTTGACCCCTCATATGCTACTTAAAGCAGTTTTCTTTTTTCCTGTATAGTAAATGGGACAAACACAAATCAGTGTTTTTATGAGGTTTCCCCCAGGAGTTGAATTTCAACCTTTTAGTACATATTATTAGTACACACCTTTAGAAACACATTGGTGAAGAAATTTCTTGGTAACGATTTACTTTGCATTTTTTCTTATGTTTCCCTTACTAAATCTCTATTGGAGATTTTCCGATTTTAACCCCTCTTAAAGGAAAATTATTTGAAAACTTTAGTTACGAGTTACTTTGTAGATTTAAATGATTATTACGAATCTTACATTAACCATTTCAGGCCTATATATACTTTGGCTATTTGAAAATAGCCGATCTACAAAGCCCATCTAGCTTGTATCTGCTATATTCAAAATATTCTTTATACTAATTGAACTTTTGAAATGGAACATTCTGCATAATGAGTAGTACTTTTACCTTTTGGTGCATAATGAGTGAGTAGTACTTTTACCTTTTGGTACTTTACGTATATTTTGATGGAAATTATTTTTTGCTTTTTTGCAAGTAGCCTACATATTGAACAGACGTTTACTTGTTGTAACAGAGTGTTTCTATAGTGGTATTAAAATATGTTTACTTGAGTAAAACATTTGAGTACTTCTTCCACCACTGTCCCTGTGGACCTGCCATATGGATACTTTGTTTTACCTGTAAAGTTTCTGCCCAAATGCCCTTATGTCTAATCACACACATAGCTGCTGCTACTGTATGTGGACCAACCAATGTTTCAGGTTGTGGTTTGGCAGGCAAGGAGTGTGCGTGCAAAATGTGGCGTGGATCGGGGCAGCGGTTGCGGAGATAAAAGTGTGACATGTGAAGTGTGACAGACAGACTGACGGACGGACTGACGGACGCGGACAGCTGGTCAATGTTTTGATAGTAACTGCGACCTGACGGTCGCAATAATGAAATCATGTCCAAAATAGGTGCGCCAGGCTGAAAGTGGTTGGTTTGAACATATAATGCCAATGACGTCTCATGACTGCTTTTTTCAATGGGCCCTGTGTGCCAATGACGTCTTTGACGTCTTTAGATCAAAGGCTATAATATTTAATTATTATTATCATTATTTTTTAAGATGTCAAAATGACCTGAGATCAGAGAGATGCTTTTCTCTGTTTGTGTGTTGGCTCCCTCGTTTAGCTGATTGAGAAAATGTGTGTTCATTCTAGTGGATGGACACTTTTTTTGATTCAAACAGCTCTATCTCTGGAACCATTTGTCTGATTGACAAAATTCTTTTTGCCACTGAATCACAACAACTGTGTCTGTTTCTTATTAAAATACCTTTTTTTTTTTCATTGCATAGTAAAGAAAAACATACAAAATCCTGGCACATCCACCTTGGGGCCATTTTGGCCCTTGGCACAGAAAGAGTTTGAATATTTTCCCAGCTATATTCCTGTCTGGTATTATGGTTAGCTATGGTACGCCTTGGTCCCGCTGTCCCACTGAATGTCTGGTATTATGGTTAGCTATGGTACGCCTTGGTCCCGCTGTCCCACTGAATGTCTGGTATTATGGTTAGCTATGGTACGCCTTGGTCCCGCTGTCCCACTGAATGAAACACAGTTCAGAGCTTCAACTGAAACATGAACAGCATTCTGCGCCCAAGGTTACGCTCAGTGTCAAATGTCATTGTTACACAATAGTTGCCGGTGTATTTTGCACCTTGGTTTTGTATTCTACACTCTAAAAAACCAAATGGTGGTATAGCATCTTATTTAGCTCTTATAGGAGAGCCTATGAACACCTCTAAAGAAATGCTGAGGTGCTATAGCAACTCAACTGTAACAAAGAACCCCTGAAACACCCATTATTTTTGATTGTATGTGTTTGTGGAAGGTTTTATGCTACTCCTCTGTCTATCTCCCTCTCAGCTTTCACCTCGGCTGCCCACTCCGCGTTTATTTAACAAAAGACAGAGAGGTGGGCACGGTGCCAGGCAAACAGATTAAATCTAGATTGTAATCCGTGCAGCTCTACAAGCTCACTGAGGCATCGCGATGTGACACGCCGTGAGCTTGTAGATCGGTTAGTTTCGGTGTGTGGCCAAGTATAAATCAAAGACTTTGGTGACGTTTTAGGATGTGGAGGTACAGTGCGTTAACCGGTTTAAGCCTGGAATTATTCGATGCTTTAACTGTTGAAAAATAGCAGATATACAAGCTCACAGCGCGGCACTGAGTATATCTGCTATTTTTGAAAAATATCAATTTTAGCAAATCTTTGAATTATGTAGACTATTTTTTTAACGCGAACATTTGTAACTAAAATTTTGCTTCTGGGGTGTCCCTGGAACTAAATATTTTGAGATGGGGGTCCATGGCCAAATAGCAAATACATATCATTTTGGGGGTCCTTGACGAGAAAAAGTTTGAGAATCACTGACATAGAAATATAGTTTTTCTTTTTTTCTTTTTTTTTTTTGAAACCCGTTAGGATTTAGGAGAGATTTATACCGTAGAATCGGGTCAAAAGACTTGCACAAGTTGCTATTTTTCAATAGTTCAAACGTAAAATAATGGTTTAAAGTATTAAAGCCGTAAAAACGCGTGCCCAGCCTCAGTGTGTTAACTCTCAAATACTTGTAGATCTGCTATTTTTGAAAAATCGTGAAAATGTGTGCAAGTCTTTGAATATCTTTGACCCAATCTTTGACCCGACTTCTAAATCCTTCCTCTAAATCAGTGGTTCTCAAACTTTTTCATGTCAAGGACCCCCAGAATTACAGGTATTTAGCCATGGACCCCCATCTCAAAATATGTTCTTCCAGGGACCCCCCAGAAGCAAATATTTGAGTTAGAAAATCATGATTTTTCAAAAATAGCAGATGTACAAGCTCGTGAGCTTGTATATCTGCTATTTTTCAATGGTTAAAGTAGTCATTAATCCTAGGCCTAAATGGGTTAACTGGTTGAGCCTGTTGATAATTACAGTCCTCTGCTCCCGTTTCCTAACCGTGGATGTGTCTACTGTACGTGTGTGATGAGGTGTGTGATGTGTGCTCTGTTCATGGTGTCAAAGGAAAGTATATTTGTTGACAGAGAGAGACAGAGAGAGAGAGAGAGAGAGAGAGAGAGAGAGAGAGAGAGAGAGAGAGAGAGAGAGAGAGTTGACATTCCGTGCACACGTATCACACGCGACCATGTTTGTGTTTGATCTAAAGTTTCAATGTACACAAAGGCCATTGAGAGTCTTTAGATAAAAGAGGAAAGGTGGTATTCAATTACATGACATACAAATCAAAGAGGGATTTTAAAGCATAAATAAAATATCCATCTTAATCAGGGGTGGGCAATTATTTTTTCCATGGGGCCACATGAACAACAGGAAATATTGTGGAGGGCCGGGCCAAAAGGCAGTGCTCCTCGCAAACTAACTTTACCTCCGACTTCAATAAATAAATACTTAGCAGTCCATTTTTTGTTGAAAACCCAGCATTCAGCATCGACTTTTCTTTGTTTAGCCACTTTAGCCATTTTTGATGGGTAAGGTAAGGCAGGTCGTCTTGACGTGTGACCAGTCTGACCACCCGCTTGTTATTGAGACAACATCCAATGATCACACATACCTGCTGATGTACGCATTGCGTCCATATGTACATGTACAAGAAATGCAGCTTTAGTCCATGCATGAGGTAACATTAGAAAATGTGTTTATTTTGTAATTTGCCATTAACCCTACAAGGGCCGGTCAGAGTGAACCAAAGGGCGGCATAGGGCCCAGGTCTGATCTTAACCCATTTAGGCCTGAACACATTATGACGCAATATTTTATGCTTTAAATATTACAAAAATAGCAGATATACTCACAGCGCGGCACCAAGTGCCGCGCTGCGAGCTTGTAGATCTGCTATTTTTGAAAAATCGTGAAAATTAGAATTTTGACCCGATTCTATAAGTGTCTTTTGAATCCTTCTAATGTTTCTATGTCAGCAAGCTGGCCAGCCATCGTCAAAGAAAAGGTCCTTTTCACTTAACTGTAGCTCAGTTAGTCTGTTCTTGAGAGACTACTATGTCAGTGGTTCTCAAACTTTTTTATGTGAAGGACCCCCAAAATGATATTTATTTGGCCACGGACCCCCATTCAACATATTTAGTTCCAGGGACCACCCAGAAGCAAAATTTGAGTTACAAACGTTCGCTTTGAAAATACATATATTCAAAGATGATTCAATAATGATCTGTCTGTCCGTCCGTCCGTCCGTCCGTCCGTCCGTCCGTCCGTCCGTCTTTCCGTCCGTCTTTCCGTCTGTCCATCTGTCCTGTCCATCCTCTCTTCTCTTCTCTTCTCTTCTCTTCTCTTCTCTTCTCTTCTCTTCTCTTCTCTTCTCTTCTCTCCTCTCCTCTCCTCTCCTCTCCTCTCCTCTCCTCTCCTCTCCTCTTCTCTTCTCTTCTCTTCTCTTCTCTTCTCTTATATTTTCTATCCATTAACAATGGATCTGATTACACTTTACAATGAAGCTATTTGTTTGATTTATTGCTCTCTCTCTCTCTCTCTGTGTGTGTGTGTGTGTGTGTGTGTGTGTGTGTGTGTGTGTGTGTGTGTGTGTGTGTGTGTGTGTGTGTGTGTGTGTGTGTGTGTGCATGCGTGTGTGCGTGCGTGCGTGCATGCGTGCGTGTGTGAGACAGGGGTTGCCAGACATTATTATTGATCAGTCTCAGAATAGTAATTATAGCTGATTGATGATGGAGGAATCAAAACACACACGCTTACACATAATGTTACTGTAGACCATTAATATTACACTACCCCCATAACATCCTGTAATGTACACACACACACACACATGGATGAAGCTCCAGTTAAATATTCATTGTTTTCAGTGGGTGTGTGGAGGGGGGGAGCGCGACTAATTGTTTTCTGGCTAATGTATGCTTAACCTGCTATGACACGCACGCACGCACGCACGCTAGCATGCCTTGTGATGACCCACTCCACTGAAGGAGAATGATTTCTGAGAATGAAGACTGTGGTTGTGTAGCGTCACGGCCGGGAGGCGAACCCGAGACCCCGATTTGCCAGGTATGTGCGCTGACCAGTCAGCCAAAGTGCCAAGCACGTTGGCGAGAGCCAACGCACATACCGTATAGCCTACAGTTGTACTGGTCAGCTCCCAGTGGTAAATGGTAAATGGTGCATTTATGTAGCGCCTTGGATAAAGAGATTGTGCACTACATTCACCCATTCACACACACATTCATACAGCGATGTCAGAGGAAACCATGCAAGGCACCAACCTGCTCATCAGGAGCAGTTAGGGGTTCAGAGTCTTGCTGAAGGACTCTTCCACAGTAACTCTGGGGGAGCCCGGGATTGAACTGGGAACCTTTCGTGTGACGGTTTTGACGGTTTCTCTACCCCTGAGCCACTGCCGCCCCCAGTGACCAACAGTAGAAGACTGTAGGAGCGACAGTAGGAGATTATATGTCAGGGAATTATGGGTAAACGTTGTAGGAATGTGGACATTCAGATTCCTCAGTTTAATGGTTGATGTCTTTATGGTCTTTACTGAGATGAGTAACCATGATGTACACACACACACACACACACACACACACACACACACACACACACACACACACACACACACACACACACA
Source organism: Nannobrachium achirus (assembly GCF_963921795.1). NCBI lineage: Eukaryota > Metazoa > Chordata > Actinopteri > Myctophiformes > Myctophidae > Nannobrachium > Nannobrachium achirus. The sequence goes on from NC_137817.1 coordinate 3,389,565, forward strand.
CACACACACACACACACACAAAGCACGCAGTCTTTAAAGAGGTAGTGCCACAGTCATATTTCCTACTGAATAATGATTGTCGGTATTACAGTTGTTTGTTTGTTTGTTTTTGAAGCGGTGAAAACCGCTTCCAATGAGTGGCTTTGTGTGTCCCACGCCCATATATGGTCATTTCAGTCCAGAATGAACAGGCTTTTTCGAAAACAAAATGTCTCTCACCTCATGTCCATATATGGTCATTTCAGTCCAGAATGAACAGGTTTTATCTGTCCCGTACGTCCAGAATATCAGTCCAGAATGAATAGGCTTTTTCAAAAAGCAAAATGTGTGTCCCATGTCCATATATGGTAATTTCAGTCCAGAATGAACAGGTTTTATCTGTCCTGTACGTCCAGAAGTGTGTCGTGTCCGTCCCGGTCTGATGATTGGATACTTTGAGGATTTTTTTCAAAAATATTGATTATTTTTTTTATTTTTTTGGAAAATGATGATGTCACAAGACGATGGATTCTGAACTTCCCACAGCTCTCCTAGGAGACTTGGACCGAGTAGAAAAAAATTGTGAAAAATTGTGACTAATCATGAACATTAGTGAGGACCTATTATATGAAGACAGGTTGAAAAGTGGTGAACTACTCCTTTAAGTACTGTACTTAAGTACAGTTATAGGTATTTGTACTTTACTTGAGTATTTCCAGTTTTCAGTTCTTTTACTTCTAATCCACTACATCTCGGATGCAAATATTGTACTTTTACTCCACTACAATTATTTGAAAACTTTAGTTACTAGTTACTTTGCAGGTGTAAATTATAATATCATAAAACATACATAAACCACTTTACCCCTATTTTATACCTAGGCTGTTTGAAAATAGCCGATCTACAAGCTCACAACGTGTCGCACCGCGACGCGTTGTGAGCTTGTAGATCTGCTATTTTCAAACATTTTGTACTTTTACTTTTGGTACTTTAAGTACATTTTGATGCCAATACTTTCGTACTTTTACTCAAGTACATTTTGAATTCTGGACTTTTACTTGTAATGTCTACATTGCTGTATTGATACTTTTACTTAAAGGGATATTTCACTTTCAAAAAACTTTTGGTCATTTTATCATCTAATCAGGCTTTTATGAACACCCTGAACAGTTTTTAAGTTGCTTGATTCAATATTTAGATATTTGATGTAAATGTTACCAGGCCCTCCAGGCCCAGGGCCTCTCCCCACACACACCCATTGTAACTTCAAACTTCATTTTAACCAAGATAAATTCATTAAAAACACCCATTATTTTTTTCTGGTGACTCATACTACCCTCCTAATACATGAGCAGGCTGTTTTTTCCATAACTTTTTTCATTTATTTTTAATAATTATTTTTTGTATTAAATTTTTTCCATTTTCCCAAAGAATTATTAAAAATAAATGAAAAAAGTTATGGATAAAACACGGCCTGCTCACGTATTAGGAGGGTAATATGAGTCACCAGAAAAAATGAATCTATCATGGTTAAAATGGAGTTTGAAGTTACAATGGGTGTGTTGTGTATGTGGAGAGAAGCCCTACCACTGCTCCCTGTTGAAAGTGGAATATCCCTTTAAGTATGAAATGTGAGTACTTTTTACAACACTGGTGATGACCAGACAGGTGTACAGTATGGAGACTACTGTAGTTTGGAGCCTCATCAGCTGCAACTCCTCAGCAATCCAATAAGGTCTATAGAAACTTTGCATTGCTCATCGCTCCTTGCCAGTTCCTATCATCCTAGTAAAGTGCTGCTGTGCTTTTGGAACCTAGATAGAGTCCACTAGTACAGTGGTTCTCAAAAGGTTTATTTTCAAGGACCCCCATAACTCCAAATATTGCACCCTATACGGGTCCGTTTGGTTCCATTTGGGTTCCATTTGTACTCTTTTAGACCTGCAAAGAACCGGCGAAAATCGCGCTCTTTCAAACGACCATCATTTCGACCGGAGGGTTAGCAACTCACTCCACGGAGGTTAGGGTGAGGGTTAGAGTCGGGTGTCGAAAAGATGACATGTAGTTCCGATAACTTCCGAAAGGTAAAATTTGGACCCACTTAGGGGCCTTTTCCACCAAAAGAACCTTGGTTCAAGAACCAGTGCCGGTTCAACTTTCTTGGAAACTTGGTGCGTTCTTGCGAGCCGGCTTGCGTTTCCACCAGACTGAACCAGAGGAACCAAGGATTTTGTGGTTCCCGTTCCGAACCAACCTTTATGGTTCAGAACCAACTTTTATGGTTCAGAACCAACCTTTATGGTTCAGAACCAACTCCGGTTCTCGGTGTAAAAGCTCACCTCTGGTTCCTCCCATAGGCGGGAATAAGAACCAGAACCGGTTCTTTGTCGGTGGAAAAGCGCCCTATGAGAACCTGTGTGCTAGCTCATTCATTGCCTTTTCAAAATGGCCCCCAAGTACCTCACTGCCACGTTCCTAGATTTCTAGTGCACGGATCAATTTTTAGTGCACGGATCGTGCCTAGATCATGCACCATATGTGTAGTACTTTTTAACAGCTTTCAAACAAAAGAATCCGCTTGGAAATCCGTTCAGGCATTCATGAGATAGAAGCCTTCAAAGTCAGACAAAACAAACACTGCCACCTTCCTAAATTTCTAGTGAACGGATACATTTTTAGTGCATGGATCGTGCACGCCCATGCCTAGATCACAAAACAAACATTTTGTCATTTTGAAAGATGTGTTTGTTATGGGGCTAAACATGCAATTTCGCGATTGCGATCATGCCTAATACATTTAAGGCATTTCTTTTTTTTTTTTTTTTTTAATGGCTGCCAACTCGGGGAAACTCGGGTTGTGGCAGTCTGGGGGTACTGAAATAACTCGGGAAACTCGTGGCTTGGCATTTAATGAGCTAGTATACATTTAGGGCTGGCTCTTTATGAGTTTCTGGAAAGATTATTCTGCTCATTTGTACTGTATGTCCATGGCAAAAAGATTATTCTGCTCATTTGTACTGTATGTCCATGGCAAATATCATTTTGACAGAAATGTCCAAGAAGCCAGCAGCCTGGCGATGACCCCTGATTTGTGAAGCGTCACTCAAAAGACGCACAAGCTTGAAACGAAGTGCGAAGTGGGCACTTTGAGTGTGTGTGCGTGTGTGTGCGTTAGGGCATTAACGACTTGTGATTTTTGCGAGTAGACTCGACTCAGTAAAAAGTTGAGTTGAAGTCGACTTTATCGTTTGATGACGTCATCACATCACACACGACCCCCCAATTATTTTGGGGGGTCCCCAGATGATTAACTTAATGTGAAACATTGTTTTCTCACTCAACAGTAAACAAAACCAACATAAAGTTTAAGACAAATTAGTTAGTGACTAATTGATGACAAATGATTAACAGACCGACAGACACGCAAGCAGACAGGCAGACAGGCAGACAGACAGACAGACAGACAGACAGACAGACGGGCGGGCAGCCAGCCTCCTATGTTTAACTCTGTTACAGGACAAACCCATGTCACCATTCTTCTGTCAAACTCTCTCTCTCTCTCTCTCTCTCTCTCTCTCTCTCTCTCTCTCTCTCTCTCTCTCTCTCTCCCCTAATCCTCCCATAGAATAGAGGGAGGGGGGGGGGGCTAAACTCCCCCTGGGGCTCGTCGTCCCACCCGTCCCACCCCAGACATCCACTCCTCCACCGACTCCCACCGTCGTCGTCCCACCCCTCCCTCCCTCCAGCAACACGACAGAGGGGCCCCTCTGTCCCGCCCGCCCGCCCTGGGGGGATCCAACGGGGGTCCCCCGGGGGCCCCCGGGTCCAAGGGAAAGTTGAGTTCTTAGAGACACATGGGCCTGGCGGGGCAAGTGAGCGGTCCCTCTCTAATGATATGTTGAAGGAGAGACTGCAGATGTCCGACAGATTGCCAGCCAGCCAGCCAGCCCCCTGTCAGCCTGTACACTGCTCTGTGTGTGTGTGTGTGTGTGTGTGTGTGTGTGTGTGTGTGTGTGTGTGTGTGTGTGTGTGTGTGTGTGTGTGTGTGTGTGTGTGTGTGTGTGTGTGTGTGTGTGTGTGTGTGCGCGCGCGTGTGTGTGTGTGTGCGTGTGTGTGTGTGTGTGAGAGAGAGAGAGATGTAAAACATTATTAAGCTGGTAATTACATGTCTGCTGGTAAATTGGACCTTGAATGAACCTTGAACGACGATGACAGGTTTTTTGGGGGTCTGGCGATGCATATCCCAAGTCCTATACCCCACAGATTACCCATGTTTTACTAGACAATGTCTAAAATGTGAATCCAAGTAGCCCCTTACCCGACAACAACATTTTGCTTATAAAACTGAAATTAAAATATAAATAAATAGTGGTATATGATGCTGTGATAACCCCCCCATTTCAAGAATATAAAATAACAAATAAGAAATGAGGTGAAAGAGTTTCAAAAGGTGCCTCCTTTTCTCGTTTTCAACACTGTGGTCAAAACATTTCAGTCAAGTTTTCATGTCAATAACTTCCAAACAACTTTAAAACACATCCCAGTTGCCTGGTACCATGTTGTCATTTGGGTTAACAACTCTCCATGTGTCTTCATTAAACATAACAGTAAATGTTTTCCCCTCCTAATTCAATTGTAGTTAATTCTTTAACTATGAACAAGCATGATTTATACTAGTTTTCTTTTTGGGGGGCATTTTCTGAGTACCCCCATTTGAGAAACACTGATTTAGACGTTTTAAATGAATGCCCTCTACTTCATCATACCACGGTGTCACTCAAAACTATAGCAGATCCACAGCTTGAAATGCAGTGCTGTAAAGTAACTACATTTTTCCTCAAGTACTGCACTTATGTACACTTTTGAGTATTTCCAATTTCCAGTACTTTTACTTCTACTCCACTACGTCTCAGAAGCAAATATTGTACTTTTACTCCACTACAATTATTTGAAAACTTTGGTTACTATAGTTACTTTGTAGATTTTGGTATTATTACAAAATATACATTAACCACTTCAGCTCTGTATAAATTATGGACACTTGAAAATAGCTGATCTACAAGCTCACAAGCTCACTCGGGTCGCATCTGCTATTTTCAAAAGATTTGTAGACAATTTGAAAACTTGAAATGTGACATTCTGCATAATGAGTACTTTCTACTTTTCGTACTTTAGGTACATTTTGATGATAATACTTTTATACTTTTACTCAAGTACATTTTGTATTCCTTACTTCTACTTGAAACAGAGTACTTCTACATTGCAGTGCGAAGTGTGGCGCTTTGAGCTTCTGTGTGTGTCTGTGTGTGTGTGTGTGTGTGTGTGTGTGTGTGTGTGTGTGTGTGTGTGTGTGTGTGTGTGTGTGTGTGTGTGTGTGTGTGTGTCTGTGTGTCTGTGTGTGTGTGTGTTTGTGTGTGTGTGTGTGTGTGTGTTTGCGTGCGTGCGTGCGTGCGTGCGTGCGTGCGTGCGTGCGTGCGTGCGTGCGTGCGTGCGTGCATGCGTGTGTGAGTGTGTGTGTGTGTGTGTGTGTGTGTGTGTGTGTGTGTTTGTGTGTGCGCGTGCTGTGCATGTGTGTGTCTCTGTGTGTGAGAAACCACGCGGTGCATACATCTCAGTATCTCTTGACCAATTTATGGGCCCCAAGCCGCAATGTGAGAACCCCGCCTCCCACCCCACCCTGTTGGTTGGTGTAACTCAATAATATACCATCATGTGTTACCCTATCACACACACACACACACACACACGCACGCACGCACGCACGCACACACACACACACACACACACACACACACACACACACACACACACACACACACTAACCCACCCGTCACCAACTCAATTACGCACACACACACACACACACACACACACACACACACACACACACACACACACACACACACACACACACACACACACACACACACACACACACACAGTTGAACCACCTGCTGTTGTTTTAATAGAGACATGTTCCAGTTTCAAACTGTTTCTTTTCTAATCCTTAAAGTGGCCGTGATGACTCGACTTTGGTACTTTTTCTGTTTTTCCTTTGTCTATCTAGTGTTCCTCAACCTTTTTTTCTGCATGGGCACACTTTTCCCAAGAATCCATGGGCACACCAACATAATACAGGGGTGTAAATATCGTCACTGTCGGGAAGAAACCTTGTATCTCCAAGTCTCCAAGTTTCAAATGTTTACGTTTCTTCACAAAGTGAAGCCCTGCTTCATCATACAAGACTGTCGCACAACAGTAGTGAAAACAGTAGATCTTGCTTGTAGGACTGCTGTTTTCACTAGTTTAAATCATTTTTAAAATGATAAATACAATACTGGCTTTCAAGCAGTTTCAAGGGGCACACTTGACCCTTCTCAGGGGCACACCAAAGGTCCCCAGGCACAGTGGTTGAGAAACTGGTCTACACTGATCTCTTATTGAAATGTGCAAGGAAGGAAGTCTGTTCCTTCTGACTGAAGTCTGGATGTCTGACTGGATCCAGTCAGACATCAGGAAGTCTGACTGAAGATGTTCAGTTTCTCACTGTAAGCTGCAAAAGGTTTTCTGTCAAACATGGGAATGGAAACGGGCTGGAATAGAACATCAAGTCCCTAAAGCTCCCATTACATTAACATGGTAAATGGTGCGTGTAGTAGCACTTATCCAAAGTGCTTTATAATATGCATCGCACACACGCACGCTAGAGCATTATCGAAAAAGTTGACAAGTCGACTGAGTCGACTTCATTACACAAGTTGACTCCTACCAGAGAAAGTTGAAAGTTGAAGTTGAAAAAGAAAAAAAATCCTTTGTATTGTTTTCTATAATTATTTTTGCTCCATGTGTACAGCATTCAAACAGTAGGATTGCTTATTGTCAAGGACGGAATGATCCAATATTACAGTGCTACTTTACACAGTATAACATGGTTCTATTGTGAAAATAGCAGATCTACATGCTCACAACACCTCGCAGTGCGAGGCGTTGTGAGCATGTAGATCTGCTATTTTCACAATTTCTGTATATTATTATATATATATTTGACAATTTGGACAATGTTTAATTTGTCATTTTAGAGGTATTAAAAAGTCCTTAAATTGTCACTTTAGAAATGTGCAGATACCCTCTATTAAGCCTAAAATGGTTCGGCCGCCGTGCAGAACCGTTTTTAACAGTTTTTAACAGTTTTTAACAGTTTTTAACAGAAAAATGTGTAAAATCATTTGAGAAAAATGAGTAAAATCCGAAAAAAAAACGATATTTTTTCGCGAGAACGGGTGCAGGCGCGCGCAGTGTGCGTGCACAGGGGACCTCCCGGAAAGGCTGATTTCAAAGTTGGGATGTCTGTATTCCTGAAATAATAGAAATTCCTGGCTAATCCACCAACAGCCATTTTGGCAGGCTGGGAAAGTATCAACCACTGTAACTTCTGCAATGGACACCGCTGAACGTGGCCTGCAACCAGAGTTCGAGTTATGTGGGAGCCAGTGGGGTCTTAGCTCCCATAGTTAAAGTCTGGGACCCCATAGTCAACAACCCCCTTTGGGGTCTCTTTTTTTCTAAGTGTGTTTTTTTTTTTTTTTTCTCGTTTTTTTTTATTTTTTATGTTCCATTGGAAGAATTTATATTATTTATGTTAACTAGATATACTAAATAAACATGTTAGACAGTAAGACTGAACAATGACATCACACCGTTTAATCCTACTATTCATTTTATTATTATAAATCAGGCGCATTTAATGTGGGGTGTGAGTCTTCCTTTACCGTCCGGGTTATAACACACTCGCTGCAATGGTTCCTACCTTTCCCCCAGGGCCGAGGAGGCCCTGGATGCAGACCTACCCAGCTGCGTGGTCTCGCCATGGCCTGGGCATAGGCTAAGCTAGGAACCACTGCATCGAGTCTTTGCACTTCTAGCCACGGCCCGGACGGCAAAGGAAGGCGGACACGCCGGACAGCAACAAAACAACCAAACAAAACAACGCTGTCTTAGCAAGACTGTAGCCTTAGTGTGCCTGTGCCCGTGACAATGTTTTTTTTAGTAAATAAATATGAACCCGACCCGCCTTGTTTTGAGAAAGAAAAATACCCATTTTAGCCGACTTTATGCTACCAGAACGGGAACTTTTGGCTGGATGGCTCAGAGCTCAGATCATCAGATGGAGGAATTGGGAACTGGAGGCTGAGCAATAATGGTGAGTTAATATGAACAGAAAAGACTGCCTGGAGTTGTCAACATAGCCAATGTGAAGCCCGAATTAATATTGTGAAAGGAAAAATATGATTTAATATAGGAAATACCCGTTTTAGCCGACTTTATATCCGCGAAATACCCGATTTAATATGATTTAATATAGGAAAGTACCCGTTTTAGGCGACTTTATATCCGCAATTACCCGATTTTTTTTCGCCGCCGCCTTCGGCGGCGGCGAAAGGCCCCCAGAGCTATGGGAGCCCTAAGAATAGGGCTCCCATAGCTCTGTGGGTATAACTCGATCACTGCCTGCAACACAAATATTCAAACGTATAGGGAAGAACGGTGTTGCACGGGGACAAGTATATAGGTGTTTATTTACTATTCTTTAAGGTTATTTCCTCAAATGTTGAAATAAGTGTCCACACAATTCTCCTACTTTCAGTCCTTCGAACTACTATAGCTGCGTCTCACGTCCTTAAATCAAATCCTATTTCCTACATGTTAGCAAGAAGACTCAGAGAAGGAGAAGTCACGCCCACACCACGTCTACTCGCCATGACACTTTCGGTGGCAAAACTTGCACCGGAAGCTCGATGAATAACATTGGAGTTTCTGAGCGCCGGCTGGGACAGCTCATGAACAAAAAATAATTCTGAACGATAGAGACCTGTTGTATAATCGCTCCAAGAATCGCTAAAAAGAAAAAGAGAAAAAAAAGAATTGTTAAAAGAAAACATATCACAGGTATTTTTACAATCACTAGTCTTGCTTTTCGATGTGCACAGTACACAATGTTATTGAGGCAGCTAAACAGCGGCGGCGGCCGTTGAGCTATCGCGAGATTTGGATTCCAGACAGGGAATGGTGGAGAGTCTTGCGATACTAGCTAGTTCAGAAACATAATTTGTGCTCTTTAGATGCCTCTATAATGTTATACAGCGTACTCACCTAAAAGCAACACAGCAGAAAACAATGTGTGACATGTTTTCTTTTATATTCCTGAGCTGAGTATTTTATAAAGGTCTTTATCGTTCAGAATTATTTTTTTGTTCATGAGCTGTCCCAGCCGGCTCTCATAGACTCCAATGTTATTGACCAAACCTCCGAACCTCCGGTGCTAGTTTTGCCACTGAGAGTGTCATGGCGCATGGCCGTGGTTTCCAAAGAACGCATCGGTGCCCTTTCTTGCTGAGGCGTTCTTTGTATGTTAGTGTAGGCTATACGGTATGTTAGTCCCTCCCAAATATAGAAGAGGAGACCTCTCATTTCTGATGACAACATCACAGGTGATAAAGACGAATACCAGAAAAGTCGCCGTCTTTCAAAGTCGCCCCAGACTCGTTTCCCAAAAGGTCTGTGGCCTTAAGCTAGATGCAGATTAGACTAAAATCAAATCTGTGCCTCTGGGGGTCCCTGGAACAAAAAGGTTTGCAATAGGGGTCCATCCGTGGAACAAAATATTTTGAGATGGGGGTCCACGGCCAAAAACACATTTTGGGGGTCCTTAACCACTGATAGGCACATTCTACAAATGTCTTATAAATCATACAAATTTTCTGAAAAAACCTTATGTTGCCATCGTGTTTCTCAAACTTTGTCATGTGAAGGACCCCCAGAATGATATGTATTTGGCTACGGACCCCCATCACAAAATATTTTGTTCCAGGGACCCCCAGAAGCAAATATTTGATTTTAGTCTATTCTGCATCTAGCTTAAGGCCACAGACCCGTTGGGAAACGAGTTTGGGGGCGACTTTGAAAAAGGGCGACTTTTCTGGCTACCGATAAGACAACTCCCTTGCTGGGGCGTTCTGTTGTCAGCTTGGGAGGGACTAACGTTGCCTGACTGCAAGCGTCAGACTCTTCACACACTACGTTTCAACACCACCCACCAACAGGGGGTGGTAATGTGCAGACTGATTTATCAGGCTAGGACTAACGTACAAGGAAATAGGAAAGAAGTGTAGGAAATAGGAAATAGGATTTGATTTAAGGAGCTGAGATGCAGCTTATGTCTACTTCCAATTAACTTGAGAGGATTTCTTTAAATTATGTGATGCAATACTTTTTCGATCCATTTTAATCTTTCCCAAACTGTCCAAAACAAAGATGTTGCATTTTGTAATTATTCCAGAGATAACTATGGATTTGCTGTCTGCTTTTTTTTACACTGAAGAGACTTTGGCTGCTTCTTCTGCTGATATTCTTTAGAAGGTTACGAGCTGGGGTTCCTTTATTCAGGGGCGTCACACGGGGGGGGGGGGGGGGGGGGGGGGAGTGGGACTGAGTTACTAGGGCCCAAGGTGGAGGGGCCCTAGTAGCTTTAGCTATTGAAAAATAGCAGATACAAGCTTGTAGATCTGCTATATATATTTTTTTTTGTAAGATTTTTTGCAAATATATGTCTTTTTTAAGCAAACATTTGTAATTCAAATTTTGCCTTTTGAATTTCCCTTGAACTAAATATTTTGAGATGGGGGTCCGTGGCCAAACAAAATATCATCTTGGGGGACATGAAAAAAGTTTGAGCACCACTGACATGGAAACATAGGTTTCTTGCACACATTTTCACATCTTTTCAAAAATAGCAGATCTACTGAGGACTGAGTTACTAAATGGTAAATGGTAAATGGTAAATGGTGCATTTATATAGCGCTTTTAATCCAAAGCGCTTTACATAGATTGTGCATTACATTCACCCATTCACACACACATTCATACACCGGTGGCGGAGGAAGCCATGCAAGGCACCAACCTACTCACCGGAGGCAATTAGGGGTTCAGAGTCTTGCCCAAGGACCCTTCGACATTAACTCAGGGGGAGCCCGGATTCGAACTGGGAACCCTTCGGGATTTATACCCTTCGTGCTCTAATACCAGTTTCTCTACCCCTGAGCTATGCCGCCCAAGGTGGAGGGGCCCTAGTAACTTTAGCTATTGAAAAATAGCAGATATACAAGCTCGCAGCGTGGCACTTGATCTGCTATTTTTTTAAAGTTGTGAAAATCTGTGCAAATATGTGTCTTTTTTAAGCGAACATTTGTAACTCAAATTTTGCTTCTGGGGGGGTCCCTTGAACTAAATATTTTGAGATGGGGGTCCTTGGCCAAATACATATCATCTTGGGGGTCCTTCACATGAAAAAGGTTTGAGCACCACTGACATGGAAACATATAGGTTTCTTGCACACATTTTCACATTTTTTCTCAAAAAATAGCAGATCAACAAGCTCACAGTGAGCTTGTATATCTGCTATTTTTCAATAGTTAACATTCATGGGGGGGCCCGCAGTGAATCCTTGTACCCAGGGCCCAGAATTTGGTGTGACGCCCCTGCCTGCCTGCATGGCTGTAAATCATGCACTGTAGCATCCATCCCTTCAGAGCCTTTTATACACTCTGTCTGTGTTTTATGTAGATGAAATTTACGTTAACAAGTCAGCAAATGTTTTATCTGGAACATATTTTACTTCCTATATATACGTCGCCCATCTGCTCCCTTTGCCAAGGACCAGGGGCGAAATTAGATCTTATTCTGCATGGGTTTTCAGATCAAAAGCACCCTGCACTGCTGTGAGGGGGGCCCATAGATTAGGAGATTAGAGACCCCTAATATATTGGAAATGACAAAATACATATCGCTGTTGTCGGGTGTAAACCTCGTATCTCCAAGTTTCAAATGTGTATGTTCTTTCGCAAAGCAAAGCCCTGCTTCATCGTACAAGGCCGTCACACAAAAGTAGTGAAAACAGCAGATCTACAAGCACACAACGCCTCGCGGTGCGAGGCGTTGTGTGCTTGTAGATCGGCTGTTTTCACTAGTTTAAATCATTTTTAAAATGAAAAATGCTAAACGAACGGTTTTGGACGGTTTCCACCCGACAATGACGATATAATAGCCTATGAATTCATAATACTGTCACCAGTAGGGGGGGCCCTTGGGTTTATTAAACCCATCAACCCTATACAAATTACGCTTGTGCCAAGGACGAGAGACGAGAAACCAAGGAGCCGAAACAAGGAAAAAACGTAAACCTTTAAAGATAAACCAACCTTGAAGGAGAGCAGGGGCGTCAATTGGGTATGGCAGGGGTATGCAGCTGCCATACCCTGGGTCCAGGGGGGGAAATAAAAGTTACTTTTAAATATAAATCCATGAATGTCTCTTTGTCTATCTGTGCTGGTTATTATGTTGTTAGAATTACAGTAAAATAACTGCAAATGCAACATTTAACAAAATGGTCACGTTAACAAGATATTGTAATTATATTCTCCACACTTGTATTCTCCCCATCTTGACAGAAAGATATATTCCCAGGTTCCGCAGGTCAGCTGCACAGGTGCAATGCATTATTGTTAATTGTGGCACGTTTACTAACATGCTAAGTTTAGCTGCACTTGAACAACCGTTCCAGGCTGCCATATCCAGCCCAAGAAACCATAGAAACCTGTGCAAAAAACTGACAAAACTTGTTTTTTTAGACATTGTGAAAATAGCCGATCTACATGCTCACAACGCCTTGCACTGTGAGGCGTTGTGAGCATGTAGATCTGCTATTTTCACAATAGAACCGTGTTATACAAAATGTAATGCCACTTTTCCATGAGGACTCCCATCTTTGCCATACCCTAGCTTTTGCTGAACTGACGCCACTGAAGGAGAGAAAGGCGTGTGAGCTTGTAGTTTGTTTAACCCATAGGGCCTAGAATTATTGAATGCTTTAACCAGTGAAAAATAGCAGATCTACAAGCTCACAGTGCGGCACCGAGTGCCGCGCTGTGAGCTTGTAGATCTGCTATTTTTGAAAAAGTCGTGAAAATGTGTGCAAATCTTTGAATATATGTATTTTCAAAGCGAACGTTTGTCACTCAAATTTTGCTTCTTGGGGGTCCCTGGAACTAAATATTTTGAGAAATACATATCATTTTGGGGGTCCTTCACATGAAAAATTATGAGCACCACTGACATAGTAGTCTCTCAAGAACAGACTAACTGAGCTCCAGTTGAAGTGAAAAGGACTTTTTCTTTGACGATGGCTGGCCAGATTGCTGACATAGAAACATAGGTTTTCTCCAAAAATCTTAGAAGGATTCAAAAGACACTTATAGAATCGGGTCAAAATTCAAATTTTCAAAATTTTTCAAAAATAGCAGATCTACAAGCTCACAGCGCGGCACTCGGTGCCGCGCTGCGAGCTTGTAGATCTGCTATTTTTTATATTTAAAGCATAAAATATTGCGTCATAATGTGTTCAGGCCTGAATGGGTTAATTTGGGTAAATGTTCACCCCAGGAGAGGGTTTCATGATATAGGTCAGGGGTCAGGGGTCAGAGGGTTTCATGATATAGGTCAGGGGTCAGAGGGTTTCATGATATAGGTCAGGGGTCAGGGGTCAGAGGGTTTCATGATATAGGTCAGGGGTCAGGGGTCAGAGGGTTTCATGATATAGGTCAGGGGTCAGGGGTCAGAGGGTTTCATGATATAGGTCAGGGGTCAGGGGTCAGAGGGTTTCATGATATAGGTCAGGGGTCAGGGGTCAGAGGGTTTCATGATATAGGTCAGGGGTCAGGGGTCAGAGGGTTTCATGATATAGGTCAGGGGTCAGGGGTCAGAGGGTTTCATGATATAGGTCAGGGGTCTTCAATGTTTTCAGGCCAAGGACCCCTTATTTGAGAGAGAGATGAAGCAGGGACCCCCCCACAACCTTTTCAGAGATTCCATAGTTTCAGCACAATCATCAGTGTATTTTGGATTCATGTAAATTTGTGTTTTCAGATATTTAACCACTTGAACCGTCACTTGAACCTTTCACCCTTTCACTGCCAGAAATAGCTACTGCAAGGCGTTGTGAGCTAACCTGACTTGCGCCAGATGGTGGCAGTAGTGCGTACCGCCCTACTTTACCATCTGAGATCTCTCTGGGAGAGTTGATCACACTCGTAAAGCCCCGGGCCGGACCAATCAGCGGCAGCTACGGGCGGGCTCTGAGCGGCTCTGAACCAATAGAGTCTGATTGCAGACCACGTGGATGCAGACAGGCCAATATGAGTGGTTGGAGTTGGCACTCCCAGACTGTGATAGAGAGACGGCCCCATCCAATCACCTGCTAAAGAATTTGAAAAAATGGCCCGCCCCTTACATCGAGTCTGCCCGAACGATCCCAGATGATGGTAAGCAGAGCGGTATGCAGCCAGGCATACGCACTGCTGCCATTATCTGGCGCAGTCAGGTTAGTTGTGAGCTTGTAGATCAGCTATTTTTGGCTAAAGTTCTCAGAATATGGACGCTAGGGTTCAAGTGGTTCATATAAAAAAGAAGAAAAAAAAGTTGCCATCACTTAAAGATTTGGAGGACCCCCTGCAGTAACTATGAGGACCCCCTAGGGGTCCCAGACCCCCTGTTGAAGACCTTTGATATAGGTTATATTTCAGCGCACCCCAAACTCCACACAGGTCACCCTTCTCTCAACTCGGTATAGTAGCAACAACTGTCTTCTACAAAGAAAACGCAACATGGCGGAGAACTTATCAGGTGCAAATGGACGTGCCTTATTTGGCTGGTTCCATAATGATCCAAGGAATCAAAGGTTAGCATTAAGTTAGCTTTTTTTTAGGTTTTAGAAACGTTTATTACCGATGGTCTTGCTCTACCTATGTTATTGTTTTGTTTTTTGTTTTGTTTTTCTAGATTGATATTCCTATGCATTTTGTTATATTGTTGTTGATGTTCTGACATATTATCTTGTTTATTATAGTGATGTATTATCTGCTTATTGTAAGTCGCTTTGGATTAAAAGCGTCTGCTAAATGCCTAAACTGTAAAGGGAAAATTAATTTTGATTGTACGGCCTAAAAATTATAGGGCAAGATGTGAATTGGCCTGTTATAGCGCCACCATGAGGCTGATTCGAAAAGGCCTTTCTTCCTTGGCCTACTAGTGGGACGTTTTGTTAAAAACAGGCTTTGTTCACAATCATTCTCTGGTTCTTCCACCCAATAGCCTACGTCCCTTCACCAGGGACGTGCAGAGAACGTAAGAGAGGCAGGGGCTGAAATCTCTAAAATGGTCTTTTGCTGAACATTTTGAAAATAGCAGACCTCCAAGCTCACAACGCTTTCGCAGTGCGACGCTTCATGAGCTTGGAGGTCGGCTATTTTTGGTATTTGATACCACACTGAAATTGAGCGCAGGAAGTCATGACGTAGCTAGTTCAGGAGGGGCGAGCTAAGGGTTGACAGCGCGCCGGGGGGGCGGGGGCCAGCGGCCTCAGCCCCCCCCTTTACCCAGAGTACATTAGACCTAGCTGCACAGCTATAGTCAGTTGCTAAGCTCAACGCTGCCACGGAGGTCGCTGCTACGAGAGCTAATCGCTACAAACGTTGCCACGTCGTCGGGAGCTGCTACCAGGCTAGCCAGCCTGCGCGGTCGCTGATCAGTAGATCAATGAGGTGCTTTTTCTATTTTGTTTATTACTTATTATTACTTCTTAGTCCACTCACCATGTCGGGAAGTTCTCAGTCGGATCCGGAAGACCCCCAGGGTGAGGGAGAGGAAGTCGAGATGATCCCGGACTCCGGGGTCCCACCAGCTCAGCAGGAGGAACTAGCTACTCCTCGCAGAAGTCCTAGGCTGCACCAGTCGCTGAACCCATCGGATTGGCCAGTGCATAGGATCCTGGATGAGCTGTATGTAAACGGGTTGTCACCCCCGATGGGGCTCGGCCACGAGGGGTTGTTCCAGTTTATGTGCGCGGCGCGCAAATCAGCCGGCGAAGAGCCCCCGGCGAGCAAGGGGAAAGGGCAAGGCAAGGGGAAGAGGCCTGCAAAAGCCGACACCCAGGCTCCACCGAAAAAGAAGAAAGGCGGTGTACCCAGCGGCGTACCCAGCGGCAGCAGCGTACCCAGCGGCAGCGGCGCACCCAGCGGCAGCACTCCTGTCCCCGCCGGCGGCGAGGACGGCTTCGGGGGAAAAGGCGCGAGCGTGGAGGTGCTCCTAGCGCTGGCGGACCTGAAGTCCACCCTGTCGGGGATGAACCAGCGCATCCAGCTGCTGGAATACAGCGGCGCAGGCCCGTCCAACGGAGGTTCAGGGCCAAGCGGGGCTCCACCGAGGGACAGCGAGGCTCCCTTCATCCCTCGCAGGAATCTGGGAACCGCAGTCGCGGCGCCAGCAGCGGGGTCTCCGTTCATCTCCCCGGCGGCTGCCATCCCCGATGCGCTGAGAAGCCAGATTCTCGCAGGTAAATAAGCACCGCTTGTTTGGCTCTATTGCTGGCTGGGGTTAAACCACCGCTAAATATGCTCTAAATGTGTTGGCAGGTCAGGATGTGAATCTGGTCAAGATTCTCTTATGCGCCGCTGAATCCTCGGCTGAGAGGTTCCTCGACTGCGGGGACTTTTCAGTTATTCTGAAGGACAACGATCCTAGATTGTCTAAGTCACTGACATTGCCGGAGTTTAATGTGGCCTTTGGGGTTTATCGCGATACTATGTGCGAGTTCTATCAGGAGCGCAGGGCAGAGTTGGACACCTACATGTCCATAATTTCCGACTTAGCTTACACTTATGGGGGAGGACTCTTCTATGAGTATCACAAGAGTTTCTCCTCGAAGGCAGCGATGCACATTCAGCGCTTCAACCAGCGCATCGATTGGTCTGTTCAAGACCTTAGTCTGATTAGCCGACATTTCACGGCGCACCCGCCGCTGTCATGCTCGGTCTGTGACTCACACAGCCACAGGACCGATTTATGCCCCAAGACCGGTTCCCAGAATCCGGCTAGTAAGCCCAAATCCTTCCCGCCCGCTAATCAGCACCCGCAGATGGGGTACGGGCAGTCAGCGAACCCAAGACAGCAGGTGCCGTATGGTCCTACTCGCAATATTCCTTTGTGTATACAGTTCAATGAGAATGTCTGTACATTTCCTAAATGCAAATATATGCATACTTGCAGCTGGTGCGGGGACAGCCACCCCAAATCTGTGTGTCCCAGGAGGACGAGGCCGGAGTCCAAGAGTGGGAAAAAAATAAAAAAGATGCATCCCTCAACTCCAGTGGACGTGCCGGCTCTCTCTGCTGCCTTATCAGACCATCCGAACAAATGCTGGGTTAAATATCTGGTTACGGGTTTGACTCAGGGGTTTCTAGCGGGACTTTGTTGGTTGCCTAATGTGTCGCATGTGTGCAATAATCTCAAGTCAGCTCTCGCGGAGCCATCCATAGTGGATTCTCTCCTGGCGAAAGAGAAGGGAAAGGGGCACTTAATAGGTCCGTTCGACGAAGCGCCGTTTGGCGTGTTCAGAGTTAGCCCCATAGGGCTAGCCACTCGGAAATACTCGGGGAAAAAACGCCTCATTTTCGACCTTTCCGCCCCGCATGGTGGCACCGTTCCTAGCATTAACAGTTTAATACCGCTGCCACCGTTTTCTCTCTTTTACGCTTCAGTAGATCAGGCTGCTCAGATGATAAAATCCGCGGGGCCAGGAGCCTGGCTGGCTAAAGCGGACATTGTGGACGCGTTCAAAGTTATGCCGTTACACCCTTCTCAATGGCACCTGTTTGGCATTCAATGGCGTTCTAAACTGTATTTTGCGGTAAAGCTAACGTTCGGGTGCCGCAGCAGCCCCCGCATTTTCGACACGCTGTCGGAAGCGCTATGCTGGATCTTGTATAACACGTTTAAACTCCCCTTCGTTCTCCACTTGTTAGACGATTTTCTAACTATTGATTTTGCTAATGCACCGCCCGCTAGAGGTATTGAGACAGTGCGCAAAGTGTTCAATAGTCTCGGAGTGCCGCTCTCCGAAGAAAAAACGGTCGGCCCCTTAACTAGGATCGAATTCTTAGGAATCATGCTGGATAGTGTTCTAATGCAGGCCGCCTTGCCGTTAGAGAAACTCCTAAGAATTAGAGAGATTATTAAGGAAACAGCGGAGGCGCCAGCAGTTTCAAAAAGGGCGCTGCTATCCTTGCTAGGTCACCTTAACTTTGCGATGCGCATTATTCCCCACGGCCGCTCGTTTGTGTCTAGATTAATCGACCTATCAAAGGGAAAAAAGGCTCTCTCAGATATTATTGAATTAGACGAGGGGAGCCGGTCAGATCTCAAGTTCTGGTCACTGTTTCTGGCTCAATGGAACGGAATCTCCTTCTTCTACAATGAGGAAGAGGAGGCCTCCGAAGCCATGCAGTTCTTTACGGACGCGGCCCCCTCCGTCGGGTTCGGGGGATTCTTTAAAGGGGAATGGTTTGCCAGTTCATGGCCAAATGAAATGCTAATGCTACCTCAAGGTTGTAAATCTATTGCATTATTTGAACTGTACCCCATTGTTGTAGCTGCCTCCCTATGGGGAGACAAGTGGGCCCGGAGGAAAATCTCCGTTCGATGCGATAACGAAGCAACAGTTCAAGTTATTAATAAAGGGCGCTCTTCAATTAGCATTATTAATAAATTCGTAAGACGCCTTACCTGGCTAGGCTTGCAGAACAATTTCATCATGCGGGCAGAGTCCATTCCAGGCAAACAAAATCGTATTGCTGACGCTCTGTCCCGTTTAAAGTTCCAGGAATTCCGCATGCTATGTCCGGAGGCCGCAGCCAGAGGCCTGGCGGTTCCACCATTCGCGGAGATGTCGCTGGATTAATTCAGGAAAGGCCCCTGGTCTCCTTATGGGAGGCCGCAGAGAAATACATGCGTAAGGGCCTTGCCCCAAGCACCATTAAATCCTATGACTCAGCATGGTGGTTTTTCTGCAATTTTTGTGAACGTTTTGCATGTCCCTTGCTTCCCCTCAATATCCCAATGGTGTGTGCGTTCATAGTTCATGCTTTCGAATCTAGGAAGTTACAGGCCGGGTCCATTAAAGCAATTATTTCGGGCATTCAATTCCATCTCCGTTGCCGTGACCCGACGGTACCAAGTATTCTAAGCAACCCAGCCATTCACCTGTTGCTCAACGGCATCAAGAAGGAGCGAACTCAAGGCAATGATAGCCGCTTACCTATCACTATAGCGGTGCTTCACAGGTTGGTGGGGAAATTAAGGGGAGGCCTATTCGCATGGCACATTAATGTCATGTTGGAAGCTGTTCTATTATTCGCCTTCTATGCTTTCCTACGTTGCGGGGAATACACGGCGAGCACCCTGACTTTCGACCCATCTGAGGGCCTCTGCTTTTCTGATTTAGTAATGGAAGATACGCATTATACTGTTTTGCTAAAAAAGTCAAAAACTGATAAATTTAGCGTAGGCACGCCGGTAGTGGTGGCAAAAACTAACTCACTTTTTTGTCCTTTCACTTCCATGGCGAGATATTTGGCGGTCCGGCCGATGTCAGCTCCTAATGATCCACTGTTTCGCACCACCGAGGGGAGGCCCATGACAAGAGCCTGGTTCGCTGATAAGCTGAAGGCGTTGTGCCAGAGCGAAGGCCTGGCGCCGGCCCTCTACACGCCGCACTCCCTGCGTATCGGAGCAGCAACTTCAGCAGCCCTTCTGGTGCCTTCGGCTACAATCCAGTCCCTGGGTCGATGGTCATCGGCAGCCTATGTGCGTTACATCAGGTTCAGCAGGCCAGAGATTCTCCAAGCTCAGAGGCTCATGAGCAGCCAGGCGACGCTGGAGTGACCGAACCAGCGGTCGATTAAAGACTGATTGCGTCAAGCTGAGAGTAATCAGGGCGCTTCAGGCGGAGCCATGTATACTGTGGGAGGTTTTCTTCCCTAGCAAAGCAAGGTGGTCGGGGGTGGTAGAATATTAAAAAGGGCTGCATAAATCATGTATAAAAAATATAAAATGCATTAAAAAAAATATAAAAAAAAATTAAATGTATATAAATTAATAAAGTATTCTGGGTGCTGGGCGCAATGTTTTTGTATGCTTAGATAGGTTAGTTTAGTTATATGCGCTTCTGGTCACAGCAGTGTCCAAGCTGTTAGGCCCGCGGAAACAAATCATCCTCACCGATGATTAGGAGCCTTATGGATTCTAAAGCATTGCGTGTTTTGGGGGGGGACCCGCGTGGGTCCTTTCTTTGGGGGTATCGGATCATGTGTCCACGGAGAGCTTAATTCACGATATAACGTTATATATATCGTGACCCGCGGTACACTGATCCGATGGTAGAATCCATATGCCACTCCTAGGTTCCGCTTGAAGTTTAGATAGTGCTGCATTTATCCATGCTTGCTGCTTATTTCATTATGCTATCTGCTGCTCATGTCATTAGTTGCTGCTGTATTTGCTGCTTATCTCTATGTGCTATATTGCTGCTTGTATGCTTCATTCTTGTCAATAAAGCCCATTCAACCTAATGGTCGTCCCTCCTGAACTAAGCATAATCAAGTCAATACTGGAGATGTGGTGTAACGGCATTAATTTCTACACAGAGAGGACAATTCTTTCA
This sequence comes from Nannobrachium achirus, assembly GCF_963921795.1. Lineage (NCBI taxonomy): Eukaryota > Metazoa > Chordata > Actinopteri > Myctophiformes > Myctophidae > Nannobrachium > Nannobrachium achirus. Next base: position 3,410,149 of record NC_137817.1, read on the forward strand.
ACATAAGATGCTGCATTCAAGTTCAGGAGAGTTTGGACAAGGCAATTATTTTAAATGCAGACTTCAGGTATGGCATGGAAAGAGGGGGCATTTGAACCGCATTCATGGTCTGGAGAGAAGGCACTTTTTACAGACGGGTAATGTCTATCTATAGGGAGAGTGTTTTCTGCAGGTCTTTCAGTCCGAGTGTATCAAAGGGTGCGTTCGGAAATGTGCACCGGGTCTGGTTAGGGTTAGGGTTAGTTTTAGGCATAGTTTTACTGAGGTCAAGGTTAGGGTTGGGTTTAGGCATGGTTTTACTGAGGTTAGGTTTAGGTTAGGGTTGGGTTTAGGCATAGTTTTACTGAGGTTAGGGTTGGTTAGGGTTAGGTTTAGGCATAGTTTTACTGAGGTTAGGGTTAGGATTAGGGTTGGGTTTAGGCACTCACTACACTGAGCAGACACCCGGTGCGCATTTCCGAACGCACCCTTTGATACACTCAGACTGAAACACCAGCAGAAAACACTCGTGTGCACGCGCCTACTCTTCACTACTTGTGTTTAAAGTACAGGGAGCTCCAGCTGATGTCTCCTGGCTCCCTGCCACCAGAGTAATGGTACTCACTACTCATGGATCTTTCTGCAGGCCCGTCTGGCCCTCCTAACCTGGTTCTTGTCCAATCTATACCATAGCAAAAGAATCCAAATCAAAGCCCTCGGTCCCTCCCTGTGTGAGCTGTAAAGTAAAGGGGACAGAATGGTGAATCTCGCTAAGAAACAATTTACAATCCATTTGTCTCCATGCAGCCACATCCTGTCCTCCCAAAAAAAGATCGGACAGATAATACTTTTAACTTTTAACACACTGCATCCAGCATTGTTAAAACGTCAGGTCTTTGGCAGGGGGAACAGAAAAACACTTTTAATCAATGATTTTATTCTCTTGATGTTTTTAACAGTGCATCAATCAGTTCTTATTGTAGGAGAGACAACACCATGTAAAAAAATACACAGACATTAGGGACGAATAATTTGCCCAGAATTCAGAAGTATGACAGAAAGGGAGAAATTGCCACTCCTTTTGGGAAAACAGAAAGAATGTGCAGTTTTACTGTAGCTGCAAAATATGTAAATTCCTGTCACAAGAAAGGGGACAACCAGTAGGACACATATACTGTATAGCAGTGTTCCCCAATTAGTTTTCCCCAAGGGCCGAATTATGTCTAGGGTACCAAGCCGAGGGCCACAACATTGCAGCGGGCGATGGTGGCGTTCCCGCTACTCCAGTGACAGTTTTCGTCGTTGTCGGGTGAAAATCTTGTAAGTCCAAAACCGTTCGTTTTGAATTTATCATTTTAAAAATGATTTAAACTAGTGAAAACAGCCGATCTACAAGCACACAACGCCTAGCGGTGCGAGGCATTGTGTGCTTGTAGATCAGCTGTTTTCACTACGTTTGTGCAACGGCCTTGTATGATTTGCGAAAGAACGTACACATTTGGAGATATGAGATTTCCACCCGACAACGACGATATACTAGTGTTGTTGCTGCTCTTATACCACCATTATTACTGGGGTTGGTGTGGGCCAGACAGTAGCCCCCCGCGGGCCGCAAATGGCCCGCGGGCCGCCTATTGGGGAACCCTGCTGTATAGTATACCATTATGTTTACTTTACCGCACAATCTACTTTATGTACTGTCATTTCATTGATCTATATTGTTATGTTATTTGTTGTTTGGCATAATTGCATTTGTGCTTTGGCAACATTTGTAAAATGTCATGCCAATAAAGCCTATTGAATTGAATTGACAGACAGTAGGACAGCTGAGAGGGAGACAGTGTAGGAGAGACAGACAGTAGGACAGCTGAGAGGGAGACAGTGTAGGAGAGACAGACAGTAGGACAGCTGAGAGGGAGTCAGTGTAGGAGAGACAGACAGTAGGACAGCTGAGAGGGAGACAGTGTAGGAGAGACAGACAGTAGGACAGCTGAGAGGGAGACAGTGTAGGAGAGACAGACAGTAGGACAGCTGAGAGGGAGACAGTGTAGGAGAGACAGACAGTAGGACAGCTGAGAGAGAGACAGTGTAGGAGAGACAGACAGTAGGACAGCTGAGAGGGAGACAGTCTAGGAGAGACAGACAGAATACAGTATAGTGTATATCCAATGTCTAGATGCTGAGTCATGTGGTGAAATAAACACGAGTTGCTTTCGTTGAATCAGATTTCTGTTATTATAGTTCAGAATGGCACAGATTTAAGACATCACATCTGTACAACTGAATAGAAGAAAAAAACTCATTTTAAAGACAACATACGGCCATGTCGGATCCGTTTAACACCACAACATACAGCACAGTATCTCCAAAACTACAGTGGTACCGACAAGTTGGAGATGGAATTAGCTGCATCATCAGTAGCCCCCCGCGGGCCGCAAATGGCCCGCGGGCCGCCTATTGGGGAACCCTGCTGTATAGTATACCATTATGTTTACTTTACCGCACAATCTACTTTATGTACTGTCATTTCATTGATCTATATTGTTATGTTATTTGTTGTTTGGCATAATTGCATTTGTGCTTTGGCAACATTTGTAAAATGTCATGCCAATAAAGCCTATTGAATTGAATTGACAGACAGTAGGACAGCTGAGAGGGAGACAGTGTAGGAGAGACAGACAGTAGGACAGCTGAGAGGGAGACAGTGTAGGAGAGACAGACAGTAGGACAGCTGAGAGGGAGACAGTGTAGGAGAGACAGACAGTAGGACAGCTGAGAGGGAGACAGTGTAGGAGAGACAGACAGTAGGACAGCTGAGAGACAGTGTAGGAGAGACAGACAGTAGGACAGCTGAGAGAGACAGCGTAGGAGAGACAGACAGTAGGACAGCTGAGAGGGAGACAGCGTAGGAGAGACAGACAGTAGGACAGCTGAGAGGGAGACAGTGTAGGAGAGACAGACAGTAGGACAGCTGAGAGAGAGACAGTGTAGGAGAGACAGACAGTAGGACAGCTGAGAGGGAGACAGTCTAGGAGAGACAGACAGAATACAGTATAGTGTATATCCAATATCTAGATGCTGAGTCATGTGGTGAAATAAACACGAGTTGCTTTCGTTGAATCAGATTTCTGTTATTATAGTTCAGAATGGCACAGATTTAAGTCATCACATCTGTACAACTGAATAGAAGAAAAAAACTAATTTTAAAGACAACATACGGCCATGTCGGATCCGTTTAACACCACAACATACAGCACAGTATCTCCAAAACTACAGTGGTACCGACAAGTTGGAGATGGAATTAGCTGCATCATCATTTTATATTTTGGTGACTAACCTCTCCTCAGCAGCTCATTGAATAGACCAGTGGTTCTCAACCTTTTCAGACCGCGACCCCCCAAATCATCATATTTTAACTGGGGACCCCCCCACCCTGACGAGCACTAAGAGTTGAGGCATTACATTTTGTATAACATGGTTCTATTGTGAAAATAGCAGATCACAATGTCTGCCTCTAATATTTGTCATTTTAGAGATAGACTATTTAAAAGTCCTTTAAATTGTAACTTTAAACTGAAACGTTATGGTGGTTTGTTTACTGTTGAGAGAGAAAACAATCTTGCACATATAAGTTAATCATCTGGGGACCCCCCCAAAATAATTAGGGGACCCCCTGAGGGTCCCGACCCACAGGTTGGGAACCACTGGAATAGACAATATTCCCCATCCTGCCACCAATACTCATTTAAAAAATCACACCCGTGTGAAGTGGATCTGTGTGTGTGTGTGTGTGTGTGTGTGTGTGTGTGTGTGTGTGTGTGTGTGTGTGTGTGTGTGTGTGTGTGTGGATCATGTGTACCGATTTTTGTGACATTTGAAGAAAATATGTAGGAAAAGGAGCAAAAAGTGTGTTTTGGAGAAAATTCAAGATGGCGGAAAATCTATCATGGCGCAAATGGGCGTGGCCTATATGGGGAGATGCGTCATGACCCAAGGAATCCAGGGAAAAAATATTTTTAATTTTCCGACCTACGGTTCAAGAGTTACAGGCCAAAACGTAAAGTGGGGTGTTATGGCGCCACCATGCGGCCAAATGACACAATTATTTTTTATTTAATCCTTGAAATCATTATGAACCTCCTCTCCAAGTCTTGAAACTCTAGCCCCTATGGTTTGCGAGAGACAAATAATTGAATGTGAGTTTTTGCGATTCCCATTATAAGTCAATGGGGAAAATTAATTCACTAATAAATTAATATCAATTAAACTATAGAACCTTTCTCTTAGAAAAGTAATAGCCCATGATTCCCGAGTAAGCCGGTCGATTTGACATATGGCGCGAGTGTGTGGTGGCAAAACTGTGGGACTAGTGGCGTGCCGAAGTTTAGGAAGTTCAGGCTACATACACACACACACACACACACACACAGACACACAGACACACAGACACACAGACCCACACGGCCACGTATAGGGAGCCTGTGCTTCACACAGCTCCAAATATCAGTAGTGGAAACTGTAATGGCAGAACATATAAGAACAGTACACATAGTATTTAAACAGTTTTCTCACATTTCGGAATTTTTTTACATTATTATCATTACTGTTATTGTTGTTATTAATGTCAGCATGTCACAGATTATGAACAGTTATTACAGTGTTAATCATAACAATTCAGAAGGAATGACCTTCTGGTCATTGCTGGAGCAGGTATGGATTACATCATGATATTAAATCTATCTCATGATCCTTGGTTAAATTAGCATCTGGTTTAAGACATAGCTGGAACAGAAGTTAAAGGGCCACTTCACCTCTGGGACAACCCTATCTTATTTTATTGTTGTTTGGGACACGATTTTTTGTGTTCAATCTTTTGAGATATTTTAGTATTTAAGCATGTACTAGTGATGCGTTTTACATCATATGATGCAAAACGCATCACTGATGCATCACTGATTGTGATGCGATTGTGAACGCATCACTGATTGTGTTGATTGTGTTGATTGTGTTGATCGTGTCCCAAACAACAATAAAATAAGATAGGGTTGTCCCAGAGGTGAAGTGGCCCTTTAACAGTTTATCATTTAGTAACATTCATCACAGATGTTGATATGAAATCTAAACTAATGTCGTACTGATTCTGACCTTTGATCATCGAGGTCATAATTCTAAACTTTTAAAACGGTTTGGAAAATGTTTTTGACCTGCCCAGAATAGGGCTGCCAGGAGGATTAAAGTGGTTCAAATATATTAGTTTGCTCCTGTTGTTTGTATGGCAGTAGGTCAGTAGTAAAATAAATGTCACTGGTCCAGATAATCTATAAATCATTGTTGTCCAGTCATGTGCAACATTAGGCACACGATGGGCAGAGATAATAACTGCCCACTTAAGTTCTGTCTGTCTGTCTGTCTGTCTGTCTGTCTGTCTGTCTGTCTGTCTGTCTGTCTGCATGCCCATAGACGGGTTTCTTGTTTACAAACATTGAGACTAAATGCACTGCTGACTGTATATCATGTAATCAATTCCTACCAATCCCCAAACCTGTTGTCCTGGGGAGTGCTGGTTTCATTGCATAATTTTGGTACGGACCCTGCGCACGCATCTAGTTTTATCAGTGTAACGTGGACCAGAAACCCGTCTATATGCCTGCCTGCCTGTCTGGTTCCAGGGTCGTGCGTTTGGCTCACCCCACAGTTGACCGAATTAATTATTACATGTTCAGCCAGAGAGGAGGAGGGGCTAGGCAGTGACATCAGCTGTTGTCAGGTAGGTTTTGATTTGAGTGAACACCTAATCACACTCGACACACTATGAACCACAACGATGTTGGTCTGTGGGTGCACAGGACAGGAGTTCAGCGGGACAGACATTTAAAGCCTGTTAGGAGAGACGGTGGGCAGCGGGACACACAGGGGTGTGGCACCAAATCCAGGGTCCTGGGTACAAGGTTCACTAAGGGCCCCACATGAATGTTCTTCATAGGGGGAGGAGGTTTAACCCATTTAGATTGGGAACGTATTATTTTGTGCTTTGACTATTGAACAATAGCAGATAAGCTCACAAGTCTTTGAATATTTCAAATCCTTCAAAGGTTTTTTTTTGAAACTCGGAACCCCCCCCCCCCCCCCCCCCCCGCAGCTTCAGCTCCCCCCCCCCCCCCCCTTGTGAAGCCCCTGGGGACAGACATTCAAACCCAGTGGACAGCAGGGGGACAGACATTTACACCCTGCTAGAAGGCCCAGTGGACAGCAGTGGGACAGACATTTAAACCCTACTAGAAGGCCCAGTGGGCAGCAGTGGGACAGACATTTAAACCCTACTAGAAGGCCCAGTGGGCAGCAGTGGGACAGGGCACTTCACGGCCCTTGCGTGGGGACCCAGGTGAACCTCCACTGTCCCTGGGTGTCCCTCTTGACGAAGGCCTGTCCCTGCGGGAAGCTGTGTGTCTTCACACTGCTGGAGGGACTGAGGGACATGCTGAACGCCACGTCCATCCCACTCCTGGGCAGATCCTGGGCGGGACGCTGGGTGGAGAGAGCGGCGGCGCCGCCCGGCGGACCGGTGGTGGGCGGGTGGTGGCAGTGTTCGTTGGAGCCGAAACGCTCCAGTGGACTCTGCATGCGCCGCGTTGACACGACGGGACTTGAAGTCAGCGAGGGGGGGCGGTGCCGTGTCTGTGGCGAGCGCACGAACGCAACCGTCTCCTGAGACGGGGACCGGATGTCCCTTTGTAGACGTGAAGATTGGTATACCGGGTGATCTGCGCGCCAAGAAACGGCAGCAGACGCTGTCAGTGTTTGCGGCGACGACAACGTGAATTCCGGCTGGTTCTCGTTCTGCGGCAGAGGAGAACGAAATTGTTCCGGACTGGAGGAAAGCACGGGAGATAACGAGTGGTGGTGTGTGAACTGTGATCGGCTCCCGTTGCTCCGTTGCAGCGACGGAGATTGATCCGCTGAATAATAACCTCCCGGGTTCCTCCTGTCCGGGGATCGGTCTCGATCAGAAACGAGCGCGGTCGTGGGCGGCGTCAGCGTGGACTGTATCTCACCGTCCCTCTGGGACGCGGCGGGCTGACAGCCGGCGGCCGGACGGTAATTGTCTGTCACGGATACATTATTAACCCCGCATCGACCGGCCGACGCCGCGGCAGTGAGATTAGGACATCCATCCAGGGGGCTGATGTGGTCCTGGACAGACACGTTAAGGGCAGGGCCGTCGAGGCAGTTAGCGGGCAAGCTGACCATCATGTCCGTTTCCGGGCCGAGGACAGCGTGGTCAGCGGCAGCTCTGTGATTAAGCGCCGGGGCGGCGCCGCCGCCGCCCGGCGCTCGGCAGTAGTCGTCGTCGGGCTGGCGGACGAGAGGAGGAGGAGGGTTGGAGGAGGAGGCGAAAGGAGAGCGGAGAGGATAGTCGGAGGAGGGAGAGGCGTGGCGCGAGGGGCAGGCGTAGGAGATGGCCGCCTCGACGCCATACTCACAGGACGAGGAGAGGACAGGGCCGGGCGGGGAGGTGACGACACCGTCATCTGAGGAAGATCTGGGATGCTGTGGAGACACGACACAGGTCTGGTCACGACCAGTGGTGGGAAAAGCACTCATATGTTTTATTTAAGTCAAAGTATCAATACTGCAATGTCTGTTACAAGCAGGGCAGGAATTTCAGGGAGGCCATGGCCCTCGTTGCCCCTCAGTTTGGCCTTGTGCCCCTCCAAAAAATGGCATGCCCTGAGGCCACAGTGGCCTTAATGCAGGGCTGAGCATCAGATTGTAAATACAAATTTATTTATTTCACAGCAGATATTCTAAATATTAAATTCAACCCTCAAATTCAATTAATTATTTCAATGGACTAAAATCTTGTTTTATTTGATGGCCTTCCTGCCCTGGCATTTGGCCTTTGTGCCCTCAAACAATGGACAACACCAAAGGCCAAGTGGCCTTGCCCTAAAATGATGAAATTACAGGCCTGGTTACAAGTAAAAGTCAAACATTCTAAATGTACTTCAGTGAAAGTACAAAAGTATTGGTATCAAAATGTACTTAAAGGGGAAGACCACCCATTTGAACTATGTCATTAATATACCTAGACAAAAAGTCCCCCCCCCCCCCCTTCTGTGTTGCCTGGAACTGGGATTTTGGGATTTGTATTGTAAAGTACAATTTGATGACATCACACGGTTGTACTTTACAATACAAACCCCAATCCTCCAGTTCTAGGCAACACAGAAGGGGGGGCTTTTTTCTATTTCCACACAACTTCTCTAAGGTATATTAACTCATTCTGTGCCGTTTGCGTGATGTCACGCGATAAGTACTCGAGTACTTACAGTGCCGAATGCGTGATGTCGCGCGAAAAGTAATAAATTACTGTAACGTTGAGTACATTACCGAGTAGAATGGCCGGATGTCCGGAGACGAAAATCCGCGCTGATTTGTCATCATCACGGCTCCACGAGCACACAATAGTCATCCCATAACATTGAGGTGGACGGGGGATCTCATCTTTAATGTCCATTATCTCAAAACTACACTTTAGAAGCGAAGATGGAGGCAGATGCTCGCTTATATAACACATGTATAAAAGCTCCAACGCAATCCAGCATGGCACCACGTAAACAACGATCGGTTCCGGCGCACGACCCGATGACGTCAGACCGGAAGTGATCACGCGGTGCACTTCTGGGCCTTCAAAATAAGAGAGTGCAAGTGGACGGAGCCTGCGGGAGGCACTCTGGACATCATTGCGACCGAAAATCGCGGGCACAAAATGAGTTAATGACACAGTTCAATATTGAAAATGGGTGGTCTTCCCATTTAAAGTACCAAAAGTAAAAGTACAATCATTTGAAAATAGCAGATCTACAAGCTCACAACTTGTGAGCTTGTAGATCTGCTAGGTATAAAATAGGGCTCAAGTGGATTAATGTATGTTTTATAATATTATCATTTATTTCTGCAAAGTAACTAGTAACTAAAGGTTTTAAATAATCGTAGTGGAGTAAAAGTACAATATTTGGATCTGAGATGTAGTGGAGCAGAAGTAAAAAGTGTTGGAAATTGGAAATACTCAAGTAAAGTACAAATATCTCAAAACTGTAATCAAAGTACAATGCCTTAAAATAAATGTTCTTAATTACTTTACACCACGGGTCGCGACCGTATCCAGAGGGAGAGGGTGGAGGCAGAGCCGAGGTGTCGATGGTGTCGCGGTCCTTCAGGCCCAGGGTCCGTAGGACCCACAGGTCCAGGGGGTCTGGCAGGGGGTCCAGGGGGTCCGGCAGGGGGTCCGGCTCCTCTGAGCCCTCCTCGGCGGAAGGATAAGGGCCGGAGGCGGCACACAACTCAGGGAGGAGGTTCCGACAGACCCGCTTACGGAGGCTTGTTGTTGTTCCCGGGTTCTGCAAGGTTCTGCTGTCACACTGGAGAAAACCTCTCTTCAGCTTGCTTCTGGCGTCAGAGGGCAGTTTCTGATAATAGTAACAGTAATAGTAGTAGCATTAGCAGTGATAGTAATAATAAAAATCAAACATCGGTTCGAAGTGAAGCGGTGAATTTGAGCATAATATTGTCTGGAGAGCCAAATTGTCATGTGAAGCTTGACCAGTCCTCAATTCTTCATTCTGGGCTGGACAGGCACAGGACAGACAAACCCAAACCTTGGAAGCGGCTTTCACCGCTTCAAAGGTCAGCACACATGGACATCAAAGGGGGCTTGAGCCCCTGCCCTTTTATCCATCAGTAAAAAGTTCCCTCTCCAGACCATGAATGCAGTTTTTACTATGGTGAAAGAAATGCAAATGCCCCCTTTCCATGCCATACCTGAAGGCAGCATTCAAGAGAATTGACTTGTCCAAACTCTCCTGAAATTGAAAATAGCCGACCTCTGCTATTGGAGGTCTGCTATTTTCGATATTTTCATCAAAAGGTCCTTTTAGAAATGTCAGCCCCTGCCTCTCTAACACTCTCTGCACGTCCCTGATAACAGTAGCACCGTAGTAACAACGAATACCAGAACGCTCACACCCCAAACACGCTCGCCCGGATCAAATCTGGAGAGCTGGGAACGGTCGAACGGTCGTCCACCAGATATTCCTAAACCTAACCTCATTTGTGATCTTAAAACCTCAGAGAAACACCTAACTTGTTCCTAACCTTAATCCCAGTAAAACAAATACAAGAACCGATGTGTCCGTGGAAAAAATGGGCATGAGTGTGTTTTGGAGGCGAGTGGTCTGGTTACCGAAACAATAACTACACTAGTAACCATCACTCCAATAGTATTAGTAGTAGTAGTAGTAGACGTTATAAAAGTAGTAATACTAGTTGTAAGAGCCATATATCACTTATTAATGATGTCACTGAAGATAAGGGCATGGTCACGCCCTGATTGCCTATCTATTTAACAGGCTCTGTAATCACAGACAGGTGTTGTTGATGTGAGAGGCACACCGTTCTCTGACTGTGTTGGTGAGGCAGGCAGGCTCCGCTAGTAGTGAAACCAGTAGTGGTAGTTGTAGCTGCCATCAGAAACTGTCATCATAATTAAAGTTCATTTTATATATAAATAAGTTAAAAGGTCAATATGTTAAGTTCATAATGTTTTTGTTTGGACAATTTCATGTATCTGTATTTCTTTCTTTGTTTCACATGATGTTGAGGTGATTTCTGTGTTCTTGATTGGCCCAGGTCACACTGGCCTTTTGATCTTTGATCTGTTAATGAGCAAGGGTGGTTGGCATCACTGTAATTAGCAGAGCTGAGGGGAACCAGTTCATTCTGACCAGAACACTGAGAGGAGAAGCATGCATTGAGCATTGCTGCTGGTGTTTGAGAGAGAGAAAGAGAGAGTTGCTGTTAGTTAAAAGTAATTTCAGTCAAGTCACACAAGAAGAGTACGCTACAGAAGATTTAAGTTTATTTCCCCAGAGTTGATGCGGCCAATGAGGTATGCTTTGAAAGTGGACTGTATTTGTTTGTTTGTATGTTTTCTTTGATCATTGTTCTCTGTGAGAATATTTGTATTAATGCATATTTGTATTTTGTGTTTGTTTGTTACAGTTCTTACGGCATTTTATTTGGCATTACATGTCTGTACATTGAAAGAACACCTTGTGTGCGTATTTATCAACCGGAGGGAACTACAGTAGTAATTACAGTAGTTAGTAGTAATAGGAGGAGTGGTGGTATCAGTATCAGTAGTACTAACTGTACCTTGGTCTTTTAATGACAGTAGTTAGTAATAGGAGGAGTGGTAGTATCAGTATACAGTAGTAGTACTAACTGTACCTTGGTCTTTTAGTGACAGTAGTCAGTAGTAATAGGAGGAGTGGTAGTATCAGTACAGTAGTACTAACTGTACCTTGGTCTTTTAATGACAGTAGTTAGTAGTAATAGGAGGAGTGGTGGTATCAGTATACAGTAGTAGTACTAACTGTACCTTGGTCTTTTCCAGGTTTGTGATGAAAGCTGAGTTGAGGAAACGTCTGAGTTTGTTGTTCTCCTCCTGTAGCCTGACCACCTCCTCCTCTCTCTGCTGCAGCGTGTCCTGTAACTGAACCACAACCACACACACCATGAGAACAACCTGCAACTGAACCACATGAAACACCATGACAACCTGACCACCTCCTCCTCCCTCTGCTGCAGAGTGTCCTGCAACTGAACCACATGAAACACCATGACAACCTGACCACCTCCTCCTCCCTCTGCTGCAGAGTGTCCTGCAACTGAACCACATGAAACACCATGAGAACCTGACCACCTCCTCCTCCCTCTGCTGCAGGGTGTCCTGCAACTGAACAACATGAAACACCATGACAACCTGACCACCTCCTCCTCTCTCTGCTGCAGGGTGTCCTGCAACTGAACAACATGAAACACATGCATGAAGACAACCTGACCACCTCCTCCTCTCTCTGCTGCAGAGTGTCCTGCAACTGAACCACATGAAACACCATGACAACCTGACCACCTCCTCCTCCCTCTGCTGCAGAGTGTCCTGCAACTGAACCACATGAAACACCATGAAGACAACCTGCAACTGAACAACATACACCATGCTCATTAAACTCTGTCTGTGCGTGCGTGCTTGCGTGCGTGCGTGTACTTGTGAGGACCAAATATCCCAACAGTAGAATGTTCCTCGTTCCATTTAAAGGTTAGTTAGGTTTAGGTGTAGGGTTTTCCCTGTTTTATACTTAAGCGCCTTTGCGGTTGCTGTGTCCTAGTAATTCATTTTCAATGAGAGGCGGGCATTTATTTTTGAGGGCGCGGAGAAGTTGAGGAGCGGGCGAGGTGAGCGGGCGCGGTCATGTGACATTCCTGCGTGCGTGCTCGTTCGTGCATGCGCTCGCGGGCGGTGAGAGCTGGATTGTGGTCAACTTTTTTTCCACGCTTGGTGGCTGGCATGCAGGAGGACAACAACAACAGCTGCTAGGAGTAATATCGCCCGGTGTTTACTCACGGAGAGACCGTGGTGCCATCCCCGCTGATCCAAGCGGGAACGTCCGCGTCAACCGCCGTCCGCCTGTAAGGCGCTTTAGTTGTGCACCAATGTCACACACAGCTTGAAGATGTACATGTATGCATATGTCGTGTGCATGTTGTGTGAGTGTTACGTGCGTGTGTGTCTGTGCTACCTGTTTGTTCTTCTGGAGGTGAGGGGACATGGATGGTGTCCGTGAAGGCTCAGGATCACTGTAGTCATACTCATACTGGACATCTGAATGACAGGAGAGAGAGAGAGAGAGAGAGATGTGATCAGTCTTGTAGAACTTATATACTGTAACAACTTAAACCCTAAATACTTTATTGATATTATACCAAATAGAAAAGATAGCTGCTCCTCTAATGTTTGCTGAATGTTCACCTGAGGGACGTCAGAGGGTTCATGTGGTTCACTCTCCAACTGGACAGTCCATTCGATTCTAATTTGCAATGATCTACTATCGATATGCAAACAGCTAAATATCTTTCCATTTGGCTTTGTATCGTATCGTATCGTTTTACAATGCAAATTGGTATTGAATCGTTTTGTAATGCAAATGATCGATTTTATGGCTACTAAGTACTTGCCACTTGCGCCTTGTATTTAGCAATTTTAAGAAGAATTTTAAGATTTAAAAAAAGAGGGGTCTAATTACTTTTCCATTCCATATAGCTACTCTTGGTCTATCTCTGTGTTCATGTCAAGGTGCTGGTTTGTCCACATTATGTTGAAAAATAATGTCCATGTATTTGCTAGAGAATCATAGTGTTTACTTATTTATATCCATAATAATGCATTTTCCTCTCTCTCTTGCTCTTGCTCTCTCTCTCTCTCTCTCTCTCTCTCTCTCTCCCCATCTCTCTGAACGTTCTTTCTCTCTCCACCACCCAATCATTAAAACCATGCACTATAAATATATGAATCCATGACTCATAATGCATCAATAACAGTGATTGCGTGCATACAGTACGTAGTGCAGACTCACCAGTGAGGTCCCACGCAGCGTGTCTGGTCTCAGCGGCGTGCAGTCTGGGCTCAGAGGCCTCGGTCAGGGCGCCAGCCCACACGGAGGCCAGCGTCTCCATGGAGACGTCAACAGCGCGGCGTGCCGTGGCCCGCTGGCCCCCTGCGAAGATCACATCTTGGACCGCCAGTGTGCTGCTCTGGAGGGAGGGGGGGAGGGGGGGGGGGGGGGGGCAGGGACGTGCAGAGAATGTTAGAGAGGCAGGGGCTGAAAGTTCTAAACGTGCCTTTTGGTGGAAACATAGACTGTAAAAAAATATGGACGGTGGAAAGCCACTGGTTTCTATGCTGCGCGAATTAAGCTTTTTTGGCCGTTGTATGGGTGACGCCATCATTGTAGAAATCAACGTTTATTGGTGGAAATGATACCATCTCGAATGCTATTGGCTGCCAACGGTCACGTGCCAACCGCAGGGCTACATGGGACATTGTCTTGAGCTTGCCGAAAATAAAGCACACGAAGAAGAATCATCACAAGCCTATGATCACAAGCCCCTCCTACAGCATACCCTGCTTTAACATCAATTATAACATAAATTGGGACCATATTTTCACAAAATGCGTATCATGGTGATTGAAATGAGGCTTTAAACTAGCGGCAGGAACCATAAAGTATTTATGACAATGTTTATTAAGGTAAGAAAATCTAATGTAAAAGTTCGGGGGAAATGAATGGAATCCTATGGAGAACATGTTGCTTCTGGTACCAGAACAGCGCAACTAGTGGCCAATCATAGGAACTTTCACTTCTGTGTTGCTTCATTTTAAATCGGGACAACTACACCCCTGGGTGGAAATATAAAAAATAGCCGACCTACAAGCTCACAACACGTCGCGCTGCGACACGTTGTGAGCTTGTATTTTCGGTGGTTGATACCACACTAAACTAAGCATAATCAAGTCAATGCTGGAGATGCGACGTAACGGCATGGATTTCTATACAGAAAGAGCAATTCTTTCAACATGAGATGCTGCATTCAAGTTCAGGAGAGTTTGGACAAGGCAATTCTCTTGAATGCTGCCTTCAGGTATGGCATGGAAAGAGGGGCATTTGCATTTCTTTCACCATAGTGAAAACTGCATTCATGGTCTGGAGAGGGCACTTTTTACAGACGGATAAAAGGGCAGGGGCTCAAGCCCCCTTTGATGTCTATATGTGCACGTGCCAGAGAGGGTGAGGGGGAGAGAGAGAGGGATGGAGAGAGAGAGAGAGAGAGAGAGAGAGAGAGAGAGAGAGGGAGGGGAATGAGGGAAGGGGGAAAAAAAGAGAATGAAAGAAAGAGAGAGAAAGAGAGTGTGTCTTGGTGATTAGACACTTTTTGTCACTTATTAAAATAAAACATTTTCAAAGAATAAAGGACAACTTAAGCCAGTTGTGGGTTCTTACTTCAAATGTTATACAACATTGAATTAATATATGATCATATCAATCAGTAGGCTAATTAATTAATAGGCACGTTTAATGTAATTGATGGCACTTGTTACACAGCAATTATTTATTAAGAATCATTTGCAATATGTCTGCTTTGCGGCCAGGTAAGGCAAGCCGAAAATGTCATGGAACAAATAAATATAAACTTTTAAATGAATGTTAAATGATTTCCTCACGATGCGTGGCAATTAGACAGCAGTTCAGTTCTGTGCCATCTTCTACATTTAGTGGTTCCTATGTAAATAAACTGTAAAGCTTACTAGGATCTCCTTTTAGTTGACCTTGTACCAGTGATTTGTGCTGTCATGAAACTGTACTTTTTTTCTATTGCAAACTGCTAATAAACTCTTAAATCAATAAATCAATCAATCAGTGGTTCTCACCAAGTGGATTTCAGTGACTATATAGGTTCATGGAGATCTAAACTGACCCTTACAAATCTGTAACTCTGACAGTGTACAAATGGAACCAAATGGACCCGTTCCATTTGTACACTGTCAGAGTTAAGGGGAGACCTTGACATGTCAAAGTTTGTGAACCACTTATGCCAGAGGCAGGCAGGCATAATGGCATTTATTCGCCCTTAGTTTATTGTTGCCAATATGAAATTATACAATCGCGTGTGTTGCACGTGCATCTCTCCCGTTTAACGGAGGTTAGCTTCAAAGCATGGACAACAAAACGTCCAGTCTAAACACATCATGGCACACAGTCCGTTACCGGCGCAACACGTGTGGATCGCGCGTAAAAACGCGCGCCCCTGTCTGTCACTGAATCTGATGTATGCAAACCTGCTGCAAACCATCATGAATCCATCATAGCCTAAACTACATAACATAAACCATAGAGCATAAGCATAATGGAAAAACGTCCACTATAATCATAAAACTATAAGTTATAAAACATACAAATTGATTTGCAACGCATGCTGCATGCACACTCACCATAGCGCCGAGTCAGACGAGACAGGTGCTGTTTGTAGCCTATAATTCTGCAATCTGTGTGTGTGTGCAGTGTGTGTGTGTGTGTGTGTGTGTGTGTGTGTGTGTGTGCGTGCGTGTGTGTGTGTGCGTGCGTGCGTGCGTGCGTGCGTGCGTGCGTGTGTGTGCGTGTGCGTGTGCGTGTGTGTGTGTGTGTGCGTGTGCGTGCGCGTGCGTGTGTCGTATTGCAGTGTGTTACTGTAGTAGGCATGTGTGTGTGTGAGAGAGAGTTGTAGGCTACTTATCATCATTACTGCGTCCCGCTGCAGTCTGCAGTCTGCCAACTACTGAGAGCTCTGTGGCTGAGCCCCCCCCCCCCCCCCCCGTGACGTCATGAGAGGAGGTGTGTGTGTGTGTGTGTGTGTGTGTGTGTGTGTGTGTGTGTGTGTGTGTGTGTGTTACTATTACAAACAAAAAATACAGTTATGACAAACTGGGGGAGGGGGGGGGGGTAAAACATACATTCAAATGTGGTATTGTTTAATTATTGGTTTGAAAGACCTTCTAATTTAGTTATCAGTTTTGCTCCAGCTCTATGCTTTATTCAGTGGTGGAAAAAGTACTCACATTTTGTACTTAAGTAAAAGTATCAATACTGCAATGTAGATGTACTCCGTAACTTACAAGTAAAAGTCTGGAATTCAAAATGTAGCCTACTTGAGTAAAAGTATGAAAGTATAGGCATCAAAATGTACTTAAAGTACCAAAAGTAAAAGTACAAAATGTTTGAAAATAGCAGATCTACAAGCTCACAACGCGTCGCATCGTTGTGAGCTTGTAGATTGGCTATTTTCAAATAGCCAAGGTATAGAATACGGCTAAAGTGCATTAATGTATGTTTAATAATACTAGCCCTTACCCGTTCAAAGATATGAGCTCCGAAATGATGTGCAGTGTGTGGGTTATGGGATGTGCACTGTGCACACAGTATATGAGGGATGGAAAGTAACTTTAACTGGGGCTTGCATGATAATATGTAGGAGCATCAATGTAAGAAATACCCGTTTCGTTTAATGGCTACAGAGATACTGTGTATACCGATCTGCATGATTTTTGGACAAAATCTGTAACAGGGCCAGACAACCGACCCCCCCCCCCCCGCCCGCCTGCACACACACACACACACACACACACACACACACACACACACACACACACACACACACACACACACACACACACACACACACACACACACACACAGAGCTGGTTAAACATGTTGCCTCATGCTAGATGCAGAATAGATATGCCTCAAGCTAGATGCAGAATAGATATAGGTACACCATAAAAAATGCTAATATACAGCATATGATTTGTGAAAGTGACAAACGGGCTTCACAGTTATGTCAGGTGTGTTCATATGCTTATGGTGATGCGATTTCAGATCAATTGCTCCAGCCACTGAGGAGAAACGCTGTGACAGACACTCAGACACTCAGACAGACACCCACTCAGACATTCCGAAAATTATATGTTTGATAATAATTGATATCTGCAAAGTAACTAGTAACTAAAGTTTTCAAATAATTGTAGTGGAGTAAAAGTACAATATTTGGAACCGAGATGTAGTGGAGTAGAAGTAAAAGTACTGAAAACTGGAAACACTCAAGTAAAGTACAAATACCTCAAAAGTGTACTTAAGTACAGTACTGAAGTAAATGTACTTAGTTACTTTACACCACTGGCTTTATTATCATGTATGGTGTGTTAATGACTGACTCAACTCTGCACTATAGTGTCATGCAGTCACACACACAGACAGACAGACAGACAGACAGACAGACAGACAGACAGACAGACAGACAGACAGACAGACAGAGGTTAATGTGTAATCTCATAGATGGATACATTAACATTATAATTCAGTCCAGCGTGTGTCAGACTCATGAGGAGGGAGATACCAGCTACCACATACCAACATGTCACATATTAACCCCTCCTCTCCTCTCCTCTCCTCTCCTCTCCTCTCCTGCGATCCCATCTTAAAGGTTTTTGCATGAGGGACCCCCAGAAGAGAAGATTTATGTATGTCACAATAATAATTTAAAAAGAATACAGTAGCCAATGAAGAGAGTGATTGTGAAGCTATATTAAAGGAGAATACCACTCATGTTCAACTTTGAACAATGTCATACCTTAGAGTTGTGTGGAAATAAGAAAATAGTGATAATGTGGGAAATGAGTTAGGGTAGTGGTTTGGCAGGCAAGGAGTGTGTGTACAAACTTTGGCATGGGCCGGGGCAACGGTGGCGGAGATACAGGTATGAGAAGGGCAAAAGTGTGACGTGTGACGTGTGACTGACAGACTGACAGACTGACTGACAGCTGGTGGAGGTTTTGATAGTAACTGCGATCTGATGGTCGCAACAAGTGTATCTTGGGTGCACCATCTATAAACCTGTTTCATATTGTCAATAATCTTCAAAAATCCCACATTTCTTTATAGCATGACATGCTTTTGTTCATGAAATAGTATTTCATGATTGCTTCAGACAGTGTCCACTGTCCAACACACCTTCATCCGAATCCAGTGAATGTGCCAATAATTCCCTTACACAATTTATTTCTTCTGAAAATAGCCTTAATCTTGGAAGACTCAACCCAGACTCAGTGAGCCTGCCCTACAGTACACATCCCACTGATATGCCTGCCAACATTCAACAATTAGACTGAAGAATAAGGAGATTTTCTGGTGGGGGGCCTGACTTCATTCATTGACTTATTCACTGACATCTAGGTTAAGGTAAGGTTAAGGTTAAGGTTCAGGTCAGGCACGTGCACACATATAGACATGAAAGGGGGCTTGATCCCCTGCCCTTTTATCCGTCTGTAAAAAGTGCCCTCTCCAGACCATGAATGCAGCTTTTACTATGGTGAAGAAAATGCAAATTCCCCTCTTTCCATGTCATACCTAAAGGCAGCATTCAAGAGAATTGCCTTGTTCAAACTCTCCTGAACTTGAATGCAGCATCTTATGTTGAAAGAATTGCCCTCTCTGTGTAGAAATCCATCTCCAGTATTGTCTTGATCCTCCAAGCTCGGAGCTTTATTGGCATGAGAAAACATACGTTTACATTGCCAAAACAAATGTCACAAATAAAATAAAAACAGTTGAAAATGGGGAACATATAGCCTATACAGTTGGAGGGGGTACAGCATTGTGTAAACAGAGCTATGTCACATTGTGACATTTTATATATATACAGGGTATAAAGCTTTTGGAACAAATAACAGCATTATTCTTTCTCAAAATGCATTTAAAGGTATCAGCTCTGTTTCATACTGTATGTGCAGTAGGTCTAGATGTTTCATACTGTATGTGCAGTAGGTCTAGATGTTTCATACTGTATGTGCAGTAGGTCTAGATGTCAATCCATGGTTTGTAGTCCTTAGGGTGATTGTGTTTCTAGCCTTCTTTTGTCGCAACAGTTCACAAATCTCGCTGCTGTATTCGCAAATTGTTGTATTTCTCCCAGTAGGTATGGGAGTTTTTCATCATTGGTATGGTACAGTATAGTGGGCAGGTGGTTAGAAAGTGTAGCTCTGTTTCTACCACATTTTGTGTCAAGGTTTTCCTGAGTTTTGGGTCTTTTACTGTGCTCAGATATTCTGCCTCTCTAATGTTCTCTGCTAGTTTTAAGGGAACAGGGGGCTTTGCAAACATAACCTGTCTCTGCCGGGTGGAAACCTCATATTATGTCCAAAACTGATACCTTTCAGGATTCAAATGAAAAAAATATTAAAAGTAGCAGATCTACAAGCTCGTAGATCTACTTTCAATTAGCTTTTTTTTTATATGATAGGGCATTCATTTAAGAGATAAGAGATCTGCCCGACTGATCTCTGCTTCCATCTCTGTTCCCTTCTCTACAACAGGGGGGGTCCCCAAAATTATGTCGGGGGGTCCCCAGATGAATAGCTTAAAGGAGTAGTTCACCCCCAAAATGACTTTTTCTCTATTGATTACTCATGCCATGGAGACTAGAGTTCAATAATATTTTTTGTTTTTTGTCACATTCCTAAGACAAAAATGTGATAACAATAAATTTACCCCCATTCATTTCGGATGGTGACCCGTTTCGAAACGGGTCACCATCCGGAATCAATGGGGGTAAATTTACTCAAATCAAATTTTTGTCTTAGGAATGTGACAAAAAACAAAAAATATTATTGAACTCTAGTCTCCATGGCATGAGTAATCAATAGAGAAAAAGTCATTTTGGGGGTGAACTACTCCTTTAATGTGCAACATTGTTTTCTCACTCAACAGTAAACAAACCAACCTAAAGTTAAAGGGGGAACACACCGGACGCGGAGGCGGCGCGGAGGCGGCGCGGAAGCAGCGTGTCAAAACATACAGCCCCATTATTACACACCGGCGGCGTCAGACGCACGCAGCCGCAGGTATGATGCCTCGTCTGCCGCGCCGATACAACGCTGTTCTATTTTTCAGCGTTGCCGCGCGGTGAACATGTTCTCCCATGGTTCTCCCCACCGGGGGAAATGGATGTGCTGTGTGGCAGCGCGCCACATCCAGTTGGAGTTTACCGCACGGCACTTCACGTGCGTCGATACCGCAACGCGATGCTGCGCAGCCGCCCACATCCAGTGTGTGCTCCCCTTAAGTGTATAGAAGTTTTCTAAAGTGAAAATTTAAGGTCTTTTTAATACCTCTGAAATGACAAATTAAACATTGGCCAAAATGTCAAATTTTAGAGGCAGAAACTGTGAAATCTATAACTGCGGAATCTACCTGCTCACAACGCCTGTTGTGAGCATTTAGATGTGCTATTTTGACAATAGAACCGTGTTATACAAAATGTAATGCCTCAGCTCTTAGTGCTCGTCAGAGTGTGGGGGTCCCCAGTTAAAAAAATATGATTTGGTGGCCGCGGCCTGAAAAGGTTGAGAACCCCTGCTCCACAACTCCACCCTCTCTCTCTCTGTCTCTCTCTCTCTCTGTCTCTCTCTCTCTCCCTCTCTCTCTCTCCCTCTCTCTCTCTCTCTCTCTCTCTCTCTCTCTCTCTCTCTCTCTCTCTCTCTCCATCTGGTCATATCCTGCTGTGACTCTCATCATTAGATTTGACTTTTCCTCGTGTCACAGTGCTCAAGTGAGAGTTAAGTAGTCACGCGGTATTTGTGCACGCGTGCTCGCGTCACGCCCGCGGTGTGTGTGTGTGTGGTGTGTGTGTTGTGTGTGTGTGTGTGTGTGTGTGCGTGCTGTGCGTGCGTGCGTGCGTGCGTGCGTGCGTGTGTGTGTGCGCGTGTGCGTGTGTGCGTGTGTGTGTGTGTGTGTGTGTGTGTCAGATAATTGCTGCTCAGTGGGTCAGTGTTAACCCCTGCCGTGCCACAGGTGTGTTTCTACCTGGGAGACTGACCTTCTGACTCCACAACAGCTGCCACGCACACACACACACACACACACACACACACACACACACACACACACACACGCACACGCACACGCGTCACATTAACAGGTTGCTAGCTCGGGGGGGGGGATTGATGTCTGAACCTGGGGGCTAATAGTTCATTAGTCTACTGTGTGTGTGTGTGTGTGTGTGTGTGTGTGTGTGTGTGTGTGTGTGTGTGTGTGTGTGTGTGTGTGTGTGTGTGTGTGTGTGTCCTGCTGGGGTCCTAACGGCTGGGTTGGACGGGAGACGCGGTGTGTCTTTGTTAAAACAACATTCAACAAATGTCTGTCCGTCTGGGGGA